>NC_042964.1:50526081-50882502 GCF_901001165.1 Salmo trutta | reverse complement strand
CAGTAGAGAGAGACAGCCAGAGCTACTAGAGATGCCTCACCATGGTTAACGATTGCCACATCATTAGACCCAGTGGAACAGTTGTAGTACGAGATAGTGTGGCAGTGAGTGAGGATGCCCTCTGGCTGTGTGCTGCGGGAGTTTTAGCTAAGAGGATGGGCCCCAGTCCAAACACTGGGCCATTGCCTGTTATGGTCATCCACAGACAGCAGTGGGTTCTCTCTCTCCTCCCTTCCTCTTTCTCTCTCTCTCTCTCTCTCTCTCTCTCTCTCTCTCTCTCTTTCACTCTCTGTCCCTCTCTGTCTCTCTCTCTGTCCCTCTCTCCGTCGCTCTCTCCGTCCCTCTCTCTCTCTCTCTCTCTCTGTCCCTCTCTCCGTCGCTCTCTCCGTCCCTCTCTCTCTCTCTCTCTCTCTGTCCCTCTCTCCGTCGCTCTCTCCGTCCCTCTCTCTGTCTCTCTTTGTATTTCAGAGAGTACCTGTACTGATGTAATGTCTCCCTGGCAGGTTTAACCTGGACCCAGATAGTACCTGTACTGATATAATGTCTCCCTGGCAGGTTTAACCTGGACCCAGAGCGTACCTGTACTGATGTAATGTCTCCCTGGCAGGTTTAACCTGGACCCAGATAGTACCTGTACTGATGTAATGTCTCCCTGGCAGGTTTAACCTGGACCCAGAGCGTACCTGTACTGATGTAATGTCTCCCTGGCAGGTTTAACCTGGACCCAGATAGTACCTGTACTGATGTAATGTCTCCCTGGCAGGTTTAACCTGGACCCAGAGCGTACCTGTACTGATGTAATGTCTCCCTGGCAGGTTTAACCTGGACCCAGATAGTACCTGTACTGATGTAATGTCTCCCTGGCAGGTTTAACCTGGACCCAGAGCGTACCTGTACTGATGTAATGTCTCCCTGGCAGGTTTAACCTGGACCCAGATAGTACCTGTACTGATGTAATGTCTCCCTGGCAGGTTTAACCTGGACCCAGAGCGTACCTGTACTGATGTAATGTCTCCCTGGCAGGTTTAACCTGGACCCAGAGCGTACCTGTACTGATGTAATGTCTCCCTGGCAGGTTTAACCTGGACCCAGATAGTACCTGTACTGATGTAATGTCTCCCTGGCAGGTTTAACCTGGACCCAGAGCGTACCTGTACTGATGTAATGTCTCCCTGGCAGGTTTAACCTGGACCCAGAGCGTACCTGTACTGATGACAGACTGTGGGAGGCGCTAGAAATCGCCCAGCTGAAGAACATGGTCAAAGCCCTAACTGGGGGACTGGGTATGTGTCTGTCTGTCTGTCTGTCTGTCTGTCTGTCTGTCTGTCTGTCTGTCTGTCTGTCTGTCTGTCTGTCTGTCTGTCTGTCAGTCTGTCTGTCTGTCTGTCTGTCTGTCTGTCACATCTATGGCTGTAATACTGGGAATACTACAACTGGGATTTGGGGAAAGTGTTTGGAATTTTGCAACCTGCAACCACACAATCTGGCAACCTCCAACTACACAATCTGGCCACCTTCAACCACACAATCTAGAAACCTGCAACAACACAATCTGGCCACCTACAACCACACAATCTGGCAGCCTCCAACTACACAATCTGGCCACCTACAATCACACAATCTGGCAACCACACAATTTGGCAACCTCCAACTGCACAATCTGGCCACCTACAACCACACAATCTGGAAACCTGCAACAACACAATCTGGCCACCTACAACCACACAATCTGGAAACCTGCAACAACACAATCTGGCCACCTCCAACCACACAATCTGGCCACCTCCAACCACACAATCTGGCCACCTCCAACCACACAATCTGGCCACTTCCAACCACACAATCTGGCCACTTCCAACCACACAATCTGGAAACCTGCAACAACACAATCTGGCCACCTCCAACCACACAATCTGGCCACTTCCAACCACACAATCTGGCCACCTACAACCACACAATCTGGAAACCTGCAACAACACAATCTGGCCACCTCCAACCACACAATCTGGCCACTTCCAACCACACAATCTGGCCACTTCCAACCACACAATCTGGCCACTTCCAACCACACAATCTGGAAACCTGCAACAACACAATCTGGCCAACTCCAACCACACAATCTGGCCACCTCCAACCACACAATCTGGCCACTTCCAACCACACAATCTGGCCACCTCCAACCACACAATCTGGCCACCTCCAACCACACAATCTGGCCACTTCCAACCACACAATCTGGCCACTTCCAACCACACAATCTGGAAACCTGCAACAACACAATCTGGCCAACTCCAACCACACAATCTGGCCACTTCCAACCACACAATCTGGCCACTTCCAACCACACAATCTGGCCACCTCCAACCACACAATCTGGCCACCTCCAACCACACAATCTTTGGGAAAACATATTGGAGGGAAAAACTAATCAGAGAGTATGCTGCTAAAATGTGAGATTTCAGAAAGACGATTGCCTTAATAACAACTGTGTGTGTGTGTGTGTGTGTGTGTGTGTGTGTGTGTGTGTGTGTGTGTGTGTGTGTGTGTGTGTGTGTGTGTGTGTGTGTTCCAGACGCGGTGGTGACAGAGGGAGGGGAGAACTTCAGTGTGGGTCAGAGGCAGTTGTTCTGTCTGGCCAGAGCCTTCGTCAGGAAGAGCTCCATCCTCATTATGGACGAAGCCACTGCATCCATCGACATGGCAACAGTGAGCTCACACACCCTAACAGCCATGTACCCTCCATCACTAGCTCTTTAGTGACATTATGATCATATGTTTCATTTTCTGCTCTTTCATTTTTTACAGACAGATCTATGACATCACTTTCACTGCATATGGGTACAAACATAAAGCACAAGGATAATGTCAGATACATTATAAAAACACAAACCAGACATCTTTATATTTGTCCTCCTATTACGCGTTTATTATTTGAGTTGCCAGGGTTACATATGACATTCATTATTGAGCCCTGTACATAGAGGTTTGGTCAATAGCAGAACACACGTCCATGTATTTCAACCAGCCACATACTCTTCATTAGGCCACCAGTTTGGAAATGAAGCACTGATTTCCATTAAAGCCTGAATCCTTAGTTGCTATATCCATTTTTGGACTTATAAATGATATGTACCCATTGATTCTTAAAGAACAGAACTGATAAATGCCTCATGATCTTAGTTCAACTGTCGTACCCCATCAGAACACAAAATATAACCTTGTTTTACTCCAATGTTTGTAAACGATGTAAATGTAAACAAACACTGTATAGCCTCAAAACATGTTTACAACTAGAATGTTGATATGATGGATGGTCAGTCCGTGCGTCCACAGCTCTGTCTATGTATTTGAGAGGGATTCCATTCTCCAGCCCCATCCTGAGGCTGGGAGAACACGTTGTTATTGTTTCAATTAAGGATTCTATCTTTAGGGGCAGTTTTGTTTTGTTGCGATTGTTGCGCAACAGTGAGGACCGTCACTCTCCTCCAGCCTGTCAGGTTTCAGTCCGGAGGCATGCGTAGTTCATAGCTCCAATCCCTGGCAGTTTATATATAAATTACTGGCAGTTTAAATATAGAGTGTGCGACTCTCTTTATTTGTTTTTTTATAGGGACAAGCAGTCCAACATCAATGTAAGGTCATTACTGTCACAGCCGTAGCATTAACCTTTGACCCTGACAGGTACACTCTTTCAAACTACCATCACACTGATGCAGACAGCGAAGAGGGGACAGCACTCACAGTGTAGTGACATTGCTGTGGAGTGTATATGGCTGTATCTAAGACTGTGCTCCAAATGACACACCATTCCCTATAAAGTGCACTAAGAGCCATAGGGCTCTTGTCAAAAGTAGTGCACTATGAAAGGAATAGGGTGCCATTCGGTCCACGGCCAAAAGAGCTGACCTACAGTGCCTTGCGAAAGTATTCGGCCCCCTTGAACTTTTCGACCTTTTGCCACATTTCAGGCTTCAAACATAAAGATATAAAACTGTAATTTTTTGTGAAAAATCAACAACAAGTGGGACACAATTATGAAGTGGAACGAAATTTATTGGATATTTCAAACTTTTTTAACAAATAAAAAACGGAAAAATTGGCCGTGCAAAATTATTCAGCCCCTTTACTTTCAGTGCAGCAAACTCTCTCCTGAAGTTCAGTGAGGATCTCTGAATGATCCAATGTTGACCTAAATGACTAATGATGATAAATAGAATCCACAAGTGTGTAATCAAGTCTCCGTATAAATGCACCTGCTCTGTGATAGTCTCAAAGGTCCGTTTAAAGCGCAGAGAGCATCATGAAGAACAAGGAACACACCAGGCAGGTCCGAGATACTGTTGTGGAGAAGTTTAAAGCCGGATTTGGATACAAAAAGATTTCCCAAGCTTTAAACATCCCAAGGAGCACTCTGCAAGCGATAATATTGAAATGGAAGGAGTATCAGACCACTGCAAATCTACGAAGACCCGGCCGTCCCTCTAAACTTTCAGCTCATACAAGGAGAAGACTGATCAGAGATGCAGCCAAGAGGCCCATGATCACTCTGGATGAACTGCAGAGATCTACAGCTGAGGTGGGAGACTCTGTCCATAGGACAACAATCAGTCGTATACTGCACAAATCTGGCCTTTATGGAAGAGTGGCAAGAAGAAAGCCATTTCTTAAAGATATCCATAAAAAGTGTCGTTTAAAGTTTGCCACTAGCCACCTGGGAGACACACCAAACATGTGGAAGAAGGTGCTCTGGTCAGATGAAACCAAAATCGAACTTTTTGGCAACAATGCAAAACGTTATGTTTGGCGTAAAAGCAACACAGCTCATCACCCTGAACACACCATCCCCACTGTCAAACATGGTGGTGGCAGCATCATGGTTTGGGCCTGCTTTTCTTCAGCAGGGGCAGGGAAGATGGTTAAAATTGATGGGAAGATGGATGGAGCCAAATACAGGACCATTCTGGAAGAAAACCTGATGGAGTCTGCAAAAGACCTGAGACTGGGACGGAGATTTGTCTTCCAACAAGACAATGATCCAAAACATAAAGCAAAATCTACAATGGAATGGTTCACAAATAAACATATCCAGGTGTTAGAATGGCCAAGTCAAAGTCCAGACCTGAATCCAATCGAGAATCTGTGGAAAGAACTGAAAACTGCTGTTCACAAGCGCTCTCCATCCAACCTCACTGAACTCGAGCTGTTTTGCAAGGAGGAATGGGCAAAAATTTCAGTCTCTCGATGTGCAAAACTGATAGAGACATACCCCACGCGACTTACAGCTGTAATCGCAGCAAAAGGTGGCTCTACAAAGTATTAACTTAAGGGGGCTGAATAATTTTGCACGCCCAATTTTTCAGTGTTTTATTTGTTAAAAAAGTTTGAAATATCCAATAAATTTCGTTCCACTTCATGATTGTGTCCCACTTGTTGTTGATTCTTCACAAAAATTACAGTTTTATATCTTTATGTTTGAAGCCTGAAATGTGGCAAAAGGTCGAAAAGTTCAAGGGGGCCGAATACTTTCGCAAGGCACTGTACATGTCATTTCTCACCCCTATAGGAGAATGTCTTACAGAAGGTGGTGATGACAGCCTTCGCCGACCGAACAGTCGTCACTATTGCAGTAAGTCTGTTACAGCCTGTAGGTCATTAGGTAGAAAGGTCAGATCTAGAAGTTATTCTCTGTATAGATGTGGAGACTCCTCTTGGTCTGCTCTCTCTCTCTCTCTCTCTCTATGGATCAATCATTGGAGAAAGCATAGAGACTAGGACTAGCTGATTTCTCCTAGCTTTTAGATTTCCTCCTCTCCTTCATCCTATCTTTCCAATGTCTCCTGTTTCATCATACTGTACCTCTGCTTCTCATATCTCCAAATGCTTCTCATATCTCCAAATGCTTCTCACGCCTCCAAATGCATTTACGGACCGATTCAGAGTTGAGATAAGGCGCAACTCGAACATTCCTGTAAATAATTGATTGATGACAGTGGGAGACTGATGAAAATTCAAGTTAAGAGGGCTGCAGATCTCAACTCTGAATCGACACGTTAGCCTCTCGAGACTCAAACAGCTTGTCTGCTGTCCTTCCTTCACCTGTCTTTTCCTTGTTTTCCCTGTCTGTCTGTCCTTGCTCCTCTCCTTCTGTCTTCCCATCTATCCTTTGTTCCTTCTCTCCGTTCTGCACCCAGCACCTGGTGTCCTCCATCTTGGAGGCTGAACAGGTGCTGGTGTTCTCCGCGGGGCAGCTAGTGGAGTGTGACTCTGCAGTCAACCTGCTAGCACAGCAGGACAGCCTCTTCAGTGTCTTAGTGAGGACTCACAAGTAGGCCCTGTCCCAGCCTGCCTTCCAGGCCTCTACAGCCTCCCGGGTTGGTACTGCATGCTGTCTGAGACCACTGTCAGGGGGTTAAAGAGATACTACATCTAATCTGTCTGGGGGTTAAAGAGAGATACTACATCTAATCTGTCTGGGGGTTAAAGAGAGATACTACATCTAATCTGTCTGGGGGTTAAAGAGATACTACATCTAATCTGTCTGGGGGTTAAAGAGAGACTACATCTAATCTGTCTGGGGGTTAAAGAGGGATACTACATCTAATCTGTCTGGGGGTTAGAGAGATACTACATCTAATCTGTCTGGGGGTTAAAGAGATACTACATCTAATCTGTCTGGGGGTTAAAGAGGGATACTACATCTAATCTGTCTGGGGGTTAAAGAGGGATACTACATCTAATCTGTCTGGGGGTTAAAGAGAGATACTACATCTAATCTGTCTGGGGGTTAAAGAGGGATACTACATCTAATCTGTCTGGGGGTTAAAGGGATACTACATCTAATCTGTCTGGGGGTTAAAGAGGGATACTACATCTAATCTGTCTGGGGGTTAGAGAGGGATACTACATCTAATCTGTCTGGGGGTTAAAGAGAGGGATACTACATCTAATCTGTCTGGGGGTTAAAGAGAGGGATACTACATCTAATCTGGCTGGGGGTTAAAGAGAGGGATACTACATCTAATCTGGCTGGGGGTTAAGGAGGGGTACTACATCTAATCTGGCTGGGGGTTAAAGAGAGGGATACTACATCTAATCTGTCTGGGGGTAAAGAGAGGGGTACTACATCTAATCTGTCTGGGGGTTTAAGAGGGATACTACATCTAATCTGTCTGGGGGTTAAAGAGGGATACTACATCTAATCTGTCTGGGGGTTAAAGAGGGGGATACTGCATCTAATCTGGCTGGGGGTTAAAGAGAGGGATACTACATCTAATCTGGCTGGGGGTTAAAGAGAGGGATACTACATCTAATCTGTCTGGGGGTTAAAGAGGGATACTACATTTAATCTGTCTGGGGGTTAAAGAGGGGTACTACATCTAATCTGTCTGGGGGTTAAAGAGAGGGATACTACATCTAATCTGTCTGGGGGTTAAAGAGGGATACTACATCTAATCTGTCTGGGGGTTAAAGAGGGGTACTACATCTAATCTGGCTGGGGGTTAAAACGAGGGATACTACATCTAATCTGTCTGGGGGTAAAGAGAGGGGTACTACATCTAATCTGTCTGGGGGTTAAAGAGGGGTACTACATCTAATCTGTCTGGGGGTTAAAGAGGGGTACTACATCTAATCTGTCTGGGGGTAAAGAGAGGGGTACTACATCTAATCTGTCTGGAGGTTTAAGAGGGATACTACATCTAATCTGTCTGGGGGTTTAAAATGGATAGTACATCTAATCTGTCTGGGGGTTAAAGAGAGGGGTACTACATCTAATCTGTCTGGGGGTAAAGAGAGGGGTACTACATCTAATCTGTCCAGGGGTTAAAGAGGGGTACTACATCTAATCTGTCTGGGGGTTAAAGGGGGGTACTACATCTAATCTGTCTGGGGGTTAAAGAGGGATAGTACATCTAATCTGTCTGGGGGTTAAGGAGGGGTACTACATCTAATCTGTCTGGGGGTTAAGGAGGGGTACTACATCTAATCTGTCTGGGGGTTAAGGAGGGATACTACATCTAATCTGTCTGGGGGTTAAGGAGGGGTACTACATCTAATCTGTCTGGGGGTTAAGGAGGGGTACTACATCTAATCTGTCTGGGGGTTAAGGAGGGGTACTACATCTAATCTGTCTGGGGGTTAAGGAGGGGTACTACATCTAATCTGTCTGGGGGTTAAGGAGGGGTACTACATCTAATCTGTCTGGGGGTTAAGGAGGGATACTACATCTAATCTGTCTGGGGGTTAAGGAGGGGTACTACATCTAATCTGTCTGGGGGTTAAGGAGGGGTACTACATCTAATCTGTCTGGGGGTTAAAGAGAGGGATACTACATCTAATCTGTCTGGGGGTTAAGGAGGGGTACTACATCTAATCTTATCAGTTGACTCTTGGGGTTGTGAGATAAGACTAAATGAAAATGCATTCATGTATCTGTTATTTTTTCTCAGCACAGTTTATCTCTGTCTGTCTGGCTACATTACAAATCAAAGCTGCATTGCATCTCTTCCTCTTTATTTGTGTAATTAAACAATCAATCAAATGTAATGTAATGTAATGTGTGTGTGTGTGCGTGCGTCTGTTTGTGTGTGCATCCAGCATCGTGTCCACACCATCCTGGAAGCTGACCTGGTGATCGTGATGAAGCGAGGGAACATCTTAGAGATCGACAAACCAGAGACCCTTCTGGAGAACGAGGACGGCATGTTTGCTTCCTTCGTCAGGGCTGACATGTAGGCTCACACACTGTCAGCCAGCACACCATCAGTCAGTCTATCTATCAATTAATCAGCCTCCTCAGTGTTTCCCACAATGCTTAGGTGGGGCGCACAGTTCCAGATATTATTACCATTATTGACTGAAGCTCATACTGTAGGTTTTAGACGGGGGAAATGGAGCCAGGCCGGTTGACCACCTCCACTTGGTAATGGTAGGGGAAACACTGCTTCCCAAAGCACCACTGATGGCCTTCTTGTGTTGATTATTGGTAATGTATTAGTTATTGAGTGATTGATTGATTGATTGAATGAGTGACCTATTAACTTGGTCGTGTACGGATCACAATCGGTCGTATAATATGATTACAATTTTATAAAGCTTTACTTAAATGTTTTATGTTTAAATGATATCTTTTGTTACACTTATTACTAGATGATGTATGTATATGTATATATTTTACACCATTATTCATAGGTAAGCAATAAGCAGGTATACTGTAGTATTACTACATTGGTATGAACACTGTAGGGTATATCGCTGGAGCATTTTTAGCCCGGTGACCCTTTGTCTGTCTGATTAGATGCGATGCTGACTGAACCATGGGACTGTGGACATTTAGTGGTCACTGACTCCTCTTTGAAAAAGGACAGCTTTCACCCAATGGGTGTTCTCTAAAGGACTGAATCTTAATGTGCACGCCTAACTTCAACTTATACAGAACTGGTGTACTGTAAACCATACATTCATGTCAAGATGTATGTGAAAACTTGGAGTTATGCATGTTGGTGTTAAGTTAAGATCCAGCCCTAAATGATAAGGGAAGATTCCGCTTTCTTCTACCTACCATAAGCCAGGCCAGCGTTAGTTTCTACCATACATGGTGCTGGCTGGTGTAATTGGTAAGGAAAGTGGTTTATATTTTCAGTATTAAACCTGGTTTCTGGGGAGCTGTGCCACTGTCCCACTGTCCCACTGTAGTACCTGAATATTTATAGTTATTTTGCATATCGAACAATGAGAATTTTATATTGACTTCTTTGTATTGTATTATAGCCTGAATGCCAAACTGATTGTTGTAAGGTACACTTTGAAGAATTTCAGTATCGGTTTTTTACCACCATACTGCTGTTTTGTTTTGTTTGTCAGTGTAAAGCGGTTTCTCATCTCAAGAAATACGTTTTTAATTCATTCTTCATTCTTATTCAATCCCAAACTCATGACCCAGAATTCCTGCGCTACTTTCCTTACACACGTGTGGATGTTTTCAACTCATGTTTTCAACTCAAGACGCCCTCTCTATAATCTATGAATGGATAGGCGTCTTCTAGCCTGGTTGAACAAGCCTGAACCATTGTTTCGTTTAGCTTGGATTCCAGGCTAGGTGTCTCCCCTCAACCTCCCTACTCTCCATTGTATACATTATAAGTGAGTAGCAGCTAAGTATGTTTAATGTAGCTTCTGCTGTGGCGGGGGGGGGAGTCCATGTAAAAGGCCAAAGGTCAACAACATGGCCCCTATAGTGTGGCTGCTATCCTTCACCAGAGTTGTCTTTTTATGGGCAAGCAGCACTTTGGAGTCAGTCAGTCTGTCAGAAAGCGCAGAGACATAACACTCACCGCTCTCTAGATCCATGACATCATGAGAGCAGAATGACTATAGATATAGAGCACTGATATATAGTCTTGGAGAATGACATTGGAGATGAGTGGTAGGCTATTGTCCTTCTGATGAATTTGAAGGCAAGGCTGTGGTGTGTAAGTCTATGACTGTCTGTTAATCCTACACTTCTAAAAAACGGTTCCAGAAGGGTTCTTTGGCTGTTCCCATAGGAGAACCCTTTTTGCTTCCAGGTAGAACCCTTTTGGATTACATGTAGAAGTCTCTGTGGAAAGGGTTCTACATGGAACCCAAAAGTGTTCTACCTGGAACCAAATATGTTCTACCTGGAACCAAAAATAGTTATTGAAAGGGTTCTTCGGTGGCCGATTTTGTCTGGAGCGGATGGTCGGGGGGCCGGAACATAATTATTAATAATTTGTAGACTGCAAATTGTACGCTAGAAGCCCAAACAGATATAATGTTTAATTAAAACATAATCATTTTCAACCTTACATTTGTATATGATCCCATGTGTCTCTATTACAGTATGTGTGAGAATACTTGGGAATAGATTTCTTAAATTAAAATCACTTGGAGCTGATTTCCTGTTTATTTTTTGGGGGGCACCCCCCCGGTGCTCAGAACGCTTGGGGGGCCAAATAAAACCACCTGCGGGCCAAATTCGGCCTGCAGGCAGCCAGTTGGGGAACCCTGTTCTATGGAGACAGCTGAAAAAAACTTTTTAGGTTCTAGAAAGAAAAACACAGCAGCGTTGCAGTTCTTGACACACTCAAACCGGTGCGCCTGGCACCTACTACCATACCCCGTTCAAAGGCACTTAAATATCCTGTCTTGCCCATTCACCCTCTGAATGGCACACACACACAATCCATGTCTCAATTGTCTCAAGGCTTAAAAATCCTTATTTAACTGGTCTCCTCCCCTTCCTCTACCCTGATTGACGTGGATTTCACAAGTGACATCAATAAGCGATTATAGCTTTCACCTGGATTCACCTGGTCAGTCTATGTCATGGAAAGAGCAGGTGTTCTTAATGTTTTGTACACTCTACTTATAGATCTATAGTAATTCAGACTGCAGATATCCTTGATCCATATCACAGAGATTATATCATCTTCTCTGCTTTTACTATTTATATTTTCAATGTGCACAGAAATATATGTTCAAATATTATCAATAATAATCAATATAATTCCGAGACTGCAGGTTGTCTTTTTCCATTTTATTGTGGGCTTGTGTCTGTCTTGTATGTACATTGTGTATAATTAACAGATGTTTTAAATATAGACATAGTTGATCATTACACTGTGTGCCTACCTTTTTTACACTTCAACTGATAATAAAAATGTGCTTTGAGTTAAAAGTGCTTTTTGAGTTTAAAATGCTCACACACACACACACACACACACACACACACACACACACACACACACACACACACACACACACACACACTCTCTGTCGTTCTCACACACCACACCTCCTCGCTTACTAAATGGCGCCATCTCTTGGTCATCAATGGGAAGCGGACCTATCCTAATAATTCATCCCTATAATAATGTAATAACACAGCAATAATTAGCTTACTGTTGGAAAACAAGTCATTTTTCTATCACACTTGCCTTGTTTAAAAATAAAACATCAATGATATTTTAATTTGGACCCAGTAATGGGATGGTTTAACCATTACCTCAAATACCGGTATTGATTAATTAACTAAACATAATTTCCAAAGGGTACACATATATTGTTTTGCTTTTAAATCAATAAAACAAAAACACAATATAGAAGTAATTACTGGGGTTTCCTCTTTGTTCAACAAAGCCAGCAGTGCATTGCAACCCGCCCATAGAGTGGAGCAGCTACGTCAAGAGAATTTGGGATGCGCCCTGGGTCTGTGACTGCCTGGAAACTCACCCGTCAGTACAACTTTTTGGAAGTGGTGCTGGAGCTCCTCGAACAGCAACCAACCATTATGTGATAGAACTTAATTGAAATCAAATCGATGAAAAACTTTGCAAAATAATACGAATTTATTCAACTTTTAATCATGTTTTACTCAAGCTGACAGGAGAATTACGCACGGCTAAAAAAACACTTCGGTTTACTAAAACCATCCGACTTTTTTCCTCTATTGCAAATGCAGTAAGGATGTTGGCGAGAAAAAGCATTATCCCGGAGGAGTTCTCCCTGCCGGGGCTTGCTTCGAGGATCCACCGCAAACCAGTGTTCAGGGACCGGGTGAACAAAGCCCGCTTCATCGCCAAGAGCGGATCCTGCAACTTGGCGCACAAGAACATCCGAGAACAGGGAAGATTCTTGCAAGACGTCTTCACCACTCTGGTGGACCTGAAATGGCGCTTCACCCTGGTCATCTTCACCATGACTTTTCTGTGCAGTTGGCTCCTCTTCGCCATGTGCTGGTGGCTCGTGGCCTTTGCCCATGGAGACCTTGTACCCAACCGCACGTCTGGCATTGAGCAGTGCGTCACCAACGTCAAGTGAGTAGTATAGTAGAGGCTCTATACATATTTTGAACTGTTGATGTTTGGAGATTTAACTTGTATATATTTCTGTATTTCTGTATTTTGTGTGTAAACTTTTGTATTTTAAGGGCGGGAATAAATTATATGGATTTATTGGGGACTTTTAGTGAAATTATTACATATACTCAGTTTTAGAATAACTTAGCTATTTTTTGTGATAACACTGTTACAGTTATATGATAGATCTCCTTGCCATAAAAAAGGATTTTCCTTCAAATTATAAGGAACTTAAAGGGATACTTTGGGATTTTGGCAATGAAGCCCTTTATCTAGTTCCCCAGAGTCAGATGAACTCCTGGATACAATTTGTATGTCTTGCATGCAGTTTGATGGAAGTTGCTAACTATCATTAACACAATTGCTAACTAGCGTTTGCGCAATGCCTGGAAGTCTATGGTAACTGCTATCATGCTAGTAGATACCGTAGACTTCCAGTCATTGCTGGTAACTACTAGTATGCTAGTAGATACCACAGACTTCCAGTCATTGCCCTAATGCTAGTTAGCATTTGCTCGTGAAACTACAGTACCACCAACTTCATTCATACTGGATGCAGAGACATAAAAATGGTTTCCATGAGTTCATCTGACTCTGGGGAAGCAGATAAAGGGCTACATTGCCAAAATCCTGAAGTATCCCTTTAAAGGGGCTATCTGCAGTTGCTAAATTCATAAATTAATGATATGTACCAATTGATTCTTGAAGAATATAAGTATAAGTTATAGTTCAAATGTCATACCCCATCTGAGCGCAAAATATAAGCTTGTTTTATTCCAATGTTTGTAAACAAAGTCAATGTAAACAAACACTATAAAGCCTCAAAACTTGGAAGTAAAGTATGTAGCCTTGCACAAGCATTGGCGTGTGTGAGCAGGAAGTGTAGGGCAGCTTGATGTACAAGTTCAGGACGCTAGTCTATCACAAGGCCTTACCCCCAATCTCCCTAATGCTGAGTGTTAAGCAGAGATGCATCAGGTCCCATTTTTACAGTATTTGGTATCGAGCTCCCAACCTAACAATCTCAGGGTGGACACTCTAACCACAAGGTCACTGAGACACGGTTAAAACTACAATTTTGATATCATGGATGGTCAGTCCTTGCCTCCATAGCTCTGTCTATGAATTTGAGAGTGGTTCCATTTCTCAGGCCCCATACCTCCGTTTTTTCCCAATCAGGGAAGTGTAGCATGCTTTGTTATTGTTTCAACTGCTGATTGCCCATTTAAAGTCTCCAACACATTGCTCTCAATATTTAGTCCTCTGGGATCAGTGGTTGTAGGGGGACGCAGATGAGGACAGGAAGCCATAGGAAACCACACTGCCTGTCCAGTAGCTTCCTGCTCCTCTGACCCCTGTGACCTCTCTAAGATCAGGTCTCTATCCTCACCGCAGATGTAGGATCAGGTCTCTAAACTGCTATTACAGATGTAGGATCAGGTCTCTAAACTGCTATTACAGATGTAGGATCAGGTCTCTAAACTGCTATTACAGATGTAGGATCAGGTCTCTACATTGCTATTACAGATGTGGGATCAGGTCTCTACACCGCTATTACAGATGTAGGATCAGGTCTCTACATCGCTATTACAGATGTAGGATCAGGTCTCTACCCTCACCACAGATGTAGGATCAGGTCTCTACATCGCTATTACAGATGTAGGATCAGGTCTCTACACCGCTATTACAGATGTAGGATCAGGTCTCTACACTGCTATTACAGATGTAGGATCAGGTCTCTACACTGCTATTACAGATGTAGGAGAAGGCCTCTACCCTCACCACAGATGTAGGATCAGGTCTTTACATCGCTATTGCAGATGTATTATCAGTTCTCTACACCACTATTACAGATGTAGGATCAGGTCTCTACCCTCACCACAGATGTAGGATCAGGTCTCTACATCGCTATTACAGATGTAAGATCAGGTCTCTACATCGCTATTACAGATGTAGGATCAGGTTTTTACATCGCTATTACAGATGTAGGATCAGGTCTCTACACCTCTATTACAAATGTAGGATCAGATGTCTACAACAAACATTTGACCCTTGACCAATATTTACGTCCAAAGTCTCCCTCCTCTTTAACTCTCATTTCCTCTGACCCCTGACCTTTGACCCTGTCTCTCTCTGCTCTGCAGGTCATTCACCTCAGCCTTCCTGTTCTCCATCGAGGTCCAGGTGACCATCGGCTTTGGCCACCGTATGATCACAGAGCAGTGCCCCACGGCCATCGCCGTCCTCATCTTCCAGAACATCGCTGGCCTCATCATCAATGCCATTATGCTGGGGTGCATCTTCATGAAGACAGCCCAGTCGCATCGCCGCGCGGAGACGCTCATCTTCAGGTAGGATGGTAGCCTACAGGTCAGCTTAAGTTGGAGAGGTGGGTAGGCAACAGTGTAGGGTGAAGGTGCCCCTAGATTCTGATCTTAGGTCAGTTTAGCATCTACCCCACTAATGGTAAAGGTTAGGATTGGGGAGCAGAAGCTCATCCTAGATCTGTACCTAGGGAAAACTTCACCCTGGAGAGGTAGAGGATAAAGAGAGGCGGGCCAGCATCCGAAGGGTTGCCGCTTCGATTCCGAAGTCCCAACTGGAAGAATCTGGTGCATGGTAGGGCTGCAAAATTAATCGAATTCACATCGAAATCACAATATCCATATCGCAAGAGATCCGTATTTCATGCAATATATGAGATGCCACTAAACCGTCTGTAAAGTCTGTTTTTATAGTTTACTTTGTTTGTAGTCTCTCCCTCTCCTCTTGTGGCTGTTTCCCACACACACTTAGCCCCACCCCTTGTCAATCACGCAGAGCAGTTCCTCCTCCACGCTGTTCGATTCTCTATAAGGTTGCATGCTAGATTAGATTGTTAGATTATTTGCTCATATCATGCAGACCTAGTATATCCATATCATGCAGCCCTAGTATATCCATATCATGCAGCCCTAGTATATCCATATCAAACAGACCTAGTATATCCATATCATACAGCCCTAGTATATCCATATCATGCATCCATAGTATAGCCATATCATATAGCCCTAGTATATCCATATCATGCAGCCCTAGTATATCCATATCATGCAGCCCTAGTATATCCATATCATACAGCCCTAGTATATCCATATCATGCAGCCCTAGTATATCCATATCATGCAGTCCTAGTATATCCATATCATGTAGCCCTAGTATATCCATATCATGCAGCCCTAGTATATCCATATCATGCAGCCCTAGTATATCCATATCAAACAGACCTAGTATATCCATATCATACAGCCCTAGTATATCCATATCATGCAGTCATAGTATAGCCATATCATATAGCCCTAGTATATCCATATCATGCAGCCCTAGTATATCCATATAATGCAGCCCTAGTATATCCATATCATGCAGCCCTAGTATATCCATATCATGCAGTCCTAGTGTATCCATATCATGCAGCCCTAGTATATCCATATCATGTAGCCCTAGTATATCCATATCAAACAGCCCTAGTATATCCATATCATGTAGCCCTAGTATATCCATATCAAACAGACCTAGTATATCCATATCATGTAGCCCTAGTATATCCATATCATACAGCCCTAGTATATCCATATCATACAGCCCTAGTATATCCATATCATGCAGCCCTAGTATATCCATATCATACAGCCCTAGTATATCCATATCATATAGCCCTAGTATATCCATATCATGCAGCCCTAGTATATCCATATCATACAGCCCTAGTATATCCATATCATGCAGCCCTAGTATATCCATATCATACAGCCCTAGTATATCCATATCATACAGCCCTAGTATATCCATATCATGCAGCCCTAGTATATCCATATCATACAGCCCTAGTATATCCATATCATTCCACCCTAGTATATCCATATCAAACAGACCTAGTATATCCATATCATGCAGCCATAGTATATCCATATAATGCAGCCCTAGTATATCCATATCATGTAGCCCTAGTATATCCATATCATACAGCCCTAGTATATCCATATCATATAGCCCTAGTATATCCATATCATGCAGCCCTAGTATATCCATATCATACAGCCCTAGTATATCCATATCATGCAGCCCTAGTATATCCATATCATACAGACCTAGTATATCATATCATACAGCCCTAGTATATCCATATCATTCCACCCTAGTATATCCATATCATGCAGACCTAGTATATCCATATCATACAGCCCTAGTATATCCATATCATTATCCTAGATACTGAAAAAGAGTTGTAAAGTTTGTGTCTCTATGCCCCAGATCCAGAGAGCGGATTTTGAATGGTCAAAGTTTTAAGGTTTTATACACATGCAATCTCCTGCTGTTGTGCCCTTGAACAATGCACTTGAGCAAGCCCTTAAATCTGTTCCAAATGTGATCGGTAAAGAAAATGGACAATAAAGTTATCTTTTCTTGTCATATCTTATTTTCAGCCGCAACGCTGTCATCGCCGTGCGCAACAATCGCCTCTGCTTCATGACCCGTGTGGGCGACCTCCGCAAGTCCATGATCATTGGCGCTGCTGTCCGCCTCCAGGTGGTACGCAAGACCACCACCCCTGAAGGAGAGGTCATCCCTATCCACCAGATCGACGTGCAGACGGAGAGCGCCGCGGCGAGTAACTCCATCTTCCTCTTGGCGCCACTCATTATCTGCCATACCATCAATAAGGAGAGTCCGCTGTACGACCTGTCGGCCATGGAGCTGCAGTGCAGCGACCTGGAGGTGATTGTGATCTTGGAGGGCGTGGTGGAGACCACGGGCATCACCACCCAGGCCCGGACCTCCTACGTCACCGAGGAGATCCAGTGGGGTCACCGCTTTGTGCCCATCGTGACCGAGGAGGACGGGGTGTACTCGGTGGACTACTCCAAGTTCGGGAACACGGTCAAGGTGGCGACGCCGAGGTGTTCGGCCCGCGAGCTGGACGAGAAGCCCTCCATACTCATCCAGACGCTGCAGAAGAGCGAGCTGAGCCACCAGAACTCACTGAGGAAGAGGAACTCAATGAGGCGGAACAACTCCATGAGGAACGGCGGCGGGAGCTCCGGCACCATGCGGAGGAACAACTCGGCCCTCACCGTGCCCAAAGTGCAGTTCCTCACCCCTGAGGCGGTGGGCCAGAACATTGCCGTCACATGACACGAGGCCTGGCTCCCATTGGCTGTCCTGCTCTTCCTGGGTGGGACCTCCCATGTTTATTCTTTGGCTCAGTTAGAGCTGACTCTGGTCCTGTTCCCCACACTCTGCCACATATACAGTAGTCAATGCTATACCTGACACACACAATGCCCTGTTATAATTATTGTTGTGAGGAAGGATTTAACCTGTTTTAGTTACTGATTAGTGTCTCATTTTCAGTCTGGTTCTTTCCAAGTGCCTTTGCCTTTGTCTGGTTCTAAGGTGTAATAGGAATCCACAAGTTGTACTTTATGATGTAAATGCCTTTACCCATGTAATAACTCTTTGTATTGCTTTGTACTGAATTCTGTACTCATCACTAAATCCATGTGATTATTTAATAGTTTAATGTTACCGTGACAAAAGAACATATTATTACAGGTGATAATGATCAACTCTTGCCTAATAGTAGAAGAAAATGATGTTTTGATATCAGCTGCAACATGTATTACACACCAACCTTGTGCCTCATTCTTATCAAAACCTTTAATAAAGCATTTGCGTCAGTACTGTATGAACATTGTACTGTTTCTGAAAACTGCCACAGTAAATAGAGCCCCTATAAAACTGATTGTTTTGGGTTCAATTGGAACATTTTCCCCTCAAATTGCATCTAAATTATAGGACAAATGTGTATTTTCATTGTGATGATTCAATAGCACTTAGAAATCAAAGTGTGGGAAATCTGTATACATGTATTCAGTTCACAAGCAATTGGTCTCTTGATGAAATATAAAAAAAAGTGACAATCAAGTTTATCAAAGAATAATTTGATTCACAGGTTATATACTGCTCAAAAAAATAAAGGGAACACTTAAACAACACATCCTAGATCTGAATGAAAGATATAATGTTATTAAATACTTTTTTCTTTACATAGTTGAATGTGCTGACAACAAAATCACACAAACATAATCAATGGAAATCCAATTTATCAACCCATGGAGGTCTGGATTTGGAGTCACACTCAAAATTAAAGTGGAAAACCACACTACAGGCTGATCCAACTTTGATGTAATGACCTTAAAACAAGTCAAAATGAGGCTCAGTAGTGTGTGTGGCTCCCACGTGCCTGTATGACCTGGGCAAGCTCCTGATGAGGTGGTGGATGGTCTCCTGAGGGATCTCCTCCCAGACCTGGACTAAAGCATCCGCCAACTCCTGGGCAGTCTGTGGTGCAACATGGCGTTGGTGGATGGAGCGAGACATGATGTCCCAGATGTGCTCAATTGGATTCAGGTCTGGGGAACGGGCGGGCCAGTCCATAGCATCAATGCCTTCCTCTTGCAGGAACTGCTGACACACTCCAGCCACATGAGGTCTAGCATTGTCTTACATTAGGAGGAACCCAGGGCCAACCGCACCAGCATATGGTCTCACAAGGGGTCTGAGGATCTCATCTCGGTACCTAATGGCAGTCAGGCTACCTCTGGCGAGCACATGGAGAGCTGTGCGGCCCCCCAAAGAAATGCCACCCATTTTTACATTTTAGTCATTTAGCAGACGCTCTTATCCAGAGCGACTTACAGTAGTGAATGCATACATTTCATACAATTTCATACATTTTTTTTTCTGTGCTGGCCCCCCGTGGGAATCGAACCCACAACCCTGGCGTTGCAAACACCATGCTCTACCAACTGAGCTACAGGGAAGGCCACCCCACACCATGACTGACCCACCGCCAAACCGGTCATGCTGGAGGATGTTGCAGGCAGCAGAACGTTCTCCACGGCGTCTCCAGACTCTGTCACGTCTGTCACATGTGCTCAGTGTGAACCTGCTTTCATCTGTGAAGAGCACAGGGCGCCAGTGGCGAATTTGCCAATCTTGGTGTTCTCTGGCAAATGCCAAACGTCCTGCACGGTGTTGGGCTGTAAGCACAACCCCCACCTGTGGACGTCGGGCCCTCATACCACCCTCATGGAGTCTGTTTCTGACCGTTTGAGCAGACACATGCACATTTGTGGCCTGCTGGAGGTCATTTTGCAGGGCTCTGGCAGTGCTTCTCCTGCTCCTCCTTGCACAAAGGCGGAGGTAGCGGTCCTGCTGCTGGGTTGTTGGCCTCCTACGGCCTCCTCCACGTCTCCTGATGTACTGGCCTGTCTCCTGGTAGCGCCTCCATGCTCTGGACACTACGCTGACAGACACAGCAAACCTTCTTGCCACAGCTCGCATTGATGTGCCATTCTGGATGAGCTGCACTACCTGAGCCACTTGTGTGGGTTGTAGACTCAGTCTCATGCTACCACTAGAGTGAAAGCACCGCCAGCATTCAAAAGTGACCAAAACATCAGCCAGGAAGCATAGGAACTGAGAAGTGGTCTGTGGTCCCCACCTGCAGAACCACTCCTTTATTGGGGGTGTCTTGCTAATTGCCTATAATTTCCACCTGTTGTCTATTCCATTTGCACAACAGCATGTGAAATTTATTGTCAATCAGTGTTGCTTCCTAAGTGGACAGTTTGATTTCACAGAAGTGTGATTGACTTGGAGTTACATTGTGTTGCTTAAGTGTTCCCTTTATTTTTTTGAGCAGTGTATATAAAAAAAGATACGTGTAGCTGTTTTTTTGGTTGCGTCATCGCATTATCAATCGAGCGGTCGTCAATTGTTACCACAGCCATAAAGTCATAAACCCTGCCTTTCTACAATTTCGCTTCTTAAATGCTGATTTTATAACTAACCTTATGCCTTGCCTTAAATTAGGTTAATTAAATTAGCTCATTTTTGCTTTAAGGAATTTTTACAATATAGCCAATTTTGAATTTGTGACTGTGGTAACTAGTGGAAACACAATCGGTCGAGCACGTACAACAAAGTTGTGACTTGTTGCAGACAGGTTTAGAAACTGATGTACAGAACTCTATGCTTGTTGTGGGTGGAGACAAAGATGCTGGAGCACAAATAATTAGGGAGTAGGATATCTCGCTTTCTTTACTGTCTATGGGGGACATTCTACAACAACACTTGACTTTGCAGAGATTGGAGTGATGCATGCTAAATATGGAATGTTTGGTTAGCGTATACATATAAAACCTGCCATATATCATAATTGAAAACGTGATTTGAGAAGCCCCAGCCGATTCCAGGTGAGTATTGAAAAAAAATATGCTTTATTCAGTTTCGTAACATCAGCTAGCTAGTGTTAGCTAGCCAGACAGCGACTAGAAGAGTGCGCGCCAAAATGAAGTAGGCCGAAGCCTAGAGAAAATCTTTGGCCTGTCCTACACTTGCCTGGAAACCCGACATTGAATTCTGGGTCGGGCAGAAATGTGAGATGCAGAGGAAACTTTCCTGATTCAAACGCTGACTTCTGGTTTCCAGGCAAACCATAAGGCAATATAGGCTACACCTGAGGGCTGCAAGAATAATGTGTAATGTGTTAATCGGAATTACTTTATTTTAAAAATGCATTATGTACACTGAACAAAAATATAAATGCAACATGCAAAAATATCAAAGATTTTACTGAGTTACAGTTCATCTAAGGAAATCAGTCAATTAAAATACATTTATTAGGCGCTAATCTATGGATTTCATATGACTGGGAATACAGATACCTTACCAAAAAAAGTAGGGATGTGGATCAGTCGGTGGATCAGTCGGTATCTGGTGTGACCACTATTTGCTCATGCAGCGCAGCACATCTCCTTCCCAAAGAGTTGATCAGGCTGTTGATTGTGGCCTGTGTAATGTTGTCCCGCTGTGTGAAGTTGCTTGAATTTGGCGAGAACTGTAATTGATATGTGCGCTGTCGTACATGGACCCAGAGCATCCCAAACATGCTCAATGGGTGACATGTCTGGTGAGTATGCAGGCCATGGAAGAACTGGGACATTTTCAGCTTCCAGGAATTGTGTACAGGGATGTGAACAAATTTGTGCACCACATTTTTGAGAAATCTGCTTTTTGTGCGTATGGAAAATGTTTTGGATCCTTTATTTCAGCTCATGAAACATGGGGCCAACACTTTACATGTTGCGTTCATATTTTTGTTCAGTATAGAAATCCCTGGTTGCCAAAATTCTAATAGTTTGCCTAATTTAAGTTTATGTGACAAAACAAGCAAGTATAGTGTAGAGAAGAATCCTTGTACCATCTAAACCTCTGTGAAATATATTTTCCATAACCCAAAATATTGTATTTTCAGCTGTTTGAAGCTGCTGTACAAAACAAAGTAAAAGACGGCAAACGAAACGTAGGCACGCGTAGCATAGAAATAGCGCACATAGAACAGATCTACTGCTTCTTAGACTTGCTTTCAATGATATATCTATAACTCACATTTCTATGTGAATTTGGTTGGGTCACCCAAAAAGTTACATATTGCAGCTTTAATGCATTTATCCTTATTAACTAACATGTTTTCTTACCTATGCTGCTAAATAGCTAGCTAGCTAGGTTTGTATGCCAATTTGAGGTTTAAGTTAGCCTAGCTAGCTAACTAGTAAAGATGGGACCCTGAAGACTATGCCCAAGTTATCTCAACAAAATAATAGGCAGAGAAAACCCTTGGTAGCTATTAGTACTACACTTTACATGGTTCTTAATGAATTATCTTCATATACAACAGTGTCCTTGTGTCTTTACCACCGAATGCCAACTGTATTGGACTAGTTATTTCTCTCAACCAGCTCACAGTCTCACTGTCAGAATTAGACGTCCATGTTTCTACAAGGTCACATTTCTAAGTTGTTCCAACGTCACATTTCAAAGTGTTTAAGGTTAAGTTTAGGCATTAACTCCAAATGCTTAAGGTTAGGCATTAACTCCGAATGGTTAAGGTTTGGAATAGGCTTAAAACAAAAATATCAAAAAACAATTTGCAACCTTTGGAATCAGAGAAAGATGCTGAAGCCCATCTGCCATCCCCGTCCACAACGCTCTAGCAACGCTCTAGCAACGCCCTAGCAACGCACTAGCAAAACCAAAACCTACGTGAAGGTAACAGTGCTCACTGTTGCCCCTAGTGGCCGGGTACCAGGTCATCTCCCGACAACAGACATGGATGGACGGTTGAACTGGCAGATTTTACTACAGTGGGCCTACTGCCTAATGAACATTCAAGGCAAATGCCTCCATCTGGTGGTGCAAAGTGAAACGTCTCCCTGGTCCACACAGCTCCCCGGTCCAGTTATTGGTATGTGTAGTAAGGCTGTGTAGAAATGTAAAATATTCCTATGGAATAATAGCACCAATCTCTGACTGCAAATATTCAAAAGTTGGAATATTGCCACCGTACTGTTGCCATCGTACTGATATCTGATAATGCCATCGTACAATTCTCTACGATTGTTCTAAACATTTCCACATCTTGTTAGGATCCGTCCGGACGGGAAACTGCCTGCAGATCAGATCAGTGCAATCCTACATTTACATAACAATTGGTCAGTTCTAACCGCAATCCTTGGGACGTCCCTACCTTAAACGTCTAACCCTAACATTAACCCCATTCGCTTACTGTAACCCGTTTAAATTTCAACTTCAATGGGGCAGGGACGTCCTAAGGATCTGAAAAGCACGATCGCATGAGAATGGTATGTTTCGCATCCCATCATGCATTGCGGTGTGATCGAGCTACATTTTTATTTTTAAAATACAAACTATGCACACCTCGGGTTATCGAAACGTTTTGAACACATTTAAATCATAATATATTACAATTGCACACAAATTAGCACCACAATGTACCGTGACGTTATTATGAACCGTCTTCGTGAATTGTATCTTCTGTGGTGGCTACCTTGCCTTTTTCAAGATGTAAATCAGCTTTGCGCAGTGGCAGTATCGTAGCCTATGAGGTCTATCCGAGGCGCGATTATTGCTAGTTGAAAACTTTACCCAATACCCCGCCGTGACGACTTGAAATATAGTCGGCATTGGCAATTTTTGACGGTCTCTAAGGAGACTGATTTCACTGATAAAATTAAAGAAGTCTCGCAGTAGCGGTCATCTCCTCGAGTTTGTTGAATGTGCCGTCATTTGCAGATGTACTAGTTAGTGTGTATTTGTAATATGAGATGTGTTATATCTGCACTGCCATGAATATACGAATTGAACGTTTGAATTACATGCAGCGTCTAGGTCTAGCTTCCCAGTTATGCTACATACATCAGAGTGATTTGTATCTAGTGGGCGAGCGAGTTTGTAGACAGTTTGTCCATTATCGAACTATGTCTCCGCCTTTGGAACTAGTTCAAACTGGTCTGGTTTCCCATTGATCATATTGTCTGTTTTTATTCCCGCTGTTCACCGGCAGTTGGTTTTATGTTGCTACTACTGAGTGAAAGCAGGAAAAATAAATGTACCCAATTGTCATACTTGAGTATAAGTAAAGATACCCCAATAGAAAATGACTCAAGTAAAGTGAAAGTCACCCACAAAAATACAACTTGAGTAAAAGTATTTGGTTTTTAAAAAATACATGTAATTTGCTAAAATATACTTAAGTATCAAAAGTACAACAACAAATCATTTCAAATTACTTATATTAAGCAAACCAGATAGCGCCATTTTTTGTATTTACGGAAAGCCAGGTGCACACTCCCAAAGCTCAGACATATTTTACAAATGAAGCATGTGTGTTTAGGGAGTCCGCAGGGATGACCAGGGATGTTCTCTTGATAAGCACGTGAATTTGACAATTTTCCTGTCCTGTTAAGCGTTCAAAATGTAACGAGTACTTTTGGGTGTCAAGGAATATGTCCGGAGTAAAAAGTACAATATTTTCTTATGGAATGTAGTAAAGTAAAAGTAGCCAAAAATATAAATAGTAAAGTACAGACCCCCAAAAACTACTTAAGTAGTACTTGAAGGTTTTTTGAATATATTCTACAGTGGTAGATTAAAACACTAGAATAATGAACCAGATATTTCACCGGATGTATAAAATGTAATGTGAAGCGTTTGGCGTTTCCACTCACTACCAAATATGGTGATGTGAGGAAGCCCAGTGCCCTGCAGTGGGAGAAGATGGATTTTTGCCGAAATTCTGCACATTTACTAATCGATGAAGCTAGTGATGGGGAAACGAAGCTTCCTGAAACATTGAGCATTTCCATACAATTGTGCCGAAAATAGGTTAATTACACGAGGCTTTGATCAACAGTGTACATTAGTGGCACCCGCTGGTCAAAATAAGCCTTTTCCTATTCTACCGAAACGAATACCAAACCAATCAGGTGTTATTCGACAAAACACATCTTTGGAGGTCATTGATAACGTGTTTCCGATAAAGCGATACAATATCGGCACACTGCTTAACGATTTCGATGCATGACTCCGAGCTCCCGGTATCAGACGTATCATCTTATCACCATACATTTTTATGTTTCCAAAACTATAATCAGTAAAATAGTAGACTTTAAAACCCTTTGCCACCGTTTCTAAAAATGGTGTCGTTTAGGAGTGCAATGTGGAATTGAGTTTTTGCACACGCGCACTGCACAGAGTTGTCGTTCCAGCTAGAAGTAGTAAATACTTTACCGTAAGTACTGCTGTTTGGTTGACTAGCGCAATGGAATTGTTGTCTATGATGAGTACATTTACATTATTTTGTGCAATATTGAAACCTGGAGTTCTATGATTGAGAAGATAGACATTGGACATGTTTCTACCATTTTGCACCTCGGGTATCGTCGTGTTGATAATATTGATAGCCATCATAGTTTTTTACGCATTGACCTCAATCATTACGGTACAATTCTATGTTGACGTTCTTTCTGATTTCGTAGCCACAATGAAATATCATAATACGCCACTTTTTCTGTGCATGAATGTAATATTTGTAGGATTCATAGGCCGTCCTTCACACAGTGTAGTCAGTAGTTTATATTGTAACCAAAATATCTAGCTAGCTACAGTGAGTTAGAACACAATAAGTAGCTAGCTAGATTCATCAGCCGACTGCTACACATAGCTACCGCTAACGCTACTAATTAGTTAGCTAGCTAAGTTACAGTGATACCGCCACGTCTTCTTATCCTCCCACTCGGCTACTGAGTGACCCTTTACAATGGCTGCTGCTAAAAAACGTACGCGATCGGGCATCGAAGATGTGAGAGACAGAAAAGCAAAGGTTATCAAAGACAGCGGTGAGAAGAGACACATCGCAGCCCTGATCCTCGCGAG
Organism: Salmo trutta; assembly: GCF_901001165.1. NCBI lineage: Eukaryota > Metazoa > Chordata > Actinopteri > Salmoniformes > Salmonidae > Salmo > Salmo trutta. Next base: position 50,856,280 of record NC_042964.1, on the reverse strand, counting down.
GGGAGGCAGTAAGGGGATCCCCCTGAAGAATATCAAAATGTTAGCCGGTGTCCCCCTCATTGGATGGGTTCTGAGAGCTGCAGTGGACTCCAAACAGTTTGACAGGTATTTCAGTTCAATCTAATAGTCAAATGTATTTTAATCGAACTACTGTATACGGAGTTGCTTTGATAGAAGCTTGGTAGGCTAGCTACATACAACCCACATAAAAAAATACTAGTATACTATGATATTAATACCATAGTATTCACTGTGGTGTTTTTGCAGACTTTACTGTATTATTTAGTGTAGTGTATTATTTACAGTTAACTATAGTATACATATTGTAGTAAAATAACTAGTATATACTATAGTAATTCATGTAGTGTTTTTGCGGTCTGTAGTATTTGTGGCTTTCCTTATTAGAGAAATACAAAAATAGTTAATTTTCCATAACCTGTAGGTAGATAGGACTGGGGTGTAAACGGATAGGTCAGCACTTCTGCCCTTTTCTAACTGTAGGGAACACAGTACATGGGCTATACTTGGCATGTAGGTTTCTCACTTATGGGTGACACAAATTGGGATATGGAAGAGGTGAATGAATGGGCAGGGTAAATGCAAATTGCTGTAGTGTTTACTATAGTTAAAAAGGGTAGTGTTTTGCGGACATTACCGTCGCATTTACTAGTGTTTTTTTTCTTCCAGGTACTACTGTAGTATTTACTACAGTATTAAACAGTATACTACAGCATTCTCTACTAAGTACTACACATGATCAAGGGATACTACAGTGTTTAGTATAGTATACTACAGTTTATTACAGAATTCTATAGTAAGTACTGTAGTATTGTATAGTAAACTCTAATATTTTTAATTATGGAAAGCATGTTGACATTCTTGTTTTGGGTGCATGGATAATATTGTTATTTGAAAGTTAGTGTACTGTCTGAATGAACCCCCAGTTTTGGGCTTGGCCACACAAGACTGGATTGCACTGATGTAGCCTACTTGTTACAAAGCCTGAGGAATCAACTTCTTCCGTTCTTTCTCCCAGTGTGTGGGTATCAACTGACCATGATGACATTGAGAAGGTAGCGAAGGCATGGGGAGCTCAGGTTCACCGCAGGAGCCCAGAAGTGTCCAAAGACTCCTCCAGCTCTCTCGACACCATCCAGGAATTCGTCCGATTAAACCCAGGTAGGGGGTGAATCTCAATTGTATTTTTTTTATTTCCCGTGTCCTCTCTCCTTGCCTCCTTCTCAAAATACATTAGAGGAGGAGATCTGAGTGGAGGAAGCTCAGATCTTCTGCTCCAATGTGATGTTAGAAGGAGACAAGGAGGGAGGCGTGAGGAAGATTCTCTGTGGTTAGTTATAATTTATTGTGACAGAACCCTATCTTTGTAATGACTGTTTGGCAGCGCTTTGTTATAGATGTCAGCCGTTAATGTATATGTACAGAACCTGTTTAGCCACTAGCTTGACTAAGGCTCTGGGACAGTATGTATCAAGCATCTCAGAGTAGGAATACTGATCTGGGATCAGGCCTCCCCTGTCCATGTAGTCTTATTCATTGTGATCTATGAGGCAACATTTGGGATTATCCCAATAAAGTGGGACCACTCCATAGCTTCAATTGACAACAGTGGCAGCATATACAAGACTATTCAAATCTCCTACTGTTTCTCATACTCTTCTGGTATCTCATAGTCTGCTGTGTGTTGTCCTCCAGAGGTGGATGTGATCTGTCACATCCAGGCCACGTCTCCCTGCCTGCACCCCTTCCACCTGAAGGAGGCCCTGGAGATGATCACCAAGCAGGGCTTCACGTCCGTCTTCTCCGTGGTCCGACGACACCACTTCCGCTGGCAGGAGGTGAAGAAAGGAGGTACGGGATAGCCATGTCTTATGTTTAGGACCTTACACTTAGGCACGGTTTCCCGGATACAGATTAACCCTAATGCTGGATTAAAAAGCAAGATCAATGGAGAATCTCCATAGAAAATGATTTGGAGTTCAGGATTAGGCTTAATCTCTGTGGGGGAAAAACACCCCTAGGCTACTTTATAATTCCATCCCTTTAGAGTTGCGTGTATTAGGTAGTTGTTGTGGAATTGTTAGATTACTTGTTAGATATTACTGCACTGTCGGAACTAGAAACACAATAATTTCGCTACACTCGCATTAACATCTGCTCACCGTGTGTATGTGACCAATAAAATTTGATTTGAAGTAGGGTCAGGAGTTTTTCCTGACCACGTGACTGTATCACAATAGAGAGGTGGGGGTGTGATTAAACAAGTGAGTTTTTCTCCTGACCAGGTTATAACTAGAAACCAGTCTATTTCCTTTCAACTCATAAGGATTATGTGTTCTCTCTCCTCTCCAGGTAGAGTAGCCACCCAGCCTCTCAACCTGGATCCATCCAACAGGCCCCGGAGACAGGACTGGGATGGAGAGCTGTGTGAGAACGGGTCATTCTATTTCTCCACCAGAGCCCTTATAGAGGAAGGTGTTCTGCAGGTAACTGTCACCATGCCCATAAAGGGAACCATATTCACAAAGCGTCTCAGGAAGGACTGCTGGTCTAGGATCAGTTTTCCCTTTTCGATTGAAAGAATAGTGAGGAGACCATCAGAACTTCACTTCAACTTCTTAAGTACCATGATGTACGCAGGACAATACACACAGGGATGATAATGAGAGAATTATAAACCTGTTGATTTAATATAATAACATATGTTGTTTAGCAGATATGCCATTTTTATCCAAAGCGACTTAGTCATGCATGCATACATTATACGTATGGGTGGTCTCAGGAGTAGAGCCCACTACCCTGCCGTACAGCGCCATGCTCTACCAACTGAGCTACAGAGGACCACAGGAGTAGAGCCCACTACCCTGCCATACAGCGCCATGCTCTACCAACTGAGCTACAGAGGACCACAGGAGTAGAGCCCACTACCCTGCCGTACAGCGCCATGCTCTACCAACTGAGCTACAGAGGACCACAGGAGTAGAACCCACTACCCTGCCGTACAGCGCCGTGCTCTACCAACTGAGCTACAGAGGACCACAGGAGTAGAACCCACTACCCTGCCGTACAGCGCCATGCTCTACCAACTGAGCTACAGAGGACCACAGGAGTAGAGCCCACTACCCTGCCGTACAGCGCCATGCTCTACCAACTGAGCTACAGAGGACCACAGGAGTAGAACCCACTACCCTGCCGTACAGCGCCGTGCTCTACCAACTGAGCTACAGAGGACCACAGGAGTAGAACCCACTACCCTGCCGTACAGCGCCGTGCTCTACCAACTGAGCTACAGAGGACCACAGGAGTAGAACCCACTACCCTGCCGTACAGCGCCGTGCTCTACCAACTGAGCTACAGAGGACCACAGGAGTAGAGCCCACTACCCTGCCGTACAGCGCCATGCTCTACCAACTGAGCTACAGAGGACCACAGGAGTAGAGCCCACTACCCTGCCGTACAGCGCCATGCTCTACCAACTGAGCTACAGAGGACCACAGGAGTAGAACCCACTACCCTGCCGTACAGCGCCGTACTCTACCAACTGAGCTACAGAGGACCACAGGAGTAGAACCCACTACCCTGCCGTACAGCGCCATGCTCTACCAACTGAGCTACAGAGGAACACAGGAGTAGAACCCACTACCCTGCCGTACAGCGCCATGCTCTACCAACTGAGCTACAGAGGACCACAGGAGTAGAGCCCACTACCCTGCCGTACAGCGCCGTGCTCTACCAACTGAGCTACAGAGGACCACAGGAGTAGAACCCACTACCCTGCCGTACAGCGCCGTGCTCTACCAACTGAGCTACAGAGGACCACAGGAGTAGAACCCACTACCCTGCCGTACAGCGCCGTGCTCTACCAACTGAGCTACAGAGGACCACAGGAGTAGAACCCACTACCCTGCCGTACAGCGCCGTGCTCTACCAACTGAGCTACAGAGGACCACAGGAGTAGAACCCACTACCCTGCCGTACAGCGCCATGCTCTACCAACTGAGCTACAGAGGACCACAGGAGTAGAGCCCACTACCCTGCCGTACAGCGCCATGCTCTACCAACTGAGCTACAGAGGACCACAGGAGTAGAACCCACTACCCTGCCGTACAGCGCCATGCTCTACCAACTGAGCTACAGAGGACCACAGGAGCCTTCCTCCTTTAATTGTCTCACAAGACTGCCACTTGATTGGTTAATATACACTGTGGGTAGGCTGCATGCAAAATATACGTGACGTTTGTACATACAGGAGAAGATGAATCATATCTAGAAAATTATAGAATTGTATTATTATAGAAACGGGTCTGATAGTAGGCAGGGTAAACCATGGGGTTTGTGGAATAAGACCCAAACTAGTTTGCAGCTCTGGAAGTATATGTGAAGGGATACATTGTCTGTAAGCGAATTGCATTTCAGTCATTGGTCGTCACGTTTATATTGCAGTCTGCCCATTTCAGCCAGTTAGCTGTTCTGTCTCGGTGAACTTGTTGCTTTTGCCACTGTGTTTTCAGTATTCTGCTGTTATTAAAGTTTAAACAAGGATCGGTTATTAAGGCCTCATCAGCCTGGTTATTAGTTGGTCACAGGTCACAGTCAATAGTTACTCCATTTATTTTTGCATGTTCAGCATAGGAGAGCCTGTAGTGTGTGTGTGTGCGTGCGTGCGTGCGTGCGTGCGTGCGTGCGTGTGTGTGTGTGTGCGTGCGTGTGTGTGTGTGTGTGCGCGTGTGTCTAGTCCATCCAAACTTAATCCTCTTGGATATGTGTGTGAAAGAGAAATTCCTCTTCATTAGTTTATTAGTAACATTTCCCAACAATATCACTCTGTATGCAGTAGTGACTGATATGAACAAATATCCACTTCTAACACGATCACAATGACTAAGATGATATGGACAGGGAGGACCTGATCCTAGATACAGGCCCAGATGTTTACTCTGCTGCTGGTGGTGACAAAGCTTATTCCCCTCAGGGGATCAATAACGTTTATTCATTCAGTGGATCTGAGCCTGACTAGAAACAACATACACACTGAGAGATGGACTGATCTGTGATACTACTAGATATTCTATTGTCAACTGGTGTTGTTTTAAATGCTAATAGAAATGCCCTTTGTGTTGTTGTCTTTCTCAGGGGGGGAAGTGGGCTTATTATGAGATGCTGCCAGAGTACAGTGTGGATATTGATGTGGATATCGACTGGCCCGTGGCAGAACAGAGAGTACTGAGGTAGTCTGAAATCAATGACCTAGAATTTCAAGTTCACACTCGGTTCAAGTCATTCACTCTGAACCACCTCTCTCTCTCTCTCTCTCTCTCTCTCTCTCTCTCTCTCTCGTAAAGTGTTTATTTGAATGCACTTTAAATATAATTAGATTTTGTGGTAAACCAACACAATGAACAATGCTGTAACACAGAGGAGTGGTTGTCCAAATGTATTTCCCTGTGTGTGTTGTTCATCTCCAGGTTTGGTTACTTTGGTCTGGACAAGCCTGAGGTGTATTTCCCTGTGTGTGTTGTTTCTCTCCAGGTTTGGTTACTTTGGTCTGGACAAGCCTGAGGTGTATTTCCATGTGTGTGTTGTTTCTCTCCAGGTTTGGTTACTTTGGTCTGGACAAGCCTGAGGTGTATTTCCCTGTGTGTGTTGTTTCTCTCCAGGTTTGGTTACTTTGGTCTGGACAAGCCTGAGGTGTATTTCCCTGTGTGTGTTGTTCCTCTCCAGGTTTGGTTACTTTGGTCTGGACAAGCCTGAGGTGTATTTCCCTGTGTGTGTTGTTTCTCTCCAGGTTTGGTTACTTTGGTCTGGACAAGCCTGAGGTGTATTTCCCTGTGTGTGTTGTTCATCTCCAGGTTTGGTTACTTTGGTCTGGACAAGCCTGAGGTGTATTTCCCTGTGTGTGTTGTTCCTCTCCAGGTTTGGTTACTTTGGTCTGGACAAGCCTGAGGTGTATTTCCCTGTGTGTGTTGTTTCTCTCCAGGTTTGGTTACTTTGGTCTGGACAAGCCTGAGGTGGTGCGTCTGCTGCTGTGTAAAGTCTCAGGCTGTCTGACTGACGGCCGCGTCCTCATCTCTGTCTCTGGAGAGGAGATGGTCTCAGTCAACACCAGAGATACCATGGGTATCCGCATGATGCAGAGAGAGGGGGTGGAGGTACAGATACTGTACATACAGAATGTATAGTACACACACTGCAGAGAGAGGGTGTAGAGACACAAAGATAATGTGATGAATACTGGTGATTCATTATTTTAAAAGATCACATATGATCACACAACATTTGAATGGTTTATTTCAGAAATTCGACATTACAAAATATCAATGGCAACCGATGCTGAATTGTTTGACACATTTCCCATAAATGCACAATGAAAAAAGCAACTTTAAAATGCATATATTTTGGAAAACCGTCAGTTCTAAGGATAAGACAGAGGTGGTAGTCCCTAGCTCACTGGTTGAGCAGCCTAGTCATGTATGATTCTGGTTGAGCAGCCTAGTCATGTATGATTCTGGTTGAGCAGCCTAGTCATGTATGATACTGGTTGAACAGCCTAGTCATGTATGATACTTCATTGAGCAGCCTAGTCATGTATGATTCTGGTTGAGCAGCCTAGTCATGTATGATTCTGGTTGAGCAGCCTAGTCATATATAATTCTGGTTGAGCAGCCTAGTCATGTATAATTCTGGTTGAGCAGCCTAGTCATATATAATTCTGGTTGAGCAGCCTAGTCATGTATAATTCTGGTTGAGCAGCCTAGTCATGTATAATTCTGGTTGAGCAGCCTAGTCATGTATAATTCTGGTTGAGCAGCCTAGTCATGTATAATTCTGGTTGAGCAGCCTAGTCATGTATAATTCTGGTTGAGCAGCCTAGTCATGTATAATTCTGGTTGAGCAGCCTAGTCATGTATAATTCTGGTTGAGCAGCCTAGTCATGTATGATACCGGTTGAGCAGCCTAGTCATGTATGATACCGGTTGAGCAGCCTAGTCATGTATGATACCGGTTGAGCAGCCTAGTCATGTATGATACCGGTTGAGCAGCCTAGTCATGTATGATACTGGTCGGGCAGCCTAGTGATGCACGATACTGGTCGGGCAGCCTAGTGATGCACAGTGCATTCAGAAAGTATTTTTCCACACTTTGTTACGTTACAGACTTATTCTAAAATTGATTAAATCGTTTTCCCCCCTCAATCTACACACAATACCCCATAATGACAAAGCAAAAACAGGTTTTTAGAATTTTTTGCAAATGTATAAAAATTAAGAACAGATATTACATTTGCATAAGTATTTAGACCCTGTACTCAGTACTTTGTTGAAGCACCTTTGGCTGCGATTACAGCCTCAAGTCTTCTTGGGTATGACGCTAAAGCTTTCCATTCTTCTCTGCAGATCCTCTCAAGCTCTGTCAGTTTAGATGGGGAGCGTTGCTGCACAGCGATTTTCAGGTTTCTCCAGCGATGTTAGATCGGGTTCAAGTCTGGGCTGTGGCTGGGCCACTCAAGGACATTCAAAGACTTGTCCTGAAGCTACTCCTGCATTGTCTTGGCTGTGTGCTTAGGGCTGTTGTCCTGTTGGAAAGTGAACCTTTGCCCCAGTCTGAGTTCCTGAGCGCTCCGGAGCAGGTTTTCATCAAGGATCTCTGTACGTTTCTCCGTTCATCTTTCTCTCGATCCTGACTAGTCTTCCTGTCGCTGAGAAACATCCCCCATGGCATGATACTGCTACCACCATGCTTCACCGTAGGGATGGTGCCAGGTTTCCTTCAGATGTGACGCTTGGCATTCAGGCCAAAGAGTTCAATCTTGGTTTTATCAGACCAGAGAATCTTGTTTCTCATGGTCTGAGAGACCTTTAGGTGCTTTTTGGCACACTCCCAAGTGGGCTATCATGTGCCTTTTACTGAAGAGTGGCTTCCGTCTGGCCACTCTAAAGGCCTGATTGGTGGAGTGCTGCAGAGATGGGAGAACCTTCCAGAAGGACGACCATCTCCACAGTGGAAATCTGGATCATTGTCAGTGTGACCATCGGGTTCCTGGTCACCTCAAGTTGTAGAAACATCTTAAAGAGCTCAATTTTGAGTCTCATAGTAAACAGTCTGAATACTTACATAAATAAGGTATCTGTTTATTTGTAATAAACTTGCAAACATGTCAAAAACCTTTTCGCTTTGTCATTATGGGGTATTGTGTGTAGATTGAGGGAAAATGTTTTATTGAATCAATTTTAAAATAAGGCTGTAACATAACAAAATGTGGGGAAGGGTCTGAATGCCTGTAAATCCACTCCACCCACTGCTGTTTTAATAACCAAAAGAAAGAAAAAAATCTTAACTCAAGGTGTCTTGTCATAGCTGACACACCGTTCTTTCTGGGCAGTGACAGTTAACCTCTCATAACATGTTCAACTTGAAGCAGCATTAAGCTACTATAAAATAAACAATAAACAATCCTATCATTTTACATTTTAGTCATTTAACTGCCAGTCTTAGCCAGAGCGACTTACATGAGCAATTAGGGTTAAGTGCCTTGGTCAAGGGCACATTGACACATTTTTCACCTAGTAGTCTCAGGGAAATCGAAACAGCAATCTTTTGGTTACTGGCCCGACGCTGTAACCCGCTAGGCTACCCGGTGTCCCTTGTCTGGCTTTGTGGCAGTATTAAAGATACATGACGTTAGGTAAAACCTTGTCTGGCTTTGTGGCAGTATTAAATATACATGAAGTTAGGTAAAACCTTGTCTGGCTTTGTGGCAGTATTAAAGATACATGAAGTTAGGTAAAACCAGTTAGGTTTGCTTTGCTAAGCTCTTAACAGAACAGGATGTTTCACACCGTCTGCTCCTAGATTTAGGCCATAGTTTATCACTGAAACCACCGCCCATTAAACACACACAGGATACTATTTACTCCGTCATGTGACTTTATTAGTTTGAGTTTCATCATACCCTCTAAGAACACATCTCAAATGACATCCTTATACACATTATTGACCTGAACCGTGCTGTGCTGGCTAGGCTGTTTTCTTCTCTCACTGTCCTTTCCAACACGGTTCCAGAAACTATGGTGGATGTGTAACCAGGCCATCCCAGAACAGTTCAGTTTGTCTCAGTGTGAAACATTTATTTTATTGTCTTTCCTCCAGGTGATCCTGATCTCGTCCGGTGAGGACCCTGTGACCAAGGCCCTGGCTGACAAGCTGTCCCAGAGGACAGGCTGCGAGGTCAGGCAGCTGAGCAAGGACATCCAGAGTGAGGTCAAAGCCATGATGGACGACAAGGATCTGGACTGGAAGGAGGTCGCCTATATGGGTAAACTCACTGTTCTTTTAATTTAACAATTTACTACTACTACTACTACTACTACTACTACTACTACTACTACTACTACTAGTTAGTTATATAGCACAGTTTGTAATATAGTGGAATCTCAAGGTTCATAACCTATTTTGAGTAATACTTGTGCATTCATGTCAATCAAAACGTATGAAGATCTTTATTTGGAGCCCTTCTGAGATGGAAAGGTAGAATAGGCTAGATATCTCTCAGGAATGTGACCGTAGCAGCGGTGTTTGATAACCACGTATCAATGAAACTATCAGACAGTAAATGTCAACAGTGAAGTTTGAACCTGCAGGTTGAACCTGATTGTGATTGGCATGGTGACCATACTATACCCTGTTATGGAACAGTACCTCCTCATTCCGTGTTTCACTCCTCCTTATCTCTCTCTCCATCTTCTCAACCCTTCATCTCTCTCCTCTCATCCCTCTGTTCTCTCTTGCCAGGAAGTGATTGTAAGTTCTTCACTCATAAATAACTTGTCTGATTAAATAGCTTCTCTATCAGTAAGGGGAGACAGGGGGAAACTGTCTGATTAAATAGCTCCTCTATTAGTAAGGGGATACAGGGAGAAACTGTCTGATTAAATAGAGTATCTATTAGTAAGGAGAGACAGGGTGAAACTGTCTGATTAAATAGAGTATCTATTAGTAAGGAGAGACAGGGGAAACTGTCTGATTAAATAGAGTATCTATTAGTAAGGAGAGACAGGGTGAAACTGTCTGATTAAATAGAGTATATATTAGTAAGGAGAGACAGGGAGAAACTGTCTGATTAAATAGAGTATCTATTAGTAAGGAGAGACAGGGAGAAACTGTCTGATTAAATAGAGTATCTATTAGTAAGGAGAGACAGGGAGAAGCTGTCTGATTAAATAGAGTATCTATTAGTAAGGAGAGACAGGGGGAAACTGTCTGATTAAATCGAGTATCTATTAGTAAGGAGAGACAGGGAGAAACTATTTTGTATATTTTATTCAGAGTCCAGTTTTGGTTAAGTGATCATTTTTAAAGTGTCTCTCTATTTCCCCTCTGCGTGTATACTAGACTACCACTGCAGAAAACTACTGACATTGTTCTGAGTTAATTTGCATGCCACCGCCAGTTACTGAATATTTATGGGTAAGGTGAGAAAGTAGGTGCCAGCAGTCAAATCCTGGAGAATTTGGGATTCAATTTCAATTGAATAAAATTGTTGATTTCTGTAATTCAAATTCTATGATTTCCCTAAGCCCAAAATCAGAAACTATACAAATAAATATAACAATTACGATTATCTTAAATCATGTCATATTTTTGCATGTTTTTGTTATGTTTTTGCAACATAGTAATTAATCATCCTAAGAATACTTCAAGAACCACCTTATGGACACTTTAATAGAAAAATGTCATCCTTCCATCTCTCCCTCCTACAGGTAATGATGCACCAGATGTTGACTGTCTGAACCTGGCTGGGCTGAGTGCAGTACCCCGGGACGCCCCAGTGGTGGCGATCAACGCTGCTAAATACTCCTGCCACAGTGCTGCAGGCCTGGGGGCTGTGAGGGAGTTTTCTGAACACATCCTGCTGCTCAAGAAGAAGGCCAAGTTTCAGATGGAACAGGACCGCATCCACAGAAATACATTCTAAATGCTAGAATGTGTTCTAAAGTCACAGAGATCCATTCTAAATGCTAGAATGTGTTCTAAAGTCACAGAGATCCATTCTAAATGCTAGAATGTGTTCTAAAGTCACAGAGATCCATTCTAAATGCTAGAATGTGTTCTAAAGTCACAGAGATCCATTCTAAATGCTAGAATGTTCTAAAGTCACAGAGATCCATTCTAAATGCTAGAATGTGTTCTAAAGTCACAGAGATCCATTCTAAATGCTAGAATGTGTTCTAAAGTCACAGAGATCCATTCTAAATGCTAGAATGTTCTAAAGTCACAGAGATCCATTCTAAATGCTAGAATGTGTTCTAAAGTCACAGAGATCCGTTCTAAATGCTAGAATGTGTTCTAAAGTCTCAGAGATCCATTCTAAACTCTAGAATGTGTTCTAAAGTCACAGAGATCCATTCTAAACTCTAGAATATGTTCTAAAGTAGGGATGGGCATTAGAAATAATATCATGACATTTTTTCGGATATCCGGATAGTTTTAAACGTGGACATTTGTTTGCTGCGCAGCCTGCATGACTCGGGAGATACTGTGGGGACAGGGACCAGGGGTGTGCGACAGAGGAGGGAGAGGAAAAAGTAGCCACTGACTCGCGCTAGTTAGACACTTGTAAATGCTATAGGTTATCTGTCATCCAATATGGCAGTGCATGTCTTTACTGCATCAAATCAATGCCAAGATGCTAGCTAAGTCCTCATTTAGTTTACTTAATTCTGTCATTTTAATTAAACTTTTAATTCATTAATTAGAGATCTCCCACTTCACGCTGCTACACAAGAAGCCTCTGACTGTAGTGTCAACAACAGCAAGCTCAGTGAAACCTGTGTAGGCTAATGCCGTATGTATTTTTTAAACTATATTCACATTTGTGACGTTGTTTAATTAAATTAAGAATTCCAAATATCATGAGTGTAGAAATGTCCCATAGATCATGTTATTCAATTAAGATGAAGCCTTGTCATTGTTAAAATAGGCCTGTGATTTATTTGTATTAAAAGTGTTCGAATAACTGCCCATTGCTAGTTTTTACAGGTTGTCAGATCAATGTAGTTTTGGTTTTATCGCTACAGGTTGTGTTGACAAAAATGTGTCTTTACTTTAAATGAAGTAGAATACAGGAGGCCTTTAATTTACTTGAGATTGATTGTTTTTCTCTCCACTTTTTAATGTTCTGTCTGCATTTTGCGGGGAAAGTATTAGGACATTGACTTGGAGTTGCACTGAGATTCTTGTTGGTTTGGGTGTTTACTTTTGTATTATGCCTGCAATTTGTTTGTAAAATTATATATGATCATAAAGGTAAGAAACACTTTCTTATTCCCCTGCTTTAATCTGAACTATTCTAGAAATTACTTTAGCCTTACACCTTCAAGATTGTGGTATGGAGTTATAGCTGATGGGGGGTTCACATACATCTTGCCACCAGATGGCAGTCTAGCGCCTCATCAAACCTCAGTTGGAGGAAAGAACGAGATGACAACATTAACCTCGTACAACCATCAAGAAGTCTCACATGCTTTCCTGTTCAGGCGTTCACTCAGTTGTAGCAAGATCCAACCAAATACTGGTAAAACAACACACGTGATCATACAGTATAAGATATCTTCATTTATAGCATTGTGTGGTGATTTCCATCTATCCATGTTGCAGAGATCAGGACAGCCAGCAAACGTGTGGCGAGCTGGCATTTGTCCCAGAACTATTGATTTGGTTACATACGCTAGTGATAAAATTGACAGGGCTACTCAGTGCTTGGAGAGGAAACATCCAAGTGGATGAGAGGGCATATGAAACATGGCTTCAGTTCATCAGAAGAGTTGACACTGGTAGTGGAGTGGTCCAGGGGTGGAAATCCCGGGGGGGACTGGGGGGACACGACCCCCCCGTAACAGAGGGGTCGTGTCTACTGTCTGAAAGGCACTCAATAAACGTAACTGACGTGAGGTTAATCCAGTCAATCGCGCACAACACACTAGCTGAATATGCAGAGCTAGCGCGCAAATATTAACTATTAAGCTAGCTAGTACCTATTCCATTTATGTGGCCTCGTCAAAGATGGAATCTTTACTATCGTCAATTTCTTCCGAGATCAGCATGCAGATGATGTAAGTTAGTGCTTTAAAGTCCCTGTGATAAGGTTAGCGATAAACTGAAGTCCAAACTGAACAGAACTACACTCTCTTCTACCATTGTCTTAAATATATTTAATGGTCTCGTTGCAAAAGCTAAATTGTCGCAAGGGAACTTTTATTTTTTTTATTTCACCTTTATTTAACCCGGGTAGCAAGGATTATAGCAAACACCACTGAAACGGAATTGGTGCTCGCTAGCTTTGCAAATTCAGCTATTGTTGGAAGCCAGCCAATATGAAACAAACTATTAAAATTACAAAAGGTTGCAGCATATGTTGTGTAAATGGTGCTCATACAGCTGTCAACTCTTGTCATTTTAATCCGTTTCACATTTGCTAGCTACCTTTTAGATCGAAGCCCAAATAGAATGATAAAAGATAAGATGATAGAAGCCCATCTCCTACTGTAAATAACCTACACACTGTGTGTGTGTGTAGCCAGCCAGCCAGGTAGAAAAATGGCAGAAAAATAAAAGACGGACATCAGAGTATTTTTCAGTACACCAAAACGCAAAGTATGAACCCTAGTAGCCTAATATCTCAAAGACTAGTTGATAAAATGTTCATAAGAAAGAAATGAAATTCTAATGGAAATGTTTCACAATGATGTCATTAGGCAGAGCAGAGTTGGGGACAGATATGCAGGGACAGACTGGCAGACACGGAGTCTCAGGTAAGTTTGTTGAGTCTTTGTTTGCCAACATTATGAAAGGTTCTCAATTTTTTTGACTTGTAAAATAGGAACTTAATTGGAAAATGCCATGGATACCCCCCACTCTCAACTTAAACTGGTGACTGAACTAAGATTTGTTAAAGGCAATGGTATTGCTGTTGTGAGTAGTTGTGTAGTTTTGGGTACCGGTAGTTAGGAGTACGGCAACACCTTATTTCTTTGGTTCTTCAATATACATTTACCATATTACAATGTAGGCTATGTGTTACAGCACTACTTTTGGTGTCCCCCTCAGGAATTGCTCTTGAGAAAATTTCATGTAATTGTCCCCTCCAAAGTTGATGTCAGATTTTCGCCCCTGGAGTGGTCATCCCCTCTTAATCAGGGAACAGGAGGGGACTTGGCTGTAAATACAAATAGCAGATACATTCCATTACAGCAGCTCCATCATAGGTGTGGGAAACAAGTTTCTCCATGAAGTTAAATTTGGACATCTCAGAATTCACAATGTGAAACACGGGCTGCGCGTCTCGCCCACATGACTCATCAAAGTAGGCCAAGAAACATTCCTGAATAAAGTCCTGATCATCGACATACCTGACGATAACTAACAACTGCGAGTGACAGTTTGTGGTTTCATCCATTTGCCATGCAAAACAATGTGGAGTATTAATCTATTTTAATGGATGATGCGATGGAAGCGTATCAAATTATTCTGAAATGATAGACATCCCAGAGGAGACAGTAGAAACGTCCATATGGCTCAGCAAGTAAAGCATCGTACAGTGCAATTACCTCTGCTAGCTCAATGAAGCTCACTGGATGTATAAATATGAAGCTTGGCGTTTAAACTCACTACCAAATATGGTAGTGAGAGGAAGCCCACTGGTGGGCAGTGGGAGAAGATGGAACGAGGTGGATTTTGGCCTAAATTCTGAAAAATGTCTCATCGATTAAACATTTTCTCAATACAGTTTTATGCTCCCAAAACTAGAATCTGTTACGAACAGAGTGGACTAAGTTTTGTAGACTTTAGCCTTTGCCAAAGTTTTTTTAAAATCACGTTGTTTAGAAGAAGTGCAAAGTCGAAATGAGTTATTGCACACGCGCATTTCACAGAGTAGGCGGTCCCCTAACGGAAATATGCAGATGTGGCTAGAACGGGCCAATAGGATCTCGCTAGCTCGTGCTTGGCTCTGCCCACCTTCTTGCCTGTTCTGCCCACTATGACTAATCTGTTCCCATTGGAAACGACAGGCTGTGGTCTATCTTAGTTTAGTTATAAACAATATTTTCTGGTACTGTAGGTAGCTAGCTACTTGCTACTAAAGTTAACAAGGCAAATTTCAATAAATGGCACTAACTCAATGGAAAAATAATTTTATAAAACCAAGTAACAATATATAATCTACCTCTGTGTCCTGTAGTTTGAAAAAACACATTTGAATTGAATAATATGCGCTATCACTATTCACAATCTATCCAACAATGTCACCAACACACCAAGCTTCTCAGTGAAACATGCATAGTACTAGGTTCATTCTCTAATATTTTGATTGGATGGACAACAGGTCAGCTCATACTGCAAAAGCTTTGATTGGTTGGAGGACATCCTCTGGAAGTTGTCATAATTACCATGTAGATCTATGGAAGGGGTGAGGAGCACGAGCCTACTAGATTTTGTATTGAAGTCAATGTAGCCAGAGGAGGACGCAAAATAACTGTCTCCTGGCTACACCGGAGACAGTGGGTTCTGTACTAATGTAGTCTAATCTACTAATGTAGACCTTCATTGCAAAACAGTGCATTTTTATCAGGTATTGGGTGACATTTGAATACATTTAAGTACAGTTTTATCTAAAAATGCTACATTTTTTTGTTTGATTTGTATTATTTATCTGAAATTCACTGAGTAGCATGGTCCTCCCCTTCCTCATCTGATAATCATCCACTTCTTATGAACGGGAATATCAACTCAGAGTTTTTAGTTGTGATGGTTGTTTAGCAACAAAACCGATGTGTGTGCAATTATGGGGCAAAACAGACAGGCAAATTTAGATTGTTGACAACATGTAAACTATATTTAGTCTTGAATATTTATTGAAAACATAAATACATTTGCAAAACGAGGACTTGCCTCTCAAATACATTGTTACAGTTGTTGGTTGGTTAGCTAGCTAGCGAATTTGAGCCATATTAGCATTATTTTATTTTATTTGGGTAAAAAAAATGTATTATTGCATTTCCTTTAAAAACAGCTCATATATATTTTTGTACATCATGTTATACACATAAGAACGGCATAAAACACAGCATTTGAATATTACATTTAAATTAGTTAAAAAGTACATAGTTAAAAACAATAGAAACAACCATGAATCAAAGTACTTTTTCTTGTAAAACATCCAATCTGTAAAATCCATTTAAAATGTGTACAAATTATTTAAAAGTAAAACATTTTGATGTAATTAAAACATGTTTAAAAAGTCACTTTGTTAAAAAGCTGTCTTCTTTGTACAGGAACGGGGTGAGTCCTTATCAAACTCGCCTCCTCCTGCTCTTCCGAATCAGTAACCATCCTGTCCTTTGGGGCCCAGAGGAGATCCCTCCCCTAGGGACGTCGCCCGAGGCGTCGCAGCGCTGTCAGGCCGTAGGGGCTAATTAGACCACAAATAGAACAATGAGACAGATATTTCACCGGATGTATAAACATTTGATCCCAATATAGTTTTCTGTTCCCAAAACGAATATATGTTATGAACAGAGTGGACTATGTTTTGTAGATTTTACCCTTTGCCAAAGTTTTACAACATTGAGTTGTTTATAAGGAGTGCATGGGCGAATTGAGTTATTGCACACCTCACAGAGTAGGCGTTCTCTAAAGGAAATATGCAAATGTTTGCTAGAACGCGCCAATAGGCTCTCGCTAGCTCGTGCTTGACTCAGCCCCCCTCCTTACCTGTTCTGCCCACTATGACTCATGTGTTCCCATTGGAAAGGACAGGCTGTGGTCTATCTTGGGTTAGTTATACAAATCTTTGATAACACCCTCCGATAACCACTTCCACCGAAACAGCAATGCTGCCAGCTTCAAAGCGAAGTGGAATCCCATGTGTTATTGTTTTTAGTGTGCGCAATTTCACACAAAAGAATGGAGAAGCGTGCCTAAATAAAATGCCACGTGGATTTGTTTGTCGGATTTCGAGACTTGACACATGTAAAAGATGAAATACCTCCCAAATTAAATGGGAGGTTATTTAGGATTATGTTATAAAACGACAGGGGGAATTTGTTAATTAGAATTTCAGGCTCGTTTTATTATTTCAAATTGGAACATGAATTGACTCATTCAAGTAAGAAGTGTGTCCCAAAATGTATGGGTTTATAGAGCCCCACATTGGGGCGGCAGGTAGCCTAGTGTGGGCCAGTAACCGAAAGGTTGCTAGATTGAATGCCTGAGCTGACAAGGTAAAAATCTGTCGTTCTGCCCCTGAACAAGGCAGTTAACCCACTGTTCCTAGACCATCATTGAAAATAAGAATTTGTTCTTAACTGACTTGCCAAGTTAAATAAAATGCATACACCCATAAAACCTAGCGGTAAAACAGGCACATTTTTCTCATAGAGAATATTTGAAACACTTAAAATAAGGGCTGTGTTTCGTGTAGGCTTACCCTGGCGTGAAGTTTTGATAACCATGCAAATCTCTCTCGGTCAAGGTGACTTTTATCAATATATTTGTCTCTTTTTACTCTCAGATTCAAAAACGCTAATTAGCATCAAAGACTACAAATCCCTGCAGGCCGTCTCCAGCTGACACCTTTGCTAACATATAGTGTGTCAATTTAAAATTTGCACAAGACAGTTCACAGCAGGACCATCACCAGAGTTTCGTAAAATTCGGGGTTGAGGGGTTTGTGGGTCCGAGAAAAAACTAGCCTTTTCTAAAATCCTTTCCTGCAATTCTACATGACTGGAGACATTACAATAATATTTATTTATACCACACAACTGATCGAAATGACAAGCTACTCTGACATTTACAGACTGAGATCAACAAAACGAACGACCCATGTCTTAAATGCAACCAATATCATAGGCCAATGAAAATAGTAGATAGACAGATTTTACACCTACAATATGAGTAGAAAATTATTGTCCACCAACTTTCCAGTGGCACTCACCTATTCAAACAGATTTTTCCCGCAATTGTATTTTGAAATATTGTGAAATACCTTCTAGCTGCTGCATGCTGTTCATTGACAGCCACAACTCAACAATCAGCTGTTTTATATTTGCTGTGCGAGATGCCCAATTGCAGGATTCCTGACTGTAGACTCGGCCTATGCGCTCATAATGTGACAAACAAAACACAATATAAAGCAATAAAGCTTTTCATCCACTGTGGCTAAATTATGCTGGTGTATTATTTGCAATGATTTAATTTATTTATAGAGGAGTAATTATTTAATTTGGCAAAATGTATTTCAATTTATCTGCAGCACTTCCAGCATCCCGTCCTGCAGCGCTGTTTTCTTCCAAGGCCAAATAAATTAAACACTTATTATTATTCATTCAATCGATTGTGGTCAGTAACCCCATATGAGGCTATTGTGAAGTTAGACCTACTGTTAAAATAATATTTAAAATAATAATCTATCAAGTAGCATACAATTACGAGAATAAATTCAGTAAGTCAATGAAGCCAATAGTGGTTTCAGCTATATTGTTATTGAAACGATGTATGCCGTATGAACTTTTAAAACAATAAAAACATATGTCAAATGACTTGAATAGCCTATGGTGAAAGTGTACAAATGTGTATTCGCATCAGTAGCCAAAGTGACTGAAATGCATCAGAAAAGTATTGGAAAGTTCAGGAAAACATCAGGGAAGCTTATCAGGTAGGCTATAGGACTAATGTGTGTGTAGAGAAGATCTGCATTGCTTTAAATTGCGAGACTAATGATCATGAGCACTCACATCAACTTAGCTAACATTTCCAAGCCTAATTATAACCACATATCCAAACGGAGATTCGGTGAAATCTGACATTGATTGATTTATCAAGATGAGTTTCCATGCTTGTCTCAAAGCAGCGAAATGACTGACCCAATCAAAACGGTGCTGGAATTATCAGCTGACCACAGGCTTGACATATATTATAACCAGGGTGTAGTGGTATTCTGTTAGGAGCCCTATTAAGCCATCCTTTCTGAATGAAAGTTTGTACCACATGAAGCCTATTGGTTAATTAGAATATACATACAATGCATCATCCAAATTGCATGATTGCCTATGCCTACACATACTGTAAGTGGCGAAAGGAACATTTTATATATTTTCAAACCTAAAACACCAATTAGGCCATTAGGCCTTATCATAAATTAGGCCATCATCAGTGTCAATCGTGAATGATAATTCTTCACATTTTACAGGTGAAACGGCCATGCTGCATGCAGCCAACCATTTAATCCCAATCAGTTTCATGGGGATATGCATTTAGATCTTCTTGAATGATGTAAGGGTGGCTAACCGGCCTAACTAATTGAATTTTAGAGCAGATGGAGTTAAACACAACCACAGCATGAGAAAAAGAAAAAAAATTCTGCACAATCATCCTACATTGTCATAAGAAATGACATGGTCTTTTTTTTATAACAGCAGCCTGACTGTATCATGCTATTATATTTGGTTTGTTATGTAAAATACTAATGAATCATTAAGTGATCTTGCGAGACATAGCACTGCACCAGCACCCCTGATTATAATGGTTGGATGACTTTGGAAGTTTCACCTAATCAAAGCTCTATGAACTAAGTGGTACAAATTCTTTTACACCATTTTACACCATAGCAAAAGATTTGGGACTGGCCCAAAATCATTCTGGGCTAAAGCCCAGAAAGCCAGGTCCTGGTGATGTCCATGGTTCACAGAATTGTCAATTTAAAGATATTTAGCCAATTTATTCATCACAACATTTGGCTAACATTAGATAGTTAATGATTCGGCAGTCTCATCCAGATCATCATGGTATTTGTAGTTCTTTATGATAGCCACATTACCAGCTAGCATTAGCATTTCATTTTTGAAAGGTAAATACAGGGGAATATATTGATCAAAGTCACCTTGTCCTATCGAGATTCACATGGTTATTAAAATGTCATGCCAGGGTAAGCCTACATGAAACACAGCCCTTATTTGAAGTGTTTCTAAAATCCGCTATGGGAAAGATGAATGGGGGGAAAACGATTGGAACCGTTTCCTTGTTTGACCGCTAGGTTTTATGGGTATTATGACTCATACTGTGGTACTCTATTGATACCCTAGTCACTCTCTGGGAGTTTAGTCAGCAACACGTGACAGTGGAGTGCCCTGAGAGAGTTTGTAGGGGCGAGGGCATGGTTTGGGATTCCACAGCACATCAAAGGCATATCAACAAGGCAGCATGGTGCATCGTCCAGAAACATACATCTCTTTTCCATAAAATATATGTTCGAATTTTCGAACCAGTTTTCATTGGGAAGGCGGATTAAGCGTTGTTTTTATTTTTATCAAAAAGCAATGACTTTTGCATGTGAAAACACATAATCCGACTCATTCCCCCACGTGCTTTATCTAGCCTAGGTTATGTCACTCTGGTTTTGAGCGGATTTTGCCGCGTTCACATACTAATCGGAACAAGGAAACTCTGACATTTCAGAGTTTCCTAGTTCCGACTGGCACATGAACACGGCATTTGAACCTGGCTCACGCCCGGGAGGCAGCCCGGTTCCAAAATTAATGCAATCACGTTTTACCCAGGATAAACTCCTCCGACCTGGGAAACCCGGGTCAGATGATCGAATCCCCTCATCGAAGCGCGATCATCGTTTTCTTGACATTGTCAGTTAAGCCGTTGCCAGAGTAAATTCATTAAATAGTTCAATTGAAATTGTTACTATGGCAACAAAAGGAAGCGTTATTGAAATGACATTTACATTTACATTTAAGTCATTTAGCAGACGCTCTTATCCAGAGCGACTTACAAATTGGTGCATTCACCTTATGATATCCAGTGGAACAACCACTTTACAATAGTGCATCTAAATCTTGACCCTATCCCCACCTCCCTTGTAAACACCTGCTTACCTGCTCTGGAGCCTCTCTTCACAGAAATGATCAACAAGTCCCTCATCACTGGATGTGTCCCTCAGCTCAAAATTGTCCACAGTCACACCAGTATTTGAAAGGCCTGAATATGACCCTAACAACCTCCAGAAATACAGGCCTATTTCCAACCTGCCCTTCCTGAGTAAGCTCCTTCCTCGAATGTGCCGTTTCTAACCAACTCCAAAACCACCTGGCCACTCACAAACTACTTGAGCCCTTCCAGTTGGGTTTCAGAGCTAGACACAGCACCAAGACTGCCCCGGTAAGGGCCACAATGACTTCCTCGTGAATGCTAACTCTGAGGCTGCCATCATCCTCATACTCGACACAGTCAGCCACACCATCCTGCTGGACTGCATGGAGAAGCACCTGGGCCTGTCAGGACCTGAACAGTGTCTCTCTCACAGCTCGCTACCAGTTTGTAGCCATCGGTCCTAGTAAGTGAGACAGTTGTGGTCCAACAAGGTGTCCCCTCAAGGCTTGGTTCTGGGGCCACTTTTGTTTTGCATCTACATGCTGCCACTGAGAAACATCTTGAGGAAACACAGACTGGGCTTTCACTTCTATGCTGACAACCCTCAGCTCTGTCTCCACAAACACTGACAATGCACTCCTGGTCAGCTGCCTGCAGGACATCAAAGCGTGGATGCAGTTTAGTTTCCTGCATAACCTTTAAGGATTCGCCCCTTTTTTTAA
The DNA here is from genome assembly GCF_901001165.1 of Salmo trutta. NCBI lineage: Eukaryota > Metazoa > Chordata > Actinopteri > Salmoniformes > Salmonidae > Salmo > Salmo trutta. The sequence goes on along the minus strand of NC_042964.1, from coordinate 50,834,606 downwards.
ATTTATGATTTATGACCTCAGAGTAAAGATAGCAGGTCTACGCCTAAGTATTTAGGTCTACGCCTAAGTACGTAGCCAGCTAGTTACAGTGAGTTAGAACGCAAGAAGTTGCTAGATACTTCAGACGACTGCTATACATCGCTACCGCAATTAGCTACATTGAGACTACCGCCACGTCTTGACAAGACTCTTGTCTGCCTACTGATCCTTTCAATGGCTGCTGCTAAAAAACGTACTATATCGGGCATCGAAGATGTGAGAGACAGAAAAGCAAAGGTTATCAAAGACAGCGGTGAGAAGAGACACATCGCAGCCCTGATCCTCGCGAGGGGAGGCAGTAAGGGGATCCCCCTGAAGAATATCAAAATGTTAGCCGGTGTCCCCCTCATTGGATGGGTTCTGAGAGCTGCAGTGGACTCCAAACAGTTTGACAGGTAATTCGGTTAAATCTTTGGTCAAATGTATTTCTAATCTAGCTACGGTATGTGGACTTGCTCTGACGCTTTTGTTAATAGTAACGTTAGTTAGCTGCACCAAATGTTACATTCTTGTTTTGGGTACACTGATATTTTTGTGATAGTGATAGTCAATGTTGCCTATGATGGTGCATCTGTCATAACCAGGGGATAAAGTACAGTAAGACTTGCCAAATGTCAATACACTTGTTGGTGTTTTGTGTAACAGATGTCTCTCTTTCCATTCACCACTGTTTGGAGGTTGGAAATATGTTGCGTGTGGATGGGATTGTAAAGGATCCCTTTGCATATGATTGTTTGACAATCAGATGCAAACGTCATTGACTAGTTGTGTTTCTGCCACAATAAAAAGAAATACATTTTAAAAGTCAAATGACAAATCTTTATGACTAGGCCCACAGAGATGCTATTGAATTAATTGGGATTCTGGACCCACGGCCGGCACATCTAGAGCGGAAGTTTGACTAGGGCGGCATTTCCCGAGCTAAACTAACCAAGACGCACCCACAACAACACATAACACCTCACATTATTCTGCCCCAAAACAATGATTGCTATTCTATCCCTTTTAATTGAGCTTTTCACTTTCTGAAAAGAGAATATGTTTAAACTCAGGCAGCTTTTTATGTTGTTGAGTAAGCAACGGATGAGTTGCCGGCTTCGTCGAGCCTCAGTCTGGATGGAAAGGTAACTTTTGAAACGGCCATGCTTAGATTCATAAGGATGTCTAATATTTAATGATTTGCAAACAGTAACCGGTTCGTTGCAAACAAGACACTCTGGTTTGATATTGGAGAAATTTGGTAAGAATACCTATTCCTCTGTCCATTCTTCCCGGAAACTTCTATTTGCATTTTCCACCTTTCTTTTGAAACTTTTTCAGAATGACATTTTGTCTTGATTGCAAGCTGTTTTACCCCAATCAACGCAAAATAGGAAAATAACAAAATAATTGAATAGAGACATTAGTGATTTTAGCAGTGTAATCAGATTGAAAATATTAGGATATGTTATTGACATTATATAGCCTAGTAACCAGATGTGTTAAAATGAGTTTAATTTGTAGTGTAATCATGAATGGGGCCGCTATTATGTTCTGTTCTACCGACTATTAGCTGAGAAAAAAACTGGCCTAAGGCCAAACCTATTGCCAACCCCTGCATTACTCTATTCTAGTTTAGGGGGAAAGGAGGGGGGTGGCAATGTTTTTGTTGTCTTGCCTAGGGCAGCAGAACGTCCAGAGACGGTCCTGTTAGGCCCATACATTGTTTTAGTACAAGCATGTTCACACATAGGATGTTCCAAATTGGGAAGAAATGACATCTACTTTAACTCCTGGTCATAACTATATGTAACCGATGTGAAATGGCTAGTTAGTTAGCGGTGGTGCGCACTAATAGCGTTTCAATCAGTGATGTCACTCGCTCTGAGACTTGAAGTAGGGTTTCTCCTTGCGTTGCAAGGGCCGTGGCTTTTGTGGCGCGATGGGTAACGATGCTTCGTGGGTGTCAGTTGTTGATGTGTGCAAGGGTCCCTGGTTCGAGCCCAGGTTGGGGCGAAGAGAGGGACGGAACCTACACTGTTACATATACATTATTAACTGTTTGTTGTATAAATATGTCAGATTCTCATTGAGAGAGTTTGTCTGAAAGTTAGCGTACTGTCTCTGAATGAACCCCCTGTTTTGGGCTTGGCCACACAAGACTGGATTGCACTGATGTAGCCTACTTGTTACAAAGCCTGAGGAATCAACTTCTTCCGTTCTTTCTCCCAGTGTGTGGGTATCAACTGACCATGATGACATTGAGAAGGTAGCGAAGGCATGGGGAGCTCAGGTTCACCGCAGGAGCCCAGAGGTGTCCAAAGACTCCTCCAGCTCTCTCGACACCATCCAGGAATTTGTCCGATTAATCCCAGGTAGGGGGTGAATCTCAATTGTATTTCCTTGACCCCTCATGTCCTCATTCCTCCTCTCCTTGCCTCCTTCTCAAAATGCATTAGAGGAGGAGATCTGAGTGGAGGAACCTCAGATCTTCTGCTCCAATGTGCTTTGAGAAGGAGCCAAGGAGGGAGGCGTGAGGAATCAAGCTAGCTTGGCTAAGGCTCTGGGACGGCATGTATCAAGCATCTCAGAGTAGGAATACTGATCTGGGATCAGGTCCCCCCTGTCCATGTAGTCTTATTTGTTGTGTTCTATGAGCTAAATCAGCACTCCAACTCCGAGACACTTGAACCATGCGACCTTCAGGGCCGCAGAGCATGCTGCTGTTTTTCCTTCCTGCTTTTTAATCAGAACCTGAGAACACCAGTCTGGGAAACCAGGTGTGTGGTCTGACTCACCACTCTCCAGCCAATCAGTGACAGTTATTGTGCCCCCTGCACAGTTGTGCACCCCTGATCTTGCTCACATGATAATGCTCACATGCTGTTTTCTTTTTATTCAATTTCTAATACCATAACCCTAATCCCAACCCTAGGAAAGTGTTGCATATCAATCAGTCAATCACATTTCTTTATAAAGCCCCGTTTTACATCAGCAGAAGTCACAAAGTGCTTATACAGAAACCCAGCCTAAAACCCAAAAGAGGAAGCAATGCAGATGTAGAAGCACGTCTGGTATTAAGAGTTTCAGGTGGTAGATTGTTGATAGTGTGAGAGTGTCTATAGTCAATCCATGAATAGGGGGCTATCCAAATGAAGTGGGACCTACTCCATACATACAGATGTCAACAGTAACCATGTAGATTTATTCATGTCATATCATATGTGGCTACCTGATTAAATAATGGATAAATCAAATATATTTTGTGTTGTGTTGTCCTCCTCCAGAGGTGGATGTGATCTGTCACATCCAGGCCACGTCTCCCTGCCTGCACCCCTTCCACCTGAAGGAGGCCCTGGAGATGATCACCAAGCAGGGCTTCACGTCCGTCTTCTCTGTGGTCCGACAACACCACTTCCGCTGGCAGGAGGTGAAGAAAGGAGGTACAGGATAGCCATGTGTTATGTTTAGGACCGTACACTTATTATCAGTTAACTGGAGAGGTTCCAACAAACTTAATGTACAGGTCTGTCAGGAGATCTGAAGGGTCAGTCCCTTCACTTGTCCTTTAAACTGCTGCACAAGTTTCCTAAGCATGACTAAGCAGACACAGATACAAGGATTTAGTATCAGGGTGGGAGAGTGAGAGAGGCTATTATCTTGTATCTAGTTCCTCTTCTGCTTGACCCGCACCCTATGAACAAACCATAAGCACATCACAACTTAATAACACAAAACAACAATTCTCATTGTCAGACAGTTTACAGAACATGCCAACCTTGAGAAAGAACACAATGTGTACAGCATATAACATTTTCTCTACACTGCCTGAGGAAAAACTGTCCCTCACTTTATAAGTAGGGTCAGGACTTTGTCCTGACCATGTGACCAGAGCCAGGAAAAACTCTAGTGCCCTAGATGTTTTGTGTTTGAAAACACCTACCCATCATATCTTGGTGTAAGATGCTAATGCTCAATGATAAAGGATTGTGTTTATAAGAGCGTCTGCTAAATGACTAACATGTACAGTTGAAGTCGGAAGTTTACATACACTTAGGTTGAAGTCATTAAAACTCGTTTTCAAACACTCCACAAATTTCTTGTTAACAAACTATAGTTTTGGCAAGTCGGTTAGGACATCTACTTTGTGCATGACACAAGTAATTTTTCCAACAATTGTTTACAGACAGATTATTTCACTTATAATTCACTGTATCACAATTCCAGTGGGTCAGAAGTTTACATACACTAAGTTGACTGTGCCGTTAAACAGCTTGGAAAATTCCAGAAAATGATGTCATGGCTTTAGAAGCTTCTGATAGGCTAATTGACATAATTTGAGTCAATTGGAGGTGTACCTGTGGATGTATTTCAAGGCCTACCTGAAAACTCAGTGCCTCTTTGCTTGACATCATGGGAAAATCAAAAGAAATCAGCCATAACCTCAGAAAAAAAATTCTAGACCTCCACAAGTCTGGTTCATCCTTGGGAGCAATTTCCAAATGCCTGAAGGAACCACGTTCATCGGTACAAACAATAGTAAGCAAGTATAAACACCATGGGACCACGCAGCTGTCATACCACTCAGGAAGGAGATGCGTTCTGTCTCCTAGAGATGAATGTACTATGGTGCAAAAAGTGCAAATCAATCCCAGAACAACAGTAAAGGACCTTGTGAAGATGCTGGAGGAAACATGTACAAAAGTATCTATATTCACAGTAAAACGAGTCCTATATCGACATAACCTGAAAGGCCACTCAGCAAGGAAGAAGCCTCTGCTCCAAAACCGCCATAAAAAAGCCAGACTATGGTTTGCAACTGCACATGGGGACAAAGATTATAATTTTTGGAGAAATGTCCTCTGGTCTGATGAAACAAAAATAGAACTGTTTGTCCATATTTTGTGTTTGAAAACACCTACCCATCATATCTTGATGTAAGATGCTAATGCTCAATGATAATTGATTGTGTTTATAAGATCGTCTGCTAAATGACTAACATATACAGTTGAAATACCATAAACCTAATCCCAACCCTAGAAAAGTTATGTTATGTTTGGAGGAAAAAGGGGGAGGCTTGCAAGCCGAAGAACACCATCCAAACCGTGAAGCACAGGGGTGGCAGCATCATGTTGTGGGGGTGCTTTGCTGCAGGAGGGACTGGTGCACTTCACAAAATAGATGGCCTCATGAGGGAGGAAAATTATTTTGATATATTGAAACAACATCTCAAGACATCAGTCAGGAAGTTAACGCTTGGTTGTAAATGGGTCTTCCAAATGGACAATGACCCCAAGCATACTTCCAAAGTTGTGGCAAAATGGCTTAAGGACAATGAAGTCAAGGTATTGGAGTGGCCATCACAAAGCCCTGACCTCAATCCCATAGAAAATTTGTGGGCAGAACTGAAAAAGCTTATGCGAGCCAGGAGGCCTACAAACCTGACTCAGTTACACCAGCTCTGCCAGGAGGAATGGGCCAAGCTTGTGGAAGGCTACCCGAAACGTTTGACCCAAGTTAAACAATTTAAAGGCAATGCTACCAGATACTAATTGAGTGTATGTGAACTTCTGACCCACTGGGAATGTGATGAAAGAAATTCAAGCTGAAATAAATCATTCTCTCTACTATTATTCTGACATTTCACATTCTTAAAATAAAGTGATTCTAACTGACCTAAGACAGGGTCTTTTTACTTGGATTAAATGTCAGGAATTGTGAAAAACTGAGTTTAAATGTATTTGGCTAAGGTGTATGTAAACTTCTGACTTCAACTGTAAATATAGTACCTTTCACAAGCACATTACATGGAAGTAACTCCATCCACCACTAATCACTGTGTATCACAATAGAGAGAAGAGGGGTTTTTAGACAAATTCGTTTTTCTCCTGACCAGGAAGTAGTCTAGTTTCTAGTTATGACCTATAACATTGATTATGTGTTCTCTCTCCTGTTCAGGTAGTGTAGCCACCCAGCCTCTGAACTTAGACCCGTCTAACAGGCCCCGGAGACAGGACTGGGATGGAGAGCTGTGCGAGAACGGATCTTTCTACATTTATACCAGAGCGATGATAGAGAGAGGCCTGCAGGTAACTGGCACTATACCCCATCAGGGCCCATAGTCACAAAGCGTTTCATGATAGGAGTGCTGGTCTAGGATCAGTTTTTCCTTTTCAATCATTATGAATACGTCTATATGGACAGGGAGGACCTGATCCTAGATCAGCAGCCCTACTCTAAGACGCTTTATGAATACAGGCCCTGATGTGTATGTCTGTTGCTGGTGGTGAACACTATTCCCCTCAGGGGATCAATAACGTTTATTCATTCAGTGGATCTGAGCCTGACTAGAAACAACATACACACTGAGAGATGGACTGATCTGTGATACTACTAGATATTCTATTGTCAACTGGTGTTGTTTTAAATGCTAATAGAAATGCCCTTTGTGTTGTTGTCTTTCTCAGGGGGGGAAGTGGGCTTATTATGAGATGCTGCCAGAGTACAGTGTGGATATTGATGTGGATATCGACTGGCCCGTGGCAGAACAGAGAGTACTGAGGTAGTCTGAAATCACTGACCTAGAATTTCAAGTTCACACTGTTCAAGTCATTCACTCTGAACCACCTCTCTCTCTCTCTCTCTCTCTCTCTCTCTCGCTCTCTCTCTCTCTCTCTCTCTCTCTCTCTCTCTCTCTCTCTCTCTCTCTCTCTCTCTCTCAGAAAGTGTTTATTTGAATGCACTTTAAATATAATTAGATTTTGTGGTAAAGCAACACAATGAACAATGCTGTAACACAGAGGAGTGGTTGTCCAAATGTATTTCCCTGTGTGTGTTGTTCCTCTCCAGGTTTGGTTACTTTGGTCTGGACAAGCCTGAGGTGTATTTCCATGTGTGTGTTGTTTCTCTCCAGGTTTGGTTACTTTGGTCTGGACAAGCCTGAGGTGTATTTCCCTGTGTGTGTTGTTTCTCTCCAGGTTTGGTTACTTTGGTCTGGACAAGCCTGAGGTGTATTTCCCTGTGTGTGTTGTTTCTCTCCAGGTTTGGTTACTTTGGTCTGGACAAGCCTGAGGTGTATTTCCCTGTGTGTGTTGTTTCTCTCCAGGTTTGGTTACTTTGGTCTGGACAAGCCTGAGGTGTATTTCCCTGTGTGTGTTGTTTCTCTCCAGGTTTGGTTACTTTGGTCTGGACAAGCCTGAGGTGTATTTCCATGTGTGTGTTGTTTCTCTCCAGGTTTGGTTACTTTGGTCTGGACAAGCCTGAGGTGTATTTCCCTGTGTGTGTTGTTTCTCTCCAGGTTTGGTTACTTTGGTCTGGACAAGCCTGAGGTGTATTTCCCTGTGTGTGTTGTTCCTCTCCAGGTTTGGTTACTTTGGTCTGGACAAGCCTGAGGTGTATTTCCCTGTGTGTGTTGTTCATCTCCAGGTTTGGTTACTTTGGTCTGGACAAGCCTGAGGTGTATTTCCCTGTGTGTGTTGTTCATCTCCAGGTTTGGTTACTTTGGTCTGGACAAGCCTGAGGTGTATTTCCCTGTGTGTGTTGTTCCTCTCCAGGTTTGGTTACTTTGGTCTGGACAAGCCTGAGGTGTATTTCCCTGTGTGTGTTGTTCCTCTCCAGGTTTGGTTACTTTGGTCTGGACAAGCCTGAGGTGTATTTCCCTGTGTGTGTTGTTTCTCTCCAGGTTTGGTTACTTTGGTCTGGACAAGCCTGAGGTGTATTTCCCTGTGTGTGTTGTTCCTCTCCAGGTTTGGTTACTTTGGTCTGGACAAGCCTGAGGTGTATTTCCCTGTGTGTGTTGTTTCTCTCCAGGTTTGGTTACTTTGGTCTGGACAAGCCTGAGGTGTATTTCCCTGTGTGTGTTGTTCATCTCCAGGTTTGGTTACTTTGGTCTGGACAAGCCTGAGGTGTATTTCCCTGTGTGTGTTGTTTCTCTCCAGGTTTGGTTACTTTGGTCTGGACAAGCCTGAGGTGTATTTCCCTGTGTGTGTTGTTTCTCTCCAGGTTTGGTTACTTTGGTCTGGACAAGCCTGAGGTGTATTTCCCTGTGTGTGTTGTTTCTCTCCAGGTTTGGTTACTTTGGTCTGGACAAGCCTGAGGTGTATTTCCCTGTGTGTGTTGTTCCTCTCCAGGTTTGGTTACTTTGGTCTGGACAAGCCTGAGGTGTATTTCCATGTGTGTGTTGTTTCTCTCCAGGTTTGGTTACTTTGGTCTGGACAAGCCTGAGGTGTATTTCCCTGTGTGTGTTGTTCCTCTCCAGGTTTGGTTACTTTGGTCTGGACAAGCCTGAGGTGTATTTCCATGTGTGTGTTGTTTCTCTCCAGGTTTGGTTACTTTGGTCTGGACAAGCCTGAGGTGTATTTCCCTGTGTGTGTTGTTCCTCTCCAGGTTTGGTTACTTTGGTCTGGACAAGCCTGAGGTGTATTTCCCTGTGTGTGTTGTTCCTCTCCAGGTTTGGTTACTTTGGTCTGGACAAGCCTGAGGTGTATTTCCATGTGTGTGTTGTTTCTCTCCAGGTTTGGTTACTTTGGTCTGGACAAGCCTGAGGTGTATTTCCCTGTGTGTGTTGTTTCTCTCCAGGTTTGGTTACTTTGGTCTGGACAAGCCTGAGGTGTATTTCCCTGTGTGTGTTGTTCCTCTCCAGGTTTGGTTACTTTGGTCTGGACAAGCCTGAGGTGTATTTCCCTGTGTGTGTTGTTTCTCTCCAGGTTTGGTTACTTTGGTCTGGACAAGCCTGAGGTGTATTTCCCTGTGTGTGTTGTTCCTCTCCAGGTTTGGTTACTTTGGTCTGGACAAGCCTGAGGTGTATTTCCCTGTGTGTGTTGTTTCTCTCCAGGTTTGGTTACTTTGGTCTGGACAAGCCTGAGGTGGTGCGTCTGCTGCTGTGTAAAGTCTCAGGCTGTCTGACTGACGGCCGCGTCCTCATCTCTGTCTCTGGAGAGGAGATGGTCTCAGTCAACACCAGAGATACCATGGGTATCCGCATGCTGCAGAGAGAGGGGGTGGAGGTACAGACACTGTACATACAGAATGTATAGAACACACACTGCAGAGAGAGGGGGTGGAGGTACAGACACTGTACATATAGAACACACACACACACACACACACACACACACACACACACACACACACACACTGTAGAGAGAGGGAGTAGAGATACAAAGATACTTTTTTACAACGACTGCTACCACAAATGAATGTAATGTCTATGTTGTAATGTCTATGTTGTATTGTCTATGTTGTATTGTCTATGTTGTATTGTCTATGTTGTAATGTCTATGTTGTAATGTCTATGTTGTAATGTCTATGTTGTATTGTCTATGTTGTATTGTCTATGTTGTATTGTCTATGTTGTATTTTCTATGTTGTATTGTCTATGTTGTATTGTCTATGTTGTATGGTCTATGTTGTATCGTTTATGTTGTATGGTCTATGTTGTAATGTCTATGTTGTATGGTCTATGTTGTATGGTCTATGTTGTATTGTCTATGTTGTATTGTCTATGTTGTATGGTCTATGTTGGATTGTCTATGTTGGATTGTCTATGTTGTATTGTCTATGTTGTATGGTCTATGTTGTAATGTCTATGTTGTATGGTCTATGTTGTATTGTCTATGTTGTATGGTCTATGTTGTATTGTCTATGTTGTATTGTCTATGTTGTATGGTCTATGTTGTATGGTCTATGTTGTATTGTCTATGTTGTATGGTCTATGTTGTATGGTCTATATTGTAATGTCTATGTTGTATTGTCTATGTTGTATGGTCTATGTTGTATTGTCTATGTTGTATTGTCTATGTTGTATTGTCTATGTTGTATGGTCTATGTTGTATTGTCTATGTTGTATTGTCTATGTTGTAATGTCTATATTGTATTGTCTATGTTGTATCGTTTATGTTGTATTGTCTATGTTGTATTGTCTATATTGTATGGTCTATGTTGTATTGTCTATGTTGTATTGTCTATGTTGTATGGTCTATGTTGTAATGTCTATGTTGTAATAGGAATTTCCAGGTGAACAGAAAGGAGAGCAGTCATTGGTAAAGTCAATCAAAAATCATTCTGGTTTATTAAAGTTGCAACAGGGAGACAGACACCTCAAGTCCATAAGCAGAGAAAATGTATCTTGGGAGACAGACCCTTTATATCCTCATCAGACAGCACCACATGTTCTGTAAACACCAGCCCAGAGGCTTGTAGGAAGACAAAACAAAAGGCAGTGACTTGTCCAGCTGCTACAGAATCAACCGAGTTCACACAATGTCAATACAATACAACAGTGAATAATCAGTGTGTCCTCAAACCTGGTACCTCCAGTCTGGTGTTAATCACTATCAACAGATAAGACAATAATCCATAACATTCACTATCAAGTCTAGTGACCATCAACCTGCACCTTGAATGTCACAAACAGAACACTGGGAATGATTTGTATTACAGAACTCTTAATAGTGTATGTTAAACATTGTGTTAATCCCTCTGAACTGAATATGAACTGATATTTCCTCATTACACTCAGTCTGTACAATACATAGAAAACAGAGCTCCCGTAGAAAACACAGTGCTCCCGTAGAAAACAGAGCTCCCGTAGAAAACACAGAGCTCCCGTAGAAAATGCAGAGCTCCCGTTGAAAACACAGAGCTCCCGTAGAAAACACAGAGCTCCCGTAGAAAACACAGAGCTCCCGTAGAGAAAACACAGAGCTCCCGTAGAGAAAACACAGAGCTCCCGTAGAAAACACAGAGCTCACATAGAGAAAACACAGAGCTCACATAGAGAAAACACAGAGCTCACATAGAGAAAACACAGAGCTCACATAGAGAAAACACAGAGCTCACATAGAGAAAACACAGAGCTCACATAGAGAAAACACAGAGGTCCCGTAGAAAACAGAAACAGAGCTCCCGTAGAAAACAGAAAACAGAGCTCCCGTAGAAAACACAGAGCATAAACATTTGTTTTATTCTGTCTCCTCCAGGTGATCCTGATCTCATCCAGTGAGGACCCTGTGACCAAGGCCCTGGCTGACAAGCTGTCCCAGAGGACAGGCTGCGAGGTCAGGCAGCTGAGCAAGGACATCCAGGGTGAGGTCAAAGCCATGATGGACGACAGGGATCTGGACTGGAAGGAGGTCGCCTATATGGGTAAACTCACTGTTCTTTTCAATTAACAATTTACTACTACTGCTGCTACTACTACTACTACTGCTACTACAAATAGTACTACTATTACTAATTCATTTTAGTTTTATAGTACAGTTTGTAATATAGTGGAATCTCAAGGTTCTTAACCTTCTATTTTGAGTAATACTTTTGCGTTCATGTCAATCAAAACGTATTAAGGTATTTATTTGGAGCCCTTCTGAGATGGAAATCAAATCAAATGTTATTTTGTCACATGCGCCAAATACAACAGGTGTAACCTTACAGTGAAATTATTACATACAAGCCCTTAACCAACTATGCAGTTATAATATAAGAAATTAAAGTAACAAATAATTAAAGAACAGCAGTAAAATAACAATAGCGAGGCTATATACAGGGGTACCGGTACAGGGGCACCGGTTAGTCGAGGTAATTGAGGTAATATGTACATGTAGGTAGAGTTATTAAAGTGACTATGCATAGATAATATCAGCAGCAGTGTAAAAGAGAGGGGGAGAGGGCAATGCAAATAGTCTGGGTAGCCATTTGATTAGCTGTTCAGGAGTCTTATGGCTTGGGGGTAGAAGCTGTTTAGAAGCCTCTTGGACCTTAACTTGGCACTCCGGTCCTGCTTGCCGTGTGGTAGCAGAGAGAACAGTCTATGACTAGAGTGGCTGGAGTCTTTGACAATGTTTAGGGCCTTCCTCTGACACCACCTGGTATATTGGGGTGGCAGGTAGCCTAGTGGTTAGAGCGTTGGACTTGTAATCGAATCCCCGAGCTGACAAGGTAAAAATCTGTCGTTCTGCCCCTGAACACGGCAGTTAACCCAATGTTCCTAGGCTGTCATTGAAAATAAGAATTTGTTGTTAACTGACTTGCCTAGTTAAATAAAGGTAAAATAAAATAAAAAATAGAGGTCCTGGATGGCAGGAAGCTTAGCCCCAGTGATGTACTGGGCCGTACGCACTACCCTCTGTAGTGCCTTGCGGTTGGAGGCGGTCAGTTGCCATACCAGGCAGTGATGCTCTTGATGGTGCAGCTGTAAAACCTTTTGAGGATCTGAGTACCCATGCCAAATCTTTTATTAGTAAGGGGAGACAGGGACAAACTGTCTGATTAAATAGAGTATCTATTAGTAAGGAGAGAAAGGGAGAAACTGTCTGATTAAATAGAGTATCTATTAGTAAGGAGAGACAGGGAGAAACTGTCTGATTAAATAGAGTATCTATTAGTAAGGAGAGACAGGGGGAAACTGTCTGATTAAATAGAGTATCTATTAGTAAGGAGAGACAGGGAGAAACTGTCTGATTAAATAGAGTATCTATTAGTAAGGAGAGACAGGGGAAACTGTCTGATTAAATAGAGTATCTATTAGTAAGGAGAGACAGGGGGAAACTGTCTGATTAAATAGAGTATCTATTAGTAAGGAGAGACAGGGGGAAACTGTCTGATTAAATAGAGTATCTATTAGTAAGGAGAGACAGGGAGAAACTGTTTGATTAAATAGAGTATCTATTAGTAAGGAGAGACAGGGAGAAATTGTCTGATTAAATAGAGTATCTATTAGTAAGGAGAGACAGGGGGAAACTGTCTGATTAAATAGAGTATCTATTAGTAAGGAGAGACAGGGAGAAACTGTCTGATTAAATAGAGTATCTATTAGTAAGGAGAGACAGGGGGAAACTGTCTGATTAAATAGAGTATCTATTAGTAAGGAGAGACAGGGAGAAACTGTCTGAATAAATAGAGTATCTATTAGTAAGGAGAGACAGGGAGAAACTGTCTGATTAAATAGAGTATCTATTAGTAAGGAGAGACAGGGAGAAACTGTCTGATTAAATAGAGTATCTATTAGTAAGGAGAGACAGGGGGAAACTGTCTGATTAAATAGAGTATCTATTAGTAAGGAGAGACAGGGAGAAACTGTCTGATTAAATAGAGTATCTATTAGTAAGGAGAGACAGGGAGAAACTGTCTGATTAAATAGAGTGTCTATTAGTAAGGAGAGACAGGGGGAAACTGTCTGATTAAATAGAGTATCTATTAGTAAGGAGAGACGGGGAAACTGTCTGATTAAATAGCTCCTCTATTAGTAAGGAGAGACAGGGAGAAACTGTCTGATTAAATAGAGTATCTATTAGTAAGGAGAGACAGGGGGAAACTGTCTGATTAAATAGAGTATCTATTAGTAAGGAGAGACAGGGGGAAACTGTCTGATTAAATAGAGTATCTATTAGTAAGGGGAGACAGGGAGAAACTGTCTGATTAAATAGAGTATCTATTAGTAAGGGGAGACAGGGAGAAACTGTCTGATTAAATAGAGTATATATTAGTAAGGAGAGACAGGGAGAAACTGTCTGATTAAATAGAGTATCTATTAGTAAGGAGAGACAGGGAGAAACTGTCTGATTAAATAGAGTATCTATTAGTAAGGAGAGACAGGGAGAAACTGTCTGATTAAATAGAGTATCTATTAGTAAGGAGAGACAGGGAGAAACTGTCTGATTAAATAGAGTATCTATTACTAAGGAGAGACAGGGAGAAACTGTCTGATTAAATAGAGTATCTATTAGTAAGGAGAGACAGGGAGAAACTGTCTGATTAAATAGAGTATCTATTAGTAAGGAGAGACAGGGGGGAACTGTCTGATTAAATAGAGTATCTATTAGTAAGGAGAGACAGGGAGAAACTGTCTGATTAAATAGAGTATCTATTAGTAAGGAGAGACAGGGGGAAACTGTCTGATTAAATAGAGTATCTATTAGTAAGGAGAGACAGGGAGAAACTGTCTGATTAAACAGAGTATCTGTTAGTAAGGTGAGACAGGGAGAAACTGTCTGATTAAATAGAGTATATATTTGTAAGGAGAGACATGGAGAAACTGTCTGATTAAATAGAGTATATATTAGTAAGGAGAGACAGGGGGAAACTGTCTGATTAAATAGAGTATCTATTTGTAAGGAGAGACATGGAGAAACTGTCTGATTAAATAGAGTATCTATTAGTAAGGAGAGACAGGGAGAAACTGTCTGATTAAATAGAGTATCTATTAGTAAGGAGAGACAGGGAGAAACTGTCTGATTAAATAGAGTATCTATTAGTAAGGAGAGACAGGGAGAAACTGTCTGATTAAATAGAGTATCTATTAGTAAGGAGAGACAGGGGGAAACTGTCTGATTAAATAGAGTATCTATTAGTAAGGAGAGACAGGGAGAAACTGTCTGATTAAATAGAGTATCTATTAGTAAGGAGAGACAGGGAGAAACTGTCTGATTAAATAGAGTATCTATTAGTAAGGAGAGACAGGGAGAAACTGTCTGATTAAATAGAGTATCTATTAGTAAGGGGAGACAGGGGGGAACTGTCTGATTAAATAGAGTATCTATTAGTAAGGAGAGACAGGGAGAAACTGTCTGATTAAATAGAGTATCTATTAGTAAGGAGAGACAGGGAGAAACTGTCTGATTAAATAGAGTATCTATTAGTAAGGAGAGACAGGGAGAAACTGTCTGATTAAATAGAGTATCTATTAGTAAGGAGAGACAGGGAGAAACTGTCTCATTAAATAGAGTATCTATTAGTAAGGAGAGACAGGGAGAAACTGTCTCATTAAATAGAGTATCTATTAGTAAGGAGAGACAGGGGGAACTGTCTGATTAAATAGAGTATCTATTAGTAAGGAGAGACAGGGAGAAACTGTCTGATTAAATAGAGTATCTATTAGTAAGGAGAGACAGGGAGAAACTGTCTCATTAAATAGAGTATCTATTAGTAAGGAGAGACAGGGGGAACTGTCTGATTAAATAGAGTATCTATTAGTAAGGAGAGACAGGGAGAAACTGTCTGATTAAATAGAGTATCTATTAGTAAGGAGAGACAGGGGGAAACTGTCTGATTAAATAGAGTATCTATTAGTAAGGAGAGACAGGGAGAAACTGTCTGATTAAATAGAGTATCTATTAGTAAGGAGAGACAGGGAGAAACTGTCTGATTAAATAGAGTATATATTAGTAAGGGGAGACAGGGGGAAACTGTCTGATTAAATAGAGTATCTATTAGTAAGGAGAGACAGGGGGGAACTGTCTGATTAAATAGAGTATCTATTACTAAGGAGAGACAGGGAGAAACTGTCTGATTAAATAGAGTATCTATTAGTAAGGAGAGACAGGGAGAAACTGTCTGATTAAATAGAGTATCTATTAGTAAGGAGAGACAGGGAGAAACTGTCTGATTAAATAGAGTATCTATTAGTAAGGAGAGACAGGGAGAAACTGTCTGATTAAATAGAGTATCTATTAGTAAGGAGAGACAGGGGGAAACTGTCTGATTAAATAGAGTATCTATTATTAAGGAGAGACAGGGAGAAACTGTCTGATTAAGTAGAGTATCTATTAGTAAGGAGAGACAAGGAGAAACTATTTTGTATATTTTATTCAGAGTCCAGTTTTGGTTAAGTGATAATTTGTAAAGTGTCTCTCTATTTCCCCTCTGCGTGTATACTAGACTACCACTGCAGAAAACTACTGACATTGTTCTGAGTTAATTTGCATGCCACCGCCAGTTACTGAATATTTATGGGTAAGGTGAGAAAGTAGGTGCCAGCAGTCAAATCCTGGAGAATTTGGGATTCAATTTCAATTGAGTAACATTTCTCTGATTTCCCTAAGCCCAAAATGGGAAACTATTCATGAAATATATATTTGTTATTTCCTTAAATCATCCCGTATTTTTCCTTGATTTTTTTCATGTTATGTTGATGCGCATACTAATCAAATCAAACTTTTTTTTACATGCACCGAATACAAGTGTAGACCTTACCGTGAAATGCTTACTTACGAGCCCTTAACCAACAATGCAGTTCAAGGAGTTAAGAAAATATTGACCAAATAAACTAAAGTAAAAAATTATAAAAATTTACAAAATAAAATAACAATAATGAGGCTATATACAGGGGGTACAGGAGTCAATGTGCGGGGGTACTGGTTAGTGGAGGTAATTTATACATGTACATGTAGGTGGGGGTAAAGTGACTATGCATAGATAATAAACAGCGAGTAGCAGCAGTGTACAAAACAAATGGAGGGGGGTGTTAATGTAAATAATGTGGTAGCCATTTGATTAATTGTTGAGCAGTCATGGCTTGGGGGTAGAAGCTGTTAAGGAGCCTTTTGGTCCTAGATTTGGCGCTCCGGTACCGCTTGCCATGCGGTAGCAGAGAGAACACTCTATGACTTGGGTAACTGGTCATTGACAATTTTTTTGGCCATTCCTCTTTCCTTTAGTATATAGGTCCTGGATGGCAGGAAGCTTGGCCCCAGTGATGTACTGGGCCATACGCACTACCCTCTGTAGCACTTTACGCAACCGGTCACTTTATGCAACCGGTCACGATGCTCTCGATGGTGCAGCTGTAGAACGTTTTGAGGATCTGGGGACCCATGCCAAATCTTTTCATTCTGCTGAGGGGGAAAAGGTGTTGTCGTGCCCTCTTTACGACTGTCTTGGTGTGTTTGGACCATGATAGTTTGTTGGTGATATGGACACCAAGGAACTTGAAACTCTCGACCCGCTCCACTCCAGCCCCGTCAATGTTAATGGTGGCCTGTTCGGCCTGCCTTTTCCTGTAGTTCACAATCAGCTCATTCTTAGAATACTTCCATAACCACCTTCTAAATTAAAACTAATCTCACACCTCCATTTCATCCCTCCATCTCTCCCTCCAACAGGTAATGATGCACCAGATGTTGACTGTCTGAACCTGGCTGGGCTGAGTGCAGTACCCCGGGACGCCCCAGTGGTGGCGATCAACGCTGCTAAATACTCCTGCCACAGTGCTGCAGGCCGGGGGGCTGTGAGGGAGTTTTCTGAACACATCCTGCTGCTCAAGAAGAAGGCCAAGTCTCAGATGGAACAGGACCGCATCCACAGAAATACATTCTAAACTCTAGAATGTGTTCTAAAGTCACAGAGATCCATTCTAAACTCTAGAATGTGTTCTAAAGTCACAGAGATCCATTCTAAACTCTAGAATGTGTTCTAAAGTCACAGAGATCCATTCTAAACTCTAGAATGTGTTCTAAAGTCACAGAAATATATTCTAAACTCTTAGAATGTGTTCTAAAGTCACAGAGATCCATTCTAAACTCTAGAATGTGTTCTAAAGTCACAGAGATCCATTCTAAACTCTAGAATGTGTTCTAAAGTCACAGAGATCCATTCTACATTTCTAGAATGTGTTCTAAAGTCGCAGAGATCCATTCTAAACTTTAGAATGTGTTCTAAAGTCACAGAGATCCATTCTAAACTTTAGAATGTGTTCTAAAGTCACAGAGATCCATTCTAAACTTTAGAATGTGTTCTAAAGCGGTCATGGGCAAACTTTTTGGCTCAAGGGCCCAACAGGATTTTTGGGGACTGATTTGTTTGTCGAAATCAATTTCTGGGCCAGAAAAAGTGCAGTTATTTAAAAAAATATAAGTCCATTATAATGTCTACATACTTTCTATCTAGTTTTAAACCATTACCTTGAGTGTTTTTTTACCCAGAATAATCATTTCCCGCCTAAAAACATTCTCATTCTAAACTTCACATGTAAACTGGAAGAGTTGCATTCTCAATTGCATACTCCTCGCACCCACTCTCCCTGTCTCCTTCTCTTCCCTCTGACCTTCTCCTCCAATGGTTTTTGAGAAGGAGACGAGGACTTGAGGAATATGCAATTGAGAACATCCCCTTGTCATTCATTGTCATGTAAAAAAAGGAGTTGACAAGATAGCAGTAACAGACTAACAGGATATTGTATTCTAAACTACATTCTATCAATCAGACAAAGTGACAAAGCTTATTATCATCTCTACTTTCTCTGGAGTTCTAGAAAGAAGTATATTTACTCACTTTCATGCACTTGGCTCAGGCTAAAATGGTTTTTACAGGTTGTCAGGTCAGTGTAGTTTGGGTTTTATATCACTACATGTTGTGTTGACAAATATAGTATGTACTTTTTTAATTGTCTTTGTTTTAATGAAATGAAGTATATACACTGAGTGTACAAAACATTATGAACACCTCTCTCTTTGACATACTGTAGACTGACCAGGTGAAAGCTATGATCCCTTATTGATGTCACTTGTTAAATCCATCAGTGTAGATGAAGGGGAGGAAACAGGTTTAAAAAAATGTAATATCTATATTAGGATGGTATTATTAATGTTTTATACACTCAGTGAATATGTGTGTGTGTGTGTATATATATATATCCTTTAATCAGATTGATTGTTTTTTAATGTATGTTCTTTATATGTCTTAGAATGTAGTAGGACATTGGTTTGAGTTGCTTTGACATTCTTGTTGGTTTTGTTTACTATTGTCCTGTATTTTCCTGCAGTTTGTTTGTTAAATGTTATATGATGTTCTCATAAATGAAAAGAAAACTAGATAAATATATTGTGTCATGGAGTCATTATCTAATGGGACAGTTGACATACACCTTTTCACCACCAGTGGACAGCCTAACGTCTCAGTTGAAGGAAACCCATTGGACAGCCTAACGTCTCAGTTGAAGGAAACCCATTGGACAGCCTAACATCTCAGTTGAAGGAAACCCATTGGACAGCCTAACGTCTCAGTTGAAGGAAACCCATTGGACGGCCTAACGCCTCAGTTGAAGGAAACCCATTGGACAGCCTAACGCCTCAGTTGAAGGAAACCCATTGGACAGCCTAACACCTCAGTTGAAGGAAACCCATTGGACGGCCTAACACCTCAGTTGAAGGAAACCCATTGGACAGCCTAACGCCTCAGTTGAAGGAAACCAATTGGACGGCCTAACGCCTCAGTTGAAGGAAACCCATTGGACAGCCTAACGTCTCAGTTGAAGGAAACCCATTGGACGGCCTAACGCCTCAGTTGAAGGAAACCCATTGGACAGCCTAACGCCTCAGTTGAAGGAAACCCATTGGACAGCCTAACACCTCAGTTGAAGGAAACCCATTGGACGGCCTAACACCTCAGTTGAAGGAAACCCATTGGACAGCCTAACGCCTCAGTTGAAGGAAACCCATTGGACAGCCTAATGCCTCAGTTGAAGGAAACCATTGGACAGCCTAACGCCTCAGTTGAAGGAAACCCATTGGACAGCCTAACGCCTCAGTTGAAGGAAACCCATTGGACAGCCTAACGCCTCAGTTGAAGGAAACCCATTGGACAGCCTAACGCCTCAGTTGAAGGAAACCCATTGGACAGCCTAACGCCTCAGTTGAAGGAAACCCATTGGACAGCCTAACGCCTCAGTTGAAGGAAACCCATTGGACAGCCTAACGCCTCAGTTGAAGGAAACCCATTGGACGGCCTAACGTCTCAGTTGAAGGAAACCCATTGGACAGCCTAACGTCTCAGTTGAAGGAAACCCATTGGACAGCCTAACGCCTCAGTTGAAGGAAACCCATTGGACGGCCTAACACCTCAGTTGAAGGAAACCCATTGGACAGCCTAACACCTCAGTTGAAGGAAACCCATTGGACAGCCTAACGTCTCAGTTGAAGGAAACCCATTGGACGGCCTAACGTCTCAGTTGAAGGAAACCCATTGGACAGCCTAACGTCTCAGTTGAAGGAAACCCATTGGACGGCCTAACGTCTCATTTGAAGGACAGACAGGGATTTCAATTGCATACTCCTCGCTTCCTCTCCTCTTACCAAAACCCATTGGATGAGAAAGCCAGAAGTCCCACCTCCTCTAACCTTCTCCTTCAATGGGTTTTGAGAAGGAGTATGCAATTGAGATCTTCCCAGGGATGACAAAATGCCCCTGGTCATTAGTGAGTTTAAGTCAGAACTGGTATAATTAAATATCCACAGTAGGGGCCCCTGGGGCTATGGATAAAAGTAGTGCACTATGTAGGGAATAAGGTGCTATTTGAGCTACTGAGTGGCGCAGTGGTCTAAGACACTGCATCTCAGTGGAAGAGGTGTACCTGGTTCAAATCCAGGCTGCATCACATCCGGCCATGATTGGCGAGTCCCATAGGGTGGCGAACAATTGGCCGGGGTAGGCCGTCATTGTGAATAAGAATTAGGATTTGTTGTGGAATTGTTAGATATCACCTGTTAGATACTGCTGCGCTGTCGGATATAGAAGCATAAGCATTTCACTACACTCGCAATAACGTCTGCTAACCATGTGTATGTGACCAATAACATTTGATTTGAGAGGGCTGAGTCATACATGATAGAGAGGGCTGAGTCATACATGATAGAGAGGGCTGAGTCATACATGATAGAGAGGGCTGAATCATACATGATAGAGAGGGCTGAGTCATACATGATAGAGAGGGCTGAGTCATACATGATAGAGAGGGCTGAGTCATACATGATAGAGAGGGCTGAGTCATACATGATAGAGAGGGCTGAGTCATACATGATAGAGAGGGCTGAGTCATACATGATAGAGAGGGCTGAGTCATACATGATAGAGAGAGCTGAGTCATACATGATAGAGAGGGCTGAGTCATACATGATAGAGAGAGCTGAGTCATACATGATAGAGAGGGCTGAGTCATACATGATAGAGAGGGCTGAGTGATACATGATAGAGAGGGCTGAGTGATACATGATAGAGAGGGCTGTGTGATACATGATAGAGAGGGCTGAGTGATACATGATAGAGAGGGCTGAGTGATACATGATAGAGGGCTGAGTGATACATGATAGAGAGGGCTGAGTCATACATGATAGAGAGGGCTGAGTCATACATGATAGAGAGGGCTGAGTGATACATGATAGAGAGGGCTGAGTCATACATGATAGAGAGGGCTGAGTCATACATGATAGAGAGGGCTGGCGCTGCAGGATTTCAGTCCTTCACAGCGTAGTGTGTTACCAATTATTTTCTTGGTGACTATGGTCCCAGCTGCCTTGAGATCATTGACAAGATCCTCCCGTGTAGTTCTGGGCTGATTCCTCACCGTTCTCATGATCATTGCAACTCCACGAGGTGAGATCTTGCATGGAGCCCCAGGCCGAGGGAGATTGACAGTTCTTTTGTGTTTCTTCCATTTGCGAATAATCGCACCAACTGTTGTCACCTTCTCACCAAGCTGCTTGGCGATGGTCTTGTAGCCCATTCCAGCCTTGTGTAGGTCTACAATCTTGTCCCTGACATCCTTGGAGAGCTCTTTGGTCTTGGCCATGGTGGAGAGTTTGGAATCTGATTGATTGATTGCTTCTGTGGACAGGTGTCTTTTTTACAGGTAACAAGCTGAGATTAGGAACACTCCCTTTAAGAGTGTGCTCCTAATCTCAGCTCGTTACCTGTATAAAAAAGACACCTGGGAGCCAGAAATCTTTCTGATTGAGAGGGGGTCAAATACTTATTTCCCTCATTAAAATGCAAATCAATTTATAACATTTCTGACATGCGTTTTTCTGGATATTTTTGTTGTTATTCTGTCTCTCACTGTTCAAATAAACCTACCATTAAAATTATAGACTGACCCTTTCTTTGTCAGTGGGCAAACGTACAAAATTAGCAGGGGATCAAATACTTTTTCCCCCCACTGTATATGGCTAAATTCACTGTTCTTTTCATTTAACAATTTATTACTGACTACTACTGCTACTGCTACTACTACTACTACTACTAATACTGTTTCTACTACTACTACTACTGCTACTACAATTATTGCTACTACTGCTACTACTATTAACAGTGGTGTAAAATACTTAAGTAAAATACTTTAAAGTACTACTTAATTAGCTTTTTTGGGGGGTATCTGTACTTTACCATTTATATTTTTGACAACTTTTACTTTTACTTCACTACATTCCTAAAGAAAAGAATGTACTTTTTGCTCCATACATTTTCCCTGACACCCAAAAGTACTCGTTACATTTTGAATGCTTAGCAGGACAGGAAAAGGGTCACATTCACACAATTATCAAGAGAAAAATCCCTGGTCATCCCTACTGAGTCATTTTCTATTAAGGTATCTCTACTTTTACTTAAGTATGACACTTGGGTACTTTTTCCACCAATGAGTATTACTACTACTACTGCTATTACTACTACTACTGCTACTACTTCTACTACTACTGCAACAACTACTGTTGCTGTATAACATCTCCTATCTAACACTCAGTCTGGGATATGTTGCTGTATAACATCCCCTATCTAACACCCTGTCTGGGTGTGTTGCTGTATAACATCCCCTATCTAACACTGGGTGTGTTGCTGTATAACATTCCCTATCTAACACTCAGTCTGGGGTGTGTTGCTGTATAACATCCCCTATCTAACACTCTGTCTGGATGTGTTGCTGTATAACATCTCCTATCTAACACTCAGTCTGGATGTGTTGCTGTATAACATCCCCTATCTAACACTCAGTCTGGGTGTGTTGCTGTATAACATCCCCTATCTAACACTCAGTCTGGGTGTGTTGCTGTATAACATCCCCTATCTAACACTGGGTGTGTTGCTGTATAACATTCCCTATCTAACACTCTGTCTGGGTGTGTTGCTGTATAACATCCCCTATCTAACACTGTCTGTGTTGCTGTATAATATCCCCTATCTAACACTGGGTGTGTTGCTGTATAACATCCCCTATCTAACACTGGGTGTGTTGCTGTATAACATCCCCTATCTAACACTCAGTCTGGGTGTGTTGCTGTATAACATCCCCTAACTAACACTCAGTCTGGGTGTGTTGCTGTATAACATCCCCTAACTAACACTCTGTCTGGGTGTGTTGCTGTATAACATCCCCTATCTAACACTCAGTCTGGGTGTGTTGCTGTATAACATCCCCTAACTAACACTCAGTCTGGGTGTGTTACTGTATAACATCTAACTAACACTCAGTCTGGGTGTGTTGCTGTGTAACACCCCTTAACTAACACTCAGTCTGGGTGTGTTGCTGTGTAACATCCCCTAACTAACACTGGCTGTGTTGCTGTATAACATCCCCTAACTAACACTCAACGTGGCGATTGTTTTAGCACCTCACATAGTTTTACTTCTCTAAGAGTAAACCTGTGCATATTATATGTCCACAGGTTTGTCCAGAATAGGTAAATAGTATAGTATAGCAATCTTGCAGTGAAGATGGCAGCAAACATCACCATGTTTTATTTCAAAATAAAATAATTAATTGAATGAAATATATTTGAATCATTGTAGCCTATTTGAATAATGATGGTCATAGGGATTTAGGAAAATGGAAACCAGTTAGGCTAATGTGGAAACTTGAAATAGTACTCCAACGACATGTAATGTAGGTTTCACTTCATTTTTATACAACCCTTCAGAAAATACAGTTAATTTATGAAATAATTGTGAATGTGACTCCAAAGTTAGAACTGGTGCTCCCTGTCTGTGAAACCTAAATCTCCAGTATCGGACAGAATTTAGGAACAACAATGTGTGGATACAGAGCTAGACTTGAAGAACTCCTAGTTCTCACTGTAAAGTGAATTTGATGCGATGTATCGGTTTACTAGCCAGTGCATTCTGAAGAACGAACAACAATCATGTACAGTAGATTAACATCATTGCTCAGACAGCACATTTTAGTTTATTTTCTCAGAAGCGCAGGTCATCTTACATTTTTATTCGAGGTTGCAGATCAAAATATTTAAGGGCATAGTCTGATGTCTGCTGTGCCTTTAAAGTCATGTGAAATATCTGCTCAATGTTTACACAAACCAAGTGCAACCAATAGTCACTTCAATATAGACAGGGTGACAACAGGGTGAACAAAATAATGTCAGACAGTGATTCAGAGGTTACCTCACTAACAACAACTAATTCTAGACTACTCTATGTTTGGAAGCAGAGAGCTACAGTAGAAAAGCTCTCAGCCTATACCAACAACTCATAGGCCTAGTCCCCCTTCAGCCCACTCAGCCTAAACCAACAACTCATAGACCTAGTCCCCCTTCAGCCCACTCAGCCTAAACCAACAACTCATAGGCCTAGTCCCCCTTCAGCCCACTCAGCCTAAACCAACAACTCATAGGCCTAGTCCCCCTTCAGCCCACTCAGCCTAAACCAACAACTCATAGGCCTAGTCCCCCTTCAGCCCACTCAGCCTAAACCAACAACTCATAGGCCTAGTCCCCCTTCAGCCCACTCAGCCTAAACCAACAACTCATAGGCCTAGTCCCCCTTCAGCCCACTCAGCCTAAACCAACAACTCATAGGCCTAGTCCCCCTTCAGCCCACTCAGCCTAAACCAACAACTCATAGGCCTAGTCCCCTTCAGCCCACTCAGCCTAAACCAACAACTCATAAGCCTAGTATTCCTTGCGCCTTGGACAAGACCAAGCAGCTTTTCCAACAGCTCATAAAGAAGGGCACTGATTGGTTGATGGGTAAAGAAGTTTTAGCCTATTTGTTTGACACCTTGGCCTTTCACCTTTGGAGACAAATCTATTTAAAGCTATTTCTCTCAGATTCACTGTTTCCTTAGACTGCTCTTTGCCTTTGTAGGGCAGTTCAGGTGGCTGCCCTGCCCTTTCCCTTAGTCTGTCCCTCATATCACCATGAGTACACATTCCTGAAAACAATGGCACTATACTTTGTGGTTAGCCAAAAATATGACAAGATAGTTCACACATTCATCATCAGTTAGATATGTCACATTTCTGGTTTGTCCATAACTTGTTTCCTGCTTGTAGCAGGGCGTGTTTACAGGAATCCTTTTATCTAACTATAAGTCACATGTTATCAAGAGAAAATGTTTCTGCACTGAGGGTGTGTAATGCCAAGGTGTCAAGGATAAACACACACACACCCACACACACACCCACACAAGCTACTATTTACTCTAGCTGTCATATGACTTTATAAGTTTGAGCTTCCTTATTATCTCTGATTACAATGTAATGGGAAATTCCAGTTGAATTAAAGGGAGAACAGTCATTGGTAAAGTCAATCAAAAATCAATCTGGTTCATTACAAGTTGCAACAGGGAGACAAGCCCTTTATATCCTATTCAGACAGCGCCAAATGTTCTGTAGACAACTTGGCATTACACACCCTCAGCGCAGAAACATGTTCTCATGAAATCATGTGACTTATAGTTAGAGAAAATTATTCCTGTAAACACGCCCTGCTACAAGCAGGAAACAAGTTATGGATGAACCAGTTGTTCCACCATTTGGGTGCCAGAGCAGCGAACAGTTTGGACTGGGCTGAGCGGGAACTGTGCTTCCGCAGAGGTAGGGGGGCCAGCAGGCCAGAGGTGGATGAACGCAGTGCCCTTGTTTGGGTGTAGGGCCTGATCAGAGCCTGAAGGTACGGAGGTGCCATTCCCCTCACAGCTCCGTAGGCAAGCACCATGGTCTTGTAGCAGATGCGAGCTTCAACTGGAAGCCAGTGGAGTGTGCGGAGGAGCGGGGTGACGTGAGAGAACTTGGGAAGGTTGAACACCAGACGGGCTGCGGCGTTCTGGATGAGTTGTAGGGGTTTAATGGCACAGGCAGGGAGCCCCGCCAACAGGGAGTTGCAGTAATCCAGACAGGAGATGACAAGTGCCTGGATTAGGACCTGCGCCGCTTCCTGTGTAAGGCAGGGTCGTACTCTGCGAATGTTGTATAGCATGAACCTACAGGATCGGGTCACCGCCTTGATGTTAGCGGAGAACGACAGGGTGTTGTCCAGGGGCTCTTAGCACTCTGGGAGGAGGGCACAATGGAGCTGTCCACCGTGATGGCGAGATCATGGAAAGGGCAGTCCTTCCCCGGGAGGAAGAGCAGCTCCGTCTTGCCGAGGTTCAGCTTGAGGTGGTGATCCGTCAACCACACTGATATGTCTGCCAGACATGCAGAGATGCGATTCGCCACCTGGTTATCAGAAGGGGGAAAGGAGAAGATTAATTGTGTGTCGTCTGCGTAGCAATGAGAGGAGAGACCATGTGAGGATATGACAGAGCCAAGTGACTTGGTGTATAGCGAGAATAGGAGAGGGCCTAGAACTGAGCCCTGGGGGACACCAGTGGTGAGAGCATGTGGTGCGGAGACGGATTCTCGCCACGCCACCTGGTAGGAGCGACTTGTCAGGTAGGACGCAATCCAAGAGTGATCCGCGCCAGAGATACCCAACTCGGAGAGGGTGGAGAGGAGGATCTGATGGTTCACAGTATCAAAGGCAGCAGATAGGTCTAGAAGGATGAGAGCAGAGGAGAGAGAGTTAGCTTTAGCAGTGCGGAGAGCCTCCGTGACACAGAGAAGAGCAGTCTCAGTTGAATGATCAGCCTTGAAACCTGACTGATTTGGATCGAGAATGTCATTCTGAGAGAGATAGCAGGAGAGCTGGCCAAGGACGGCACGTTCAAGAGTTTTGGAGAGAAAAGAAAGAAGGGATACTGGTCTGTAGTTGTTGACATCGGAGGGATCGAGTGTAGGTTTTTTGAGAAGGGGTGCAACTCTCGCTCTCTTGAAGACGGAAGGGACGTAGCCACCGGTCAAGGATGAGTTGATGAGCGAGGTGAGGTAAGGGAGAAGGTCTCCGGAAATGGTCTGGAGAAGAGAGGAGGGGATAGGGTCAAGCGGGCAGGTTGTTGGGAGGCCGGTCGTCACAAGACGCAAGATTTAATCTGGAGAGAGAGGGGAGAAAGAGGTCAAAGCATAGGGTAGGGCAATGTGAGCAGGACCAGCGGTGTCGTTTGACTTAACAAACGAAGATCGGATGTCGTCGACCTTCTTTTCAAAATGGTTGACGAAGTCATCCGCAGAGAGGGAGGAGGGGAGGGGAGGGGGAGGAGGATTCAGGAGGGAGGAGAAGGTGGCAAAGAGCTTCCTAGGGTTAGAGGCAGATGCTTGGAAGTTAGAGTGGTAGAAAGTGGCTTTAGCAGCAGAAACAGAGGAGGAAAATGTAGAGAGGAGGGAGTGAAAAGATGCCAGGTCCGCAGGGGGCTAGTTTTCCTCCATTTCCGCTCGGCTGCCCGGAGCCCTGTTCTGTGAGCTCGCAATGAGTCGTCAAGCCACGGAGCAGGAGGGGAGGACCGAGCCGATCGGGAGGATAGGGGACATAGAGAGTCAAAGGATGCAGAAAGGGAGGAGAGGAGGGTTGAGGAGGCAGAATCAGGAGATTGGTTGGAGAAGGATTGAGCAGAGGGAAGAGATGACAGGATGGAAGAGGAGAGAGTAGCAGGAGAGAGAGAGCGAAGGTTGCGACGGCGTAATACCATCTGAGTAGGGGCAGAGTGAGTAGTGTTGGAGGAGAGCGAGAGGGAAAAGGATACTAGGTAGTGATCAGAGACTTGGAGGGGAGTTGCAGTGAGATTAGTAGAAGAACAGCATCTAGTGAAGATGAGGTCAAGCGTATTGCCTGCCTTGTGAGTAGGGGGGGACGGTGAGAAGGTGAGGTCAAAAGAGGAGAGGAGTGGAAAGAAGGAGGCAGATAGAAATTAGTCAAAGGTAGACGTAGGGAGGTTAAAGTCACCCAGAACTGTGAGGGGTGAGCCATCCTCAGGAAAGGAACTTATCAAGGCGTCAAGCTCATTGATGAACTCTCCAAGGGAACCTGGAGGGCGATAAATGGTAAGGATGTTAAGCTTGAATGGGCTAGTGATTGTGACAGCATGGAATTCAAATGAGGAGATAGACAGATGGGTCAGGGGAGAAAGAGAGAATGTCCACTTGGGAGCGATGAGGATTCCAGTGCCACCACCCCGCTGACCAGATGCTCTCGGGGTGTGCGAGAACACGTTGTGGGACGAGGAGAGAGCAGTAGGAGTAGCAGTGTTTTCTGTGGTAATCCATGTTTCCGTCAGCGCCAAGAAGTCGAGGGACTGGAGGGTAGCATAGGCTGAGATGAACTCTGCTTTGTTGGCCGCAGACCGGCAGTTCCAGAGGCTGCCGGAGACCTGGAACTCCACGTGGGTCGTGCGCGCTGGGACCACCAGGTTAGAGTGTCAGCGGCCACGCGATGTGAAGCGTTTGTATGGCCTGTGCAAAGAGGAGAGAACAGGGATAGACCGACACATAGTTGATAGGCTACAGGAGAGGCTACGCTAATGCAAAGGAGATTGGCATGAAAAATTAACTAAACAACTGGGGAAGCGAGAGAGCAGGGCCTCCCTCACAAACAATTCACTGAAGCACTAAAACGCTAAAATATAACTTTTCTAGCTACCACTAGAAATTAAAATTGATGTAAACTACAGTGGTTCAATGTTTCCAGGAATAGACTCAAACTTAGTTTATTCCGCTAGATAACTTGGTACAGTATTCTTCCGTGAAAACCCATCTAGTGCACTGTGTCCTATGACGCCGTAGCTGACTAGCTAACTAGCATGCTAGCATCCTATAAACACACAGTTAGCACCAATACTTGGTAACAACAAGCTACCAATGGATCATTCGTGTCCGTGTCTAGTTCATAACGCAGAAGTAATTAAACGTTGGCTAGCTAACACAAAGTCAGTCCTGCTAGCTACACAAGTGGCCTACACATCTCGAATGTTCAGAAAGTTAAGCTTACGTTGCTAAAATCGTATTGACTAAAAATGATACAGCTAGCTGGTAGGGTTAGCTAGCTAGCAGTGGGTGCGTTGTAGACGGTTAGAAAATGTAGCTGGCTAGCTAACCTCAATAGTTACTCTGTACTACGCCTTTATTTTGATACAAAGACAACTATGTAGCTAGCTAACATTACACTAGTCAAATCGTTCCGTTGTAATGTGTATAGTTTCTACAGTACTGCTAATTGGTAAAGCTGGCTAGCTAGCAGTGGCTGTGGTGTTATGGTGTTGACGCCGTTTCGAAAACGGAGCGAACGAACGAATACAGCTGGCTAGCTAACCTTGTTAACCTTGCTAACCTTGTTAGTTCCTCAGAGCTACACCTTTATCCTTGATACAAACACAGCAGATACAACTATGTACCTAGCTAACAATACACTAATTAAATCGTTCCAATGTAATGTAGTGAAATGTAATATTACCCGCGGAGCGAGGTGCAACACGACTACTCACTCCAGCATCCGGAAGCACAGATGCTGGAGGCCTATGAGGGCCTATGAGTTGTTGGCCTATGAGTTGTTGGTTTAGGCTGAGTGGGCTGAAGGGGGACTAGGCCTATGAGTTGTTGGTTTAGGCTAGGGGGGGCTGAAGGGGGACTAGCCCTATGAGTTGTTGGTTTAGGCTGAGTGGGCTGAAGGGGGACTAGGCCTATGAGTTGTTGGTTTAGGCTGAGTGGGCTGAAGGGGGACTAGGCCTATGAGTTGTTGGTTTAGGCTGAGTGGGCAGAAGGGGGCATGGCCTATGAGTTGTTGGTTTAGGCTGAGTGGGCTGAAGGGGGACTAGGCCTATGAGTTGTTGGTATTGGCTGAGTGGGCGGAAGGGGGACTAGGCCTATGAGTTGTTGGTATTGGCTGAGTGGGCTGAAGGGGGACTTGCCCTATGAGTTGTTGGTTTAGGCTGAGTGGGCTGAAGGGGGACTAGGCCTATGAGTTGTTGGTATTGGCTGAGTGGGCTGAAGGGGAACTAGCCCTATGAGTTGTTGGTATAGGCTGAGTGGGCTGAAGGGGGACTAGGCCTATGAGTTGTTGGTTTAGGCTGAGTGGGCTGAAGGGGGACTAGGCCTATGAGTTGTTGGTATTGGCTGAGTGGGCGGAAGGGGGACTAGGCCTATGAGTTGTTGGTATAGGCTGAGTGCTTTTCTACTGTAGCTCTCTGCTTCCAAACATAGAGTAGCCTAGACTTGGTTGTTTTTAGTGAGGTGACCTCTGAATCACTGTCTGACACTCTTGTTTTGTTCACCTTATAGTCACCCTGTGTATCTTGAAGTGACTACTGGTTGACCTGTTTGTATGAACTTTGACCATATGGTTCACATGACTGTACATGCACAGCAGACCGTCAGATAGGCCACGCCCATAAAGATTTTGGTATGCAACCTGGAATAAAAATGATTTCTATCTATCAGAGAAAAACAACTCAAATGTGCTGTCTGTGAGCAATGATGTTAATCTGCTGAAGATGATTTGTCGTTTCTTCTTCAGAATGCACTGGCTAGTAAACCGATACATCGCATCAAATTTGACTTTGACAACTAGGAGTTCTTCAAGTTTAGCACTGTATCCAGTATCCGCACATTTTTCTGTTCCTAAATTCTGTCCAATATTGGAGATTTAAGTTTCACAGATAGGGAGCACCAGTTCTAACTTTTGAAATCACATTCACAATTATTTGGTATTTTATTATTATCCCATTAGCTGTTACGAAAGCCGCAGCTACTCTTCCTGGGGTTCACAGTTACTCTTCCTGGGGTTCACACAAAACATGAAACATTACATAGTACAGAACAGCTCAATGACAGAACTACATACATTTTGAAAAAAGGCACACGCAGCCTACATATCAATACATACAAACTATCTAGGTCAAAAAGGGGAGAGGCGTTGTGCTGTGAGGTGTTGCTTTATCTGTTTTTTTAAACCAGGTTTGCTGTTCATTTGAGCAATATGAGATGGAAAGGAGTTGATGGCTCTATATAATACTGTACACTTTCTTGAATTTGTTCTAGATTTGGGGTCTGTGAAAAGACCCCTGGTGGCATGTCTGGTGGGTTACATGTGTGTGGTAGAGCTGTGTGTATGTTGAATATGCAAATGATTTGTAATTTAACACATTAATGTTTCTTATAAAAATAAGAAGTGATGCAGTCAGTCTCTCCTCAACAACTCTTAGCCAGGAGATACTGGCATACATAGTATTTATATTATCCCTCGGATTACAATGAAGAGCAAGACGTGCCGCTCTGTTCTGGGCCAGCTGCAGCTTAATAACTAGGACTTTCCTTGCAGCCAGGGGCGAAAATCTGATATCAACTTTGGAGGGGACAATTGCATGACATTTTCTCACGAGCAATTCCTAAGGGGGACACCAAAAGTAGTGCTGTAACACATAGCCTATGTTGTAATATGTTAAATGTATATTGAGGAACCATAATCACTACTACTGAATAATTGATAGGTACAGTAGTTAACTGAAGGGTTGTCCCAACTTGTTCAAATGTTTATATAATTATAATAATACTACTAATAATAGTTATAGCAGTGTTCCTTAACAGTCCAGTATGGACGCAGGTATTTGTATTTACAACCAGCAATACCAAGAAAGGCCAGTAGGTGGCAATGGTACTGTACACTTCCCTGTAGCTCAGTTGGTAGAGCATGGTGTTTGCAACACCAGGGTTGTGTGTTCGATTCCCACGGGGGGCCAGCACAGAAGAAAAAAAATGTATGAAATGTATGAAATTGTATGAAATGTATGCATTCACTACTGTAAGTCGCTCTGGATAAGAGCGTCTGCGAAATGACTAAAATGTAAAAATGTCTGTATGGGTGCAGTTTTCGTAAATACAATGAACATGGTGTGATCTCATCTAAAAGAATCTCCATTGAGAACCATCACAAAGTTGGTCTCTGTATTGAATTGACCTTATTTTACTTTTTCTGATACATTTATATAGTCATTAAATATGTGCCACTGGCCTGAGTCTACTACAATAGCTTGACAAGAACAAAAAGCTCAGAATAAGTACAGTTCTAAACGCATAATAACTACTTCAATGAATAACCCAAATAAATCAACCAAAATATCCTTCAAAAATACTTAGTTATTGTTCAGTCAGTGTCTCAACTCTTCAAACAGCAGGTGTGGACAAGTATTTCACACAAAGTATGCAATTTTAAATAAAATAACAAAATAAATAATTAGTAAGTGTACTGTCATGTACTAAAAACTGAAAACTATTAAACAAAAGAACAAATATCATACTATACACCAGGGGTTCTCAAACAGGGGTCCGTGGACCCCTAGGGGTCCCTGGTGTAATTTCAAGGGGTCCGTGAATTTTTTTTTTGTAATGAACATATTCAGCACCACAAGGATTCCAGTAACTTTACATATAATATAGAGGGGCTGGAGGTCAGTGCGTCTTGCCTGTCTTGCCTCAAAATATGCAGGGGTTCCAGTACCCCAAAAAGGTTGAGAACCACTGTTATATACACACTACTGAACAGAAGAAACAAACATATGTTTGCAGGTTTCAATGGATCCAACAAATTGCTGGCAGATATTTTCTCTCGAGACTGTCCAGCCTGTCTTTATGTACATTACAGACAACTACGCCTTTCAGTCTCTCTTGGCCCATGCTGGCCCGTAGCCAAGTCTTTAACCTGCGGAGTGCACTGAAACTCCTCTCAGCCTCACATGAAGACACTGGCTCTACAAACAAAATTCTGATCAGCACCTCAACTTGGTCAACCAACCCCCGGACCTCTGCTGCCTCTCCACTGTTGCTACAGGGATATTTGTTGCACAAGAGAGGCAACTGCACTGAAAGATAATCTATGTTCAGCTCAGGGTACTAATCTGATCACTCCCCCGTGAGAAGCGCTCTTTCCAACTTTTGCAGGACGTTTAGACTGTCCTGGTCAAAACGTTCGCCAAACTGAACCTCCACACCATCCAACACTTAAAATAATTCTGCCCTATAGTGATCCACTGCTTTGCCAGCAAATCGTCTTGAGTGTGTCTCAATGGATTCAATCAATGTTGTTGCTTTCTCATACAGTGCAAGGTAGCTTTCGTCATTTCTGCTGTTTACCCCACGCGCTGGATAACTGGGCACTGATTGGATTTAGCTGGTGTGCTGTTACAGTTACAAAGTGGCGGTGGGTTTGGCAGTTTTGATGTGCTGTGAATTTTACAATGGCTTTTCTCCAGTTCCTAAATCCTACACTAATGAAGGCAGCATTCGCTCTTTGGCCAAAAGATGGCTGGCTTGAAAACACTTGGCTACAGTGAAAACACAACACACCTTTTGTTGGATTATAATGTAGCCAGGGGAAACCATCTCTCTTGAAACGTCAACACTCTGTTGGCAAGAGTTTGCAATTCTATAAATTGTGGGTGTGGCTGATATGGTTTTGTGCCATCACTGAGGTAACTGGACAATGCTGTGCCACTGTCCCCTATAGTGGTACTGCTGGCAACAAGGTTGACACCTGGTTCTGCCGTGGCTGTGACACTGTCCTCTGAAGTCTCTCTCCCCGGCTCTTTCCCTTTCATCACCCTCACTGACTCACAGTCTGTCTCCTAGAAAATAAATAAGGTGTTTGCCATACTCCTAACGCCCGGCACCCAAAACTACACAATTAATCACAACAGCAATACTATTGCCTTAAACAAATCTTTTTTTTTCTTCTTTTTTTTCTTCTTTTTTTCTTTATTGAATATTCGAAACATACAATATACTTGCAGTGAAGCCGCTCAACAACTACATCATCCAACAGACTCCCATTCAGAGTGACACACAGAAGCATCCAGGGTCAATGCCCTGCTCAAGGGCACGTTGACAGATCTCCCACCAGGCCAAAAAACGTGAACCCGAACCCTCCAAGATCCCCCCCACAGTTCCCCAATAGCTGTCCCTCAATCATTCGAGACCCCTCCCACACTCCCACCCAGGAATAAAAAAATCAAAAATACCATTAATTCCATTCCCCACCCCCAAGAACCCCCCAATGCACCAACAACCAAGAGAATGAACTAAAGAGCGAAAAGGAAAAGACAGAAGAAAAAAGCAAACAATGCAAAATAAATAATTAAAAAAATAATACATTTAAAACAAAGGACATCAAGGACAACTAAAATCATAACAGGAATGCCAACTGTATATGTTTGTGTGCATGTCTGGCACTATTACATGTATGTGTGTGTTCTTGTATGCGTTTATTTGAATGAGAGTGTGTGTATATGCATGTGTACAAACACCTGCACGGCATCAGCCTCAGGCAAACCGGCGTTAGTTGTAAAAACACTGCCACTTAGTGTCATTCAAATGTACTTTTTATTATGTTTTATTTTGAGTTAAAAAAAATGTTTCTTTTACTTGTATCTTTGACCATCATTCTAAACAAATCTTAGTTCAGTCCCCAGTTTAAGTTGAGAGTGGGTGTATCCATGGCATTTTCCAATTATGTCCCTATTTTACAAGTCTAAAAAAAGAGAGAACCTTTCATAATGTTGCCAAACAAAGACTCAACTTACCTGAGACTCCCTGTCCCTGCCCATCTGTCCCCAGCTCTGCTGTCTGTGTGCCATCTGTTGCCTGCTCTGCCTAATGGCATCATTGTGAAACATTTCCATTAGCATTTCATTTCTTTCTTATGAACATTTTATCAACTAGTCTTTGAGATACTAGGGTTCTTACTTTGTGTTTTGGTGTACTGAAAAATACTCTGAAGTCCGTCTTTTTTCTGCCATTTTTCTATCTGGCTGGCTGGCTGGCTACACACACACACACACACACACACACACACACACACACACACAGTGTGCAGGTTATTTATAGTAAGATATAGGCTTCTATCATCTATTAACTTCTATCATTCTATATGTACTTCAATCTAAAAAGGTGTGAAAGGTGTGAAACGGATTGAAGTGACAAGGGTTGACAGCTGTATGAGTTCACCATTTACACAACGTATGCTGCAACCTTTTGTAATTTTAATATTGTAATGACCTGACTAGATCATAAAGGAACAATTGTCCAGACTGAGGCTTGAGTTTACGAATTGACGGTTTATTAACCCAACTTTACACAGGCTACTGTTTGGCCGTAGCCCACGCCAAATAAATGAAAGATACCTCACAAACCAACTGTGACCTTCTCTTGTGAAGCCCAGACTTAAGAGAAAGAACAATGGCTTAACTTCCAATGCTCCAACCCCCCTCGACGCGACTCCGCCAACCACCAGGATGCCCGGCATCAGAACATTCCAGGCATTCCCATGATTGGCAGATAGCAGGTTGATTGGCATGTCGGACCCCGCGAACACTGGGTACTGGTAAGTACAACACAACCAACTAATAGCCTAACACATAACACACAGCTGTCTGTGCGGGTTGCTACACAGTCCCCCCACCACAAAGTCCCTTGTCCCCGAATGAACAAACAAAGTCTCTGAAGCGACCCGGAGGTCTCCTTTGCCTGCGTGGCTGTGATGGTTGCAGAGTGTCCAAATGTGAAACGGGGCTCCATCCGTGGCAGGGGGCTGCCCCTCTGGGACCCAGGGGATGAAGGCTGGGATATGGGGGACAAGGAAGCGGGAACGGGGAATACAGTCCGTTGCTCCAGGGAACCACGTGGTGACACAGGGAGGGAGACAGGGGGGGGTGGGCTGTCTTGAGCCTTGTCTGCGGCACCTGGGGGTGGGTGCCTGGAGAATGTCATTACCAGAGAGGGGAATTGTGGGGGTCCCTGGGGTTTGGGGAGAAGAGGCCCCTCTGTATGGGGCTAACCTGTCCCAGTGCAGTGCCACCTTTCTCCCCCTGGAGGGAAGCTGCACCCGGTAAACAACCTCCCCTACCCTCTCCAGGACGCTGCAGGGCCCCACCCAGTGACTGTCCAACTTTGGGCATCTGCCTTTTTTCCTTAGGGGGCTGTAGACCCAGACCAGCTCCCCAGCCACAAAGTGCCTTCCCCAGGTGTGCACGTCATAGTTCCGCTTCTGCCTCACACTTGCATTCACCAGCTGCTCTCTGGCGAAGGTGTGGGCTGTCTCCAGGCGGTCCTGGAATCTCCGGGCATACTCCGGCCCCGGGGGAACATGAGGGCTATCCAGGGGCCGACCAAACGCCATCTCCGCAGGGGTGCGGATCTCTCTCCTCAGCATGAGGAGGGCAGGCGTGCAGGAGGTTGAGTCTTGGACAGCGGAGCGGCATGCCATGAGGACCATAGGCAGGTGCTTGTCCCAGTCACGCTCCAGCTGCTTTTGAGGGTTTGATGGACAGGGTGCTGGATGGCATCCCCCGACAGCAGTGTCTGGTATACCTCGATGACATCCTGGCCCATGGCAGTTCCTTCCAGTCAGCCCAGCGTGACTGGTATTTGGCAAAGACGATGGCCAGCTGCTGTCCAAGTGTTTTGTTGAAGCGCTCCACAAGGCCATCACTTTGAGGATGGAGAGGAGTAGTGCGGGTCTTGTGCATATCCAGCCTCTCAAACATGGTGGTGAACACACGGGACTCAAAGTTTCTGCCTTGGTTGTTGTGGATGGACTCCGCAGCTCCAAACCTGCTGAACATCCCCGCTGTCAGGGCGTCGATGATGGTCTCTGCCTCCTGGTCAGGCAGAGCATAGACCTCGGGCCATTTTGTGAAATAGTCCATGGCCATGAGCACCCAGCGTTTTCTACTGTCTGTGGTGGGGAACGGCCCAACTACATCCACTCCCACCCTCTCCATGGGAGCCCCCACTGGGAACTGTTGGAGCTGAGCATGAGAGCGGCCTGGGGGGCCCTTTCTCGCTGTGCAGTTGTCACAGCGGCGGCTTAAGTCCTCCACATCCCTCTTGTGCTGCCCCCAGTAAAAGCCCTGACGGAGGCGGCGGAGTGTTTTTGTGACCCCAAAGTGTCCAGTCCCCGCCCCCCCATGAGTACTCTGGAGCACAGCCTCCCGCAATGCTTTTGGGACCATCACCTGCCACCTCTCCTCTCCCGTAGCTGACTCCTTCCATGCCCGCTGTAGCATGCCATCAGCCAGCCGCAGTCTCTCAAACTTTGACCACAACCCTTTGGTTGTGAGTGAGAGCGCTGTCACCTCTTCCCATAGTGTCCTCACCTGCGCCTCTACCCACTGTAGCACTGGCTGTAGGTCTGTGTCCTGTCCCTGCTGCTGCCCCCATTCAGTCATGTTGACAGTCTGCAGCTCACAGCAGACAGGCCCGCTCGCCCGCCCAACACACTGTGGCACAGACCCCCTCCTCTGCACACAGCTCTCTTTCCCATCCCTCTCTCCGCTCACAGTGGCGGCAGCCGTCTGCAGTACAGGGCCGACGGGACATGGCGTCTGCGTTGGAGTGGCGTGCCCCTGCCCTGTGCACCACTGTGAAGTCATACGGCTGATGCTCCTCCAACCAGCGTGCAACCTGCCTCTCTGGCTCTCTGAAAGACATGAGCCACTGGAGAGCAGAGTGGTCAGTCCTCACAGTAAAGGGCAGGCCACCCAGGTAGTACTTGAAGTGTTTGATGGAAGCCACAACAGCCAAGAACTCCTGTCGGGTGACACAGTAGCGGTGCTCATGTTTGTCAAATGTTTTGCTGAAGTACGCCACCACTCTCTCCCCCTCTGGCCCCACCTGGGCCAGCACCCCACCCATGCCCACATTGCTCACGTCTGTGTCCAGGATAAACGGCAAGGTGAGTACAGGGGGGCGAGCACGGGGGCCTCGATCAGTGCACGTTTGAGGGTGTTGAAGGCCTCGTCACACCCCACTGTCCAAGTGAAGGCCTTGTCCTTCGGCAGCAGGCGGTTCAGGGGAGCAGCGATGCTTGAGAAGCCCGGTACAAACCTCTTTTAGTACAAGGCCAGGCCCAGGAAGCTCTTCAGCTGATGCTGGTCGGTGGGGGTGGGCCAGTCTCGGACAGCCCCCACCTTGTCCTCCATGGTGCTGATCCCCTCCTTTCCCATTCGTTGGCCCAAGAAGGACACCTCTCTCCTCATGAAGTGGTACTTCTCGGGGTGGAGCTTCAGACCTGCAGCAGCCACCCGCTCCAGCACGTAACGGATGGACGGTTCTGTCCCCAGTCCCCAGTCGCCGGAGACTCCGGACTGCGGACCGCCGCCGGAGACTCCGGACTGTGGACCGCCGCCGGAGACTCCGGACTGCGGGCCGTCTCAGGAGGTTCCGGTGGCGCCAGACTGGTGACACGCACCT
Source organism: Salmo trutta (assembly GCF_901001165.1). Classification (NCBI taxonomy): domain Eukaryota; kingdom Metazoa; phylum Chordata; class Actinopteri; order Salmoniformes; family Salmonidae; genus Salmo; species Salmo trutta. The sequence goes on along the minus strand of NC_042964.1, from coordinate 50,796,708 downwards.
CAGGGCAAGTGCGAGGAACAGGCACAGGGCATACCAGGCTGGATAGACTCACTGGAGGCCTGGTACGTGGGGCAGGCACAGAACGCACCGGGCTGTGAATGCACACTGGCGACACAGTGCGCATCACCGCATAACACGGTGCTTGCTCAGTCACTCGCTCCCCACGGTAAGCACGAGGAGTTGGCTCAGGTCTCCAACCTGACTCTGCCAATCTCCCCGTGTGGATTGGGGGAGGGGCTGCCTCTCGTGCTTCCCTCGTTGTCGTGCTCTTGCTGCCTCCACCTGTTCACATGGAAGGCGCTTCTCTTCTGCCCCTAATTCCTCCAAAGCCCTGGATATACTCCTCCTCATCTCCTCCCAAGTCCACTGGTCCATTCCACGCTGCTTGGTCCTTTGGTGGTGGGAGATTCTGTCACGGTTGTCGTAGAGAGGAGCGGACCAAAGTGCAGTGTGTGTGTCGTTCCACATTTTATTTACACTGTGAAACTATGCAATACATATAAAGAAACTGAATAACCAAAACAACAAACCGTGGCGCAGAGTAAACATACACGTACTCAAAAACAATCTCCCACAAACCCAGGTGGGACAAACACCAACTTAAATATGACCTCCAATTAGAGACAATGATGACCAGCTGCCTCTGATTGGAGATCATCCCAAACAAAGCCCAACATAGAAATACAAAACTAGAACAACCCAACATAGAAATAGAAAAACTAGAACCCAACATAGAAAATTAAACTAGAAAAACCTGTCATGCCCTGAGCTACTCTACCATGGAAAATAACAGCTTTCTATGGTCAGGACGTGACATGAATGAGTTCCTCCATTTCTTTTAGTTTTTTCTGTAACGTATTCTGTGCCTCTATGGTACAGTTTTTATCGCTATCTATTTGTACTGTTAGTCCATCTATTTCCGTTGTTAATATGAAGTCAGTTGACCTAAATTCCTATTGTTTTAAAGATGAGTATTGAATTGCATGGCCTCTAAAAAGCACATTAAGTGTCCCATAAAATAAGGGTATCTGCTGTACCTATGTAATGTTGGAAAAAGTCAATTATAAATTATTCTGTCCTGGTTAAAAATAAGTTGTCATCCAACAGTCAGTTTCTTAACAGGTGCATGTTTATCAACAATTGGAAAAAGGAATTTCATAAATTCATCAAGGGCAGCGTCTGGATGTTCCTTATTAATCACTGTTAATATATCAATATTTTCAGCATCATCCACATAAGAGTCACAGCAAAATCTTTTGTATGATCTCTTATACACTATTTTAAGCCCAGCTTTCGGAACTTTGGCTTTCCTGGATATAGCCACTGCATCCAATGGGTATGGATAGAGATTTAGAACAAAGTTCTAGAGTATTAATACAAATATGATCAATATATATTTCATTACTGACCTTCACTTTCTGAAGGTTTGTATAAAACTAAAGTGAAACCTACATCCCATTACAATGTCACTTGAGAGATGTGTCCTCAGAAAGTATAAGGAAGCTCAAACTAATAGTCATATGACAGCTAGAGTAAATAGTAGCCTGTGTGGGTGTGTATGTGGGTGTGTGTGTTTATCCTTGACACCATGGCATTACACACCCTCAGTGCAGAAACATTTTCTCATGAAATCATGTGACTTATAGTTAGAGAATAGGATTCCTCTACAAGCAGGAAACAAGTTATGGATGAACCAGAAATGTGACATACCTGTTTAATAGTAACCCTGCCCTGAATGATGACAATGTGAACTGTCTTGTTATATTTTTGGGCTAACCACATTGGAAGGACATCAACTGGCAGAACAGGTTTAGGCAAAATATAGTGCTATTATTTTCAGGAAGGGGTACCCATGTTGATATGAGAGACAGGAGGTAGACGAAGGGAAAGAGCAGGGCAGCCACATGAACTGCCATACAAAGGCAAAGAGCAGTCTAAGCCATCAGCGAATCTGAGAAGAAATGCATTTACGTTTATTTTGCTGTCCAACCAAATACGTTGATAACACAGGAGGTTGGTGGCACCTTAATTGGGGTGTGCGGGCTCATGGTAATGGCTGGAGCAGAATTTGTGGAATGGTATCAAATACATGAAACACATTCCATTCGCTCCATTCCAGCCATTATTATAAGGAGTTCTGGAGCTTTGTCAGCGGACCTTCTCCCCCGATTTCTCAGTTTGGCCGGGCGGCCAGCTCTAGGAATAGTCTTGGTGGTTCCAAACTTATTCCATTTAAGAATGATGGAGGCCACTGTGTACTTGGGGACCTTCAATGCTGCAGACATTTTTTGGTACCCTTCCCCAGACCTGTGCCTCAACACAATCCTGTCTCGGAGTTTTTGCTCTGACATGCACTGTTAACTGTGGAACCTTATATATACACAGGTGTGTGCCTTTCCAAATCCTGTCCGATCAATTGAATTTACCACAGGTTGATTCCAATCAAGTTGTAGAAACATATGAAGGATGGTCAAAGGAAACAGGATGCACCTGAGCTCAATTTCGAGTCACATAGCAAATGGTCAGAATACTTATGTAAATAACGTATTTCTGTTTTTGTTTTTTAAATGTACAAAAATGTCTAAACATGTTATTTTAGCAATAATACGTGTTCCATATCAGTTTGCAAACAATGTAAAAAAAAAAAGATAATTGAGTTGATGGTCTCTTTTTTGCTTTCTTGGTGAATGCAGCTCCAAAATGCAAGTGTTTCAGCAAAGTTCAATGCTCTCTGTAGTGGTGGGGCAGCCACCACCGCCGTGATTGGCTCAGTGTTCTGTCACTCATGGGGACACTGTCACCACAAAATCTACAGGGAAAGCTCAAAAATTCAAGTTCCTTTGGCGCTGTCATATAGTTACATCAGAAGGGCCAATCCAAGAAGGCTCAAGGTCATTGGCCACAGATAAAATGATGTCAAATGACGTTATATCTACCGCTGCTTTGATTGGACTGATCATGTCAACATCATACTTTCATACTAGCAAGCTAGTCATTATCATGAATCAAGTCGACAATCTATTGGCAAATCCATTTCAATCAAATGAAATAAAATGTTATTTGTCACAAAGTAGATATTATTGCGAGTGTAGCGAAATGCTTGTGTTTCTAGTTCTGACAGTGCAGTAATATCTAACAAGTAATCTAACAATTCCACAACAAATACCTAATACACATAAATTTAAGTCAAGAGATGGAATAGAATGTATACATTAATATATGAATGAGCAACAACCGGGCGGCATAGGCAAGATGCAAGTTGAAGTCGGAAGTTTACATACACTTAGGTCGGAGTCATTAAAACTCGTTTTTCAACCACTCCACAAATTTCTTGTTAACAAACTATAGTTTTGGCAAGTCGGTTAGGACATCTACTTTGTGCATGACACAAGTAATTTTTCCAACAATTGTTTACAGACAGATTATTTCACTTATAATTCATTGTATCAAAATTCCAGTGGGTCAGAAGTTTACATACACTAAGTTGACTATGCCTTTAAACAGCTTGGAAAATTCCAGAAAATGATGTCATGGCTTTAGAAGCTTCTGATAGGCTAATTGACATCAATTGGAGGTGTACCTGTGGATGTATTTCAAGGCCTATCTTCAAACTCAGTGCCTCTTTGCTTGACATCGTGAGAAAATCAAAAGAAATCAGCCAAGACCTCAGAATTTTTTTTTTTAAACCTCCGTAAGTCTGGTTCATCCTTGGGAGCAATTTCCAAACGCCTGAAGGTACCACGTTCATCTGTACAAACAACAGTACGCAAGTATAAACACCATGGGACCACGCAGTCATCATACCGCTCAGGAAGGAGACGCGTTCTGTCTCCTAGAGATGAACGTACTTTGGTGCGAAAAGTGCAAATCAATCCCAAAACAACAGCAAAGGACCCTGTGAAGATGCTGGAGAAAACAGGTACAAAAGTATCTATATCAACAGTAAAACGAGTCATATATCGACATAACCTGAAAGGCCACTCAGCAAGGAAGAAGCCACTGCTCCAAAACCGCCATAAAAAAGCCAGACTACGGGTTGCAACTGCACATGGGGACAAAGATCATACTTTTTGGAGACCATCAATATGTTTGGAGGAAAAAGGGGGATGCTTGCAAGCCGAAGAACACCATCCCAACCGTGAAACACTGGGGTGGCAGCATCATGTTATGTGGTTGCCTTGCTGCAGGAAGGACTGGTGCACTTCACAAAATAGATGGCATCATGAGGAAGGAAAATTATGTGGATATATTGAAGCAACATCTCAAGACATCAGTCAGGAAGTTAAAGCTTGGTCGCAAATGGGTCTTCCAAATGGACAATGACCCCAAGCATTCTTCCAAAGTTGTGGCAAAATAGCTTAAGGATTGCATAAAGAGCTGTCAGACAGGGTTGAGTGTATACTTACTGGTGTTTCAGATTGGCCTATTCACAGAGGGTGAACGAGAGATCTTGAAAAAATTGGAAGATGCCTTGGGTAGAATTAGAGAGAGAACATGTGTCCTCTTTACTCGTGGAGAAGATCTCAAAGATATGAGCATTGAAACGTTCATCAATCAGACTGACACTCAACTGAAAGAAATAGTAAGCTGCTGTGGGAGCAGACATGTGTTCAAAAACACAAACACAGACTACCAGCAGGTGATGGAGCTGATGGAGAAGACATTCCAGTTTCTGCCCAGTCACATGTCTCGTGACTTAAAGGACTGGGTGAGGAAAAATAAAGGTTATAGGTGCACAGTGAGTTAACTTAGATCCCAGAGACAAAACTGAATTAATGTCACCAAATGATTGGGTTAGGTGCACTGGGGACATAATAGTGAATATGGTTAAAACAGAAATGCTCAGTACATATTGGACTGCATTGCTTGCTGTTTGCGGTTTTAGGCTGGGTTTCTGTTTAAGCACTTTGTGACATCTGCTAATGTAAAAAGGGCTTTATAAATAAATACATTTGATTGTTTAAGTCACATTATTGTGTCATCAGAAAAATCTAAGATCGTGATACGAAACAATTTATCTAAAATGTTCTAAATTGAGAGTTGGTATACAGGTGTAGGATCTTAATTTGACCACCCTGTTGTAGGAGATCTTTCGTGCAATGCAGGAATATTTGAAACGTGTAATGGATGAGGTTTTAAAAGTTTATAATTTCCACTTTGTAATGTCATACTTGATTTTCCAGTACGAAAATGTATCAATCCCAACAAAAGTGTCCATTAATTAAAATCCACATAATAATTCACATTTCCCCCATCTGCAGGATTATTTTCCTGCTGTTGCAAACTGGCTCAAATTAAGACCCTACATCTGTATACTGTCTGTCATTTGAATGGCATAAAAAAAATATAATACTTTCCATTTATTGAATATGAGTGACTGCATTTGTAGTGTAGTTTAAGATTTCCTTTTTGTAACTTTTGTCAGTAATGTAGATTTATGGATACTTATTTGACCCAAAATGGTTAGAACATTTTTGTGACTTTATTCACTGTTGTTTTAAGAATCTGTCAGATGACCTGTCAGATCACAAACAAATGTTTTTTGTTTTATTTTTGCGACTTTGAGATTCTGTGCATAATGAAAAGTGCCATATAAAATGAATTAATTATTTTTACTGTTATTATTCAAATGTGGTTTATTTCCTTATGATGGACTACAAGAATGTAACTGCATATACTCAAACAATAGCCTAACGTTACCTTCTGTGGAGTGGATCAGAAAAATATGTTGTGTTTTCTAATGACAATGACTTTGCTTTTTAACTTATGCTGTGTTAGTCACACATGAATCAGCTTGATTTGTTACATAAGTAAATTTAATTTTGGATTTAACTGTTTAAAAAAAGTAATAATTTAATATAGTAAACCTTTGTAACGTTGAGCATAAAAATAAACTATGGATATGTATACAAAGAATTATCTTTGTGTTATTTAATCATGTTAAAATCTGTTATGACAATATGCATTAGTGGTGCGCAGGTCAGCTGCTTGTTCACCCTCACCCGCCAGCAATTGCTAATAACTCATCGGCAACCTCCCGACTATATGTGATAAAGTCAAAATCTGAGTCCTGCACCCGACTATAACCCGCTAATATAGAAAATGCCTGTAGGATATTTTTCTGCTTATCATTTCCGACATTTTGGTAGGCTATTTGTTAATCAAATTGTCAATAATTAGATACATGCAGCTTTTCTTCTGTCAATAGGCTTATATGTTTCCCTAGAAGACTAAATAAACCCCTGTTCACCATAATAATGTCATAAATCGATATAATGAATACTTCAATCTAATTGACATCGGTAAAGTTCTCTGTCATCTCTGCTTCTTTCGAAGAGAAAATACGTTTATGGACACGGGAGAAAAAGCAATAACCAAAAATAAAATAAAAACTGGAAAGATTTACTGTACAAAATGTCCAAATGACATCCGTTTGACCGGTTGTAAGGAAATATAAATCTGTGAAAATGACCCAGCAAGTTTCTGATAATAGTTTAAAGTTTTAATGTCACATGCACAAGTACAGTGAAATGCTTTTCTTTCAAACTCAAAACCCAACAATGCAATAATCAATAATAATGCAATACTAGAAAAAACACACGAGAAATAAGAAGAAATATGAAGAACACAATAAGTAAGTAAGCATACTATATACAGGCTCAGTTCCAATACCATATTTAGAAGGTGCAGGGATGCTGGAGTGATGGAGGTACATAAAGTTGAAGGGTGAAGTTTACATACACTTAGGTTGGAGTCATTAAAACTCGTTTTTCAACCACTCCACAAATTTCTTGTTAACAAAATATAGTTTTGGCAAGTCGGTTAGGACATCTACTTTGTGCATGACACAAGTCATTTTTCCAACAATTGTTTACAGACAGATTATTTCACTTATAATTCACTGTATCACAATTCCAGTGGGTCAGAAGTTTACATACACTAAGTTGACTTTGCCGTTAAACAGCTTGGAAAATTCCAGAAAATGATGTCATGGCTTTAGAAGCTTCCGATAGGCTAATTGACATAATTTGAGTCAATTGGAGGTGTACCTGTGGATGTATTGCAAGGCCTACCTTCAAAACTCAGTGCCTCTTTGCTTGACATCATGGGAAAATCAAAAGAAACCAGCCAAGACCTCAGAAAAAATGTGTAGACCTCCACAAGTCTGGTTCATCCTTGGGAGCAATTTCCAAACGCCTGAAGGAACCACGTTCATCTGTACAAACAACAGTATGCAACACGCAGCTGAATCAGGTGCACCTACATCCGGTTTTCAGTTGAGGCTGAACAGTTTGTTTGTGTGTAACTCTGCCCGTAAACACGCTGGATGATTCAGAGTCCATTGAAGAGCTTGAACGATTCATTGACGAGAGATACTTACGAACTCAAAGAAACATGTCGCTGGTTTCGGAGGATTCAAGCATGGTTAAGGACAACCAACCAACCCAATCAACAAAACAAACCAAAACCAGGTTGGCAAATAGTTATCAACGATGGAACCAAACCATCCCCTAGTAAGAGGGCGAGTGGGGAGAGGTTTACAGATATGGATGTTGACTTGTTAAAATCCACCAATGAAAGGCTTGCCAAACTTGATATCTTGGATATATTACGAGAGGACATCAATGCATTATGTGCTAGTCTAGAATTCAGCCAACGTCAGATTGATGATCTAAGGAAAGAGAACACGGAGCTGAAAGGTACTGTAGACTCTATTCATAGCAAGGTGGAGGTGGTACAAAGGGAGAACAAACAACTTAAAGAAACCTTGCTTGATGTACAGTGTCGATCAATGCGGGACAATCTAATATTTTCAGGGATACCGGAGAATGACAACAGCAGAGGCTGTGAGGACACAGTCCGAGACTTTATGTCAACTCAACTAAAACTGCCCACTGATGTTGTGCGTAATGTCACTTTCTCCAGAGTCCATAGAATAGGTAAGGCCTCTGGGAATAGGCCACGGGCTATTATTGCATGTTTTGACAAATTTAAGCAAAAGGAAATGACGAAGAACATGGGCAGAGAATATTTGCATATTATTAGTATATTTGGATAGAAAACACTGAAGTTTCTAAAACTGTTTGAATGATGTCTGTGAGTATAACAGAACTCATATGGCAGGCAAAAACATGAGAAAAATCTAACCAGGAAGTGGGAAATCTGAGGCTTGTAGTTTTTCAATTAATTGCCTATCCAAACTACAGGGTCTGTGGGATCATTTTGCACTTCCTAAGGCTTCCACTAGATGTCAACAGTCTTTAGAACCTTGTTTCATGCTTCTACTGTTACTGGGGAGAGAATAAGAGGCCATTCAACCAGTGGACTATGCTGAGGCCAATGAGTTGTTTACTGCGCGGTCACACAGGCACGCCATTCCTTCTATTTCCTCTGTAATGAATACGCTTTTGTCCGGTTGGAATATTATCGAATATTTATGATAAAAAGACCCTAAGGATTAATTGTAAACATCATTTGACATGTTTCTACGAACGGTAATGGAACTTTTTTACTTTTCGTCTTGGGTTTCGCGCTCGCGCATTATGCCATCGTTTCGCATGGGGGGCCAGTACAAAAAAAAAAATGCATGAAATGTATGCATTCACTACTGTAAGTCGCTCTGGATAAGAGCGTCTGCTAAATGACTTAAATGTAAATGTTAAATGGGCTATATTTGGCTGTAAAGGATTCAGGTCTGAATAGTTGGATCGTAAAAGTGGTGTGATAGTTTCTGATTATTGTTTATTGGTTTTATGGTTTTGGTAACACCAGTGAATTTGAGCAGGAAGTTAATGTATTCTAACATTATAATCTGTTTCCATTACGTGGAACAATGTCAGGTAATAAAGCCTAAAGAGCATTCCAGAGAACATGAGCTAATGATTCTGTTCTATACCGTACCAGGGAGGGACGGTTCCAGTTTGGAGTAGGAGGACCAGACACTGGTCTATACAACCAACTCTCTTATTCTTTCCAGAAGGCAAAAATATAACCCCTACTCAAACAACGTTCTGCCTTACCTCTATCGTAAGATTAAAACCAAACTTTACAACTTTCTCTTCTCTTTCAGCTTCACACTTATGAAATGTACAAGACTTTAAAAATAACATGTAAAGAGCCACATTTATAAAATACATCAGTCAATCCAGAAGAATAAAAAACACATTTCGGTGGGCACAACTATCGCAATTACCTCTCCACTATTATTATAATTCATTAGATTTCTTCCTTGATTCAGTTATTTAAATACTACTCCATATTCTGAAAATGTTATTTTAGCAGACCATTTAGGCAACAGACAACGTATTATATCAAAATTGCCTCGCTATTTATGTTGAATGAATTCGTCTTTCAATTTGAACCAAACAAACTATTAAAATGTTCAGTTTATATCTTCAACAAACACTAGCGACCGTATCTTTCCAGGCAAAAGATATCAATAGTTGAATTACAATCAGAAACCCAGATTTTAGTCAATTGGTGCATTGGCTGGGAAACAAACCTGGGCCTCCCGCGTGGCAGGCGAGAATTCTACCACTGAACCACCAATGCTATTTAAATGACTAAGACTCCCCGCAAATAAACCCACTTTACAATTGTCTGTAGTGGTAAAATCAGGCACGTACTACCGAGACAATTCCCAGAAAATAGCCCTAATTTAAAGGTCCAAGTGTTACTCCGGCGATGATTCTCACATGCCAAATGAATAGATTAGCAGTCAAAGAGTAAAATCGACATTCATAGACTAGGAAACAGATCTTGCGCCTTTTAATAAAAGTAGATTGTTTTCTCATGCAACGTATTTCAATTACTTTACTACATAACATTAATCACGCAATGATAATTAGTTTGATGATACCCTAGGCTTTGTACGACATTATAAATTACGTCGAGATTCCATCTTAATTCGCTCTAACTTTATGGAAAACGGTTTATTCAATAAATCCAGCAACTCCTCTCATACTGGGAGGAAAAAATAAAACAGTTTCAGACCTTAAGTGCATTTTTATTTCAACTGTTGTACCCAGACGGAGATAATCCAATAAGCATTTATAGTTTCATCGTTAGGGTAAGATAACCAAAAGTGGACACACTCCAATCAGTTTCTAGAGCACAATTGCCCAGATTTTTGTAGATAGTTTAATAGTGCTCATAAAACCTCATCTTTATCAAATTATCCATTAAAGATACCAACTCAAAACCTCCGTACGTCTATGAATGGGTGGTTTAAATTGTATCTAATTATATTCTCAACATTACTTTATCAAATCTCTAGTAATCGATTATACACACATACAATTTATCATATTTTCATATATTCACAGAATCCATATAAAACGTTAGAAATTCTTTGGTACTCACACATAACTTTAAGGATCACCCACACAGGATTGGTCAGATGCTCACACAGAACTGGTCAGATGTCCACACAGAACATCAGAACATAATTGAAAGGTTACCCACACAGAGTCAACCTACCCCGCTCACACAGAATGCTCCTACAAAGATTACCTAGTGGTCCCAAAACAAAATACTCACACAGAGTAACCCAGGGCATACCTGGCTAGCACATTTAAAATAATTGGAATTCACCACCTGAGGATCACTTAGACAGTCACACAGACACTTTCAGAATGAGGTCCTTATTCCAATAGGGCTTCACCAAGTACCGTGTTTCACACAGAATACACAGTCACCTTGGCCCCTCACCCTCACAGACAGCACCAATCCCCACTGTGATCAATTCAGTGTCAGGACGGCTCTAGGTCGCCCGCAACCGACCAGTGGCAGAGTATCATTGAGTCCGCAAACTCTCAGATTTCTCTCCTCTGACTCGGCCCTGTTTACGCCTCCAAGGTGCCCCCTTCACAAAGGAATACACACTCAGAGCTCACGTAACAGAGGCTTTTCTAAAAACTCGACTTCAAGTGTGGTTTGCTCACCTCTTTCTTTAAAAAAAAACTAAGTTCGAGATGTGGTATCCACTCGGCTCGCTGCCTCTCAGATCAAAGGTGGGTCCATCTGCTTCGTTCCCGAAGTGTGGTTTCCCTGAGATCCCAAGTTTGAGGGATCTCTCGTGCACGATTTGCCCAGATCGTCGGGAGCGGTAACCAAGTGAAGATTCACATCCCATCCCCGTTGCCAAATGTGGTGGCTAATTTCTGCATTGCCAAATGAGGAGAATCAAACTTCACACACCAGTCAGAGTTATACTTAAACTACATTTTTAATAATTAAGAGCTTTGCAATAGCACTTGACTTTCAATGATGCGCCATCTGTAATGAACCATTGAAAGTGACAACACAAAAGTACAAAGATCTTTTACAGCCAAGATACACCCCTCTCAACGTACATGACGAACAAAAGATACATAGAATGGTCACAAGGTTAAGATTTATATGAAAGATATCTATAAAACATAGCAGACAGCAACTGCTGTGTCAACAGTTTATTGTATAGACCAGTGTCTGGTGCTCCTACTCCAAACTGGAACCGTCTCTCCCTGGTACGGTATAGAACAGAATCATTAGCTCATGTCCTCTGGAATGCTCTTTAGGCTTTATTATCCAAAGACATCGTAAATCTCCTGTCAGTGCTATCTCAAAGAGGCCAGTCCTCAGTATAAAACACACACACACACACACACACACACACAATAGTTAACAGAATACTCTTTTCTGTCGAATAAAACAACCATTATAATACAATACAAGCATTATAACATAATCTTGCAATTTTCCACGACAGTACCCTGGGAGCTGATTTATCTAGAGGATGATTTAAATCACGCTACAGAATGTTTTATTGATTTGCTCACTGAGGTAATGGACCATCATGCCCCTATAAGAAAGAGTATAGTTGGTGCTCGTCCATCTCCATGGATTGATGATGAACTGGGTGAGGCTTTTTCTCAAAGAAATATGGCAAAAGTCTTAGCAGCCAAATCAAAATTAGAAATTGATGAACAGAATTATAGAACATTACGTAATTGTGCAGTTAAATTAAATCGAAAGAAAAAGTTATTTTACAACAATGCTTTTATTGATTGTAAAAATGATTCAAAAAAAAAAGGTATGGAACACAGTTAAGGGTTTACTTGTTACATCTATCTCATCATGCCCATCTAGTGTGGAGGTTGACGGGAGAATAATAATAAAACCAGTTGATATTGCCAATCATTTTGCTGTTTTTTTTTAATTATTTTTTTACAAAGAAAATACATTTACTGAGCAACACTGTAAACATACATTCTTCCAAGCAAGCTATTGTCCAATGGATTGATGAGCATATTAAGAGCAACAAGACCTGCTCTTTTAGTCTGCAAACGGTGTCAGTGGAGGAGGTGTTAAACCTATTGAAGTCATTACCTGATGGTAAATCTACAGGTTATGGTCTTATGGACAATTTTTTGCTTCGCTGTGCTGCTCCCCAGATTGCAGTTCCACTGAGATACATATTTAATTGGTCACTGGAAAATGGGATGTTTGCAAATGTATGGAAGCATGTGAAATTGAGTCCTATTCCGAAAGACTGCAAAGAACCCATTACTCCTGCCAATAGTCGACCAATTAGTCTACTCCCTACACTCAGCAAGATATTGGAGGGCTTTGTGAGTAGACAAATATGGGAGGACATGGAAAAGAATGATCTGATTACAGCTAATCAGCATGCTTATCGCAAAAACCATTCCACTACCACTGCATTGGTTGACATGACTGACCAGTGGCTCAATGCTATGGATAATGACAAGTTTGTGGGTGTACTATTTTTAGATTTCAGTGCAGCATTTGATTGGATCATGAAATAATTTTGACAAAATTAATGCATTATGGTTTTAAGGAAGTAGCATTGAATTGGGTACAGTCATATCTAACTGACAGGAAATAGTCCTACAGTGAGGGGAAAAAAGTATTTGATCCCCTGCTGATTTTGTTCGTTTGCCCACTGACAAAGAAATGATCAGTCTATAATTTTAATGGTAGGTTTATATGAACAGTGAGAGACAGAATAACAACAAAAAAATCCAGAAAAACACGTCAAAAATGTAATAAAATGATTTACATTTTAATGAGGGAAATAAGTATTTGTCCCCTCTGCAAAACATGACTTAGTACTTGGTGGCAAAACCCTTGTTGGCAATCACAGAGGTCAGACGTTTCTTGTAGTTGGCCACCAGGTTTGCACACATCTCAGGAGGGATTTTGTCCCACTCCTCTTTGCAGATCTTCTCCAAGTCATTAAGGTTTCGAGGCTGACGTTTGGCAACTTGAACCTTCAGCTCCCTCCACAGATTTTCTATGGGATTAAGGTCTGGAGACTGGCTAGGCCACTCCAGGACCTGAATATGCTTCTTCTTGAGCCACTCCTTTGTTGCCTTGGCCGTGTGTTTTGGGTCATTGTCATGCTGGAATACCCATCCACGACCCATTTTCAATGCCCTGGCTGAGGGAAGGAGGTTCTCACTAAAGATTTGACGGTACATGGCCCCGTCCATCGTCCCTTTGATGCGGTTAAGTTGTCCTGTCCCCTTAGCAGAAAAACACCCCCAAAGCATAATGTTTCCACCTCCATGTTTGACGGTGGGGATGGTAATCTTGGGGTCATAGGCAGCATTCCTCCTCCTCCAAACACGGCGAGTTGAGTTGATGCCAAAGAGCTCCATTTTGGTCTCATCTGACCACAACACTTTCACCCAGTTGTCCTCTGAATCATTCAGATGTTCATTGGCAAACTTCAGACGGGCATGTATATGTGCTTTCTTGAGCAGGGGGACCTTGCGGGTGCTGCAGGATTTCAGTCTTTCACGGCGTAGTGTGTTACCAATTGTTTTCTTGGTGACTATGGTTCCAGCTGCCTTGAGATCATTGACAAGATCCTCCCGTGTAGTTCTGGGATGATTCCTCACCGTTCTCATGATCATTGCAACTCCACGAGGTGATATCTTGCATGGAGCCCCAGGCCGAGGGAGATTGAACAGTTCTTTTGTGTTTCTTCCATTTGCGAATAATCGCACCAACTGTTGTGACCTCACCAAGCTGCTTGGCGATGGTCTTGTAGCCCATTCCAGCCTTGTGTAGGTCTACAATCTTGTCCCTGACATCCTTGGAGAGCTCTTTGGTCTTGGCCATGGTGGAAAGTTTGGAATCTGATTGATTGATTGCTTTTGTGGACAGGTGTCTTTTATACAGGTAACAAGCTGAGATTAGGAGCACTTCCTTTAACTTCTATGGAGCGCAAGCGTCCCACCCCTGGTACACCCTATCAACAGCAGGTGAAATATCAAGGGCGCCAAATTTGAAAACAATTAAATGTCATAATTCAAATTTCTCAAACATACAACTATCTTACACCCTTTGAAAGATAAACATCTCCTTAATCTAACCACGTTGTCCGATTTCAAAAAGGCTTTACGGCGAAAGCATAAAGTTAGATTATGTTAGGACAGTACATTGAAAATAGCTGTGTAATGTTTTGTGAATGCAAAGACAGGCGTCACCAAAAGCAGAAAACCAGCTAAAATTATGCACTAACCTTTGACAATCTTCATCAGATGACACTCCTAGGACATTATGTTAGACAATACATGCATTTTTTGTTCTATCAAGTTCATATTTATATCCAAAAACAGCATTTTACAATGGCGTTGATGTTGAGAAAATATTTGCCCTCCAATACCGCCAGTCAAATCAGCACAACAAATTAAATAATTACTATTCGAAACCATTGGTAAAATATTATATTGTCATTCAAAGAATTATAGATTAACATCTCGTGAACGCAACCGCATTGCCAGATTTAAAAATAACTTTACTGGGAAATCACACTTTGCAAAAAACGAGGTGCTGTGCTCAGAAAAATAGGCTTGGCGATACAGACTAGGCACCATGTTGGAGAGATCTAAAATCAAAAATACTATGTAAATATTCCCTTTGATTATCTTCATCAGAAGGCACTTCCAGGAATCCCAGGTCCATAACAAATGTAGTTTTGTTCGAAAAAGCTCATAATTTATGTCCAAAAAGCTCCGTGTTGTTAGCGCGTCCTGTAGGCTACTCAAAAACATGAACGTCGCCCGCCGGACTTGTCTTCACCAGAGGGGAAAAAAATATATTTACGTTCGTTCAAACATGTCAAACGTTGTATAGCATAAATAATTAGGGCCTTTTTCAATCAGAACTTCAATAATATTCAAGGCGGACGATTGCATTCTCTTTTAAAACGTATTGGAACGAGAGTAGCCAAACATGCCCTCGCGCGCCGTAGCAGTATAGGCCATCCGCTTATGACCAACTTACCAGGCCTCTCGTTCGGTCAGTTTTCACAGTAGAAGACTCAAACCACTTTGTAAAGACTGTTGACATCTAGTGGATGGCGTAGGAAGTGCTAAATGATTAATACGTCCCTGTGTGTTTCAATGGCATAGGCTTAAATGTAATTCAACACATCAGATATCCACTTCCTGTTAGAATTTGTCTCAGGGTTTTGACTGCCATATGAGTTCTGTTATACTTACAGACACCATTCAAACAGTTTTAGAAAATTCAGAGTGTTTTCTATCCAAATAGTAATAATATGCATATCCTAGCTTCTGAGTATGTGTAGGAGGCAGTTAAAAATGGGCACATATTTTTTTCAAAATTCTCAATACTGCCCCCCAGCCCCAACAGGTTAAGAACTGACTTATTTACAGAGGGTCGAATGAGTGTGTTATTTCAGAAAATCACATCTCGCAGAGCTCCGAAACCCGTCTTAACGGATTCGTATGAACACGCTGCAACTGGATCTGTAACTTTTTGAGGAAAACTATTTTTTTTAACATCCCCAATTGTACATTGTATGATTTCTCTTAAATTATGATAGATAAATGTCTGATTCTTTTTTTCCTGACACCGTAGGTTCATGTACTTTGACGTGAAGCGGTCAAATTAGCGCTCTATTTTTGTTTTTGACCTTTTAATCCCAGAAAAACGGCCTTAACTCAAAAAGCGTTGAGGCCTCGACGCCATCTTGTTCGGGGCCAACTGCCCATTATGCCAAACCTATGCTCACCAAGTTTCGTCTTCGAAGTCTTTAACGTTTAGGAGAAACGGCCACGTTGTCATTGGTAATGTTTTTTACATTTGCAATAAGATTCCATTTGCCCTCTGGTGGGATTTACCGAGACAGCGGAAAAATGACCAAAATTTGAATGTCCGAGAGACTACGTTCGAAGACTTCCCGGAAGATCTGGCCCCGGTGCACGGCCCGTCTAGTAAGGGACCGTATATTTGCAATATGGAGTTTCTCATCAACCATACAGCAAATGCCAAAATGTTCCCTTCATGTATGGAAGGCTACCCGACACGTTTGACCCAAGTTAATCAATTTAAAGTCAATATTACCAAATACTAATTGAGTATGTAAACTTCTGACTCACTGGGAATGTGATGAAAGAAATAAAAGCTGAAATAAGTCACGCTACTATTATTCTGACATTTCACATTCTTAAAATAAAGTGGTGATCCTAACTGCCCTAAAACAGGGAATGTTTAGTAGGATTAAATGTCAGGAATTGTGAAAAACTGAGTTTAAATGTATTTGGCTAAGGTGTATGTAAACTTCCGACTTGAACTGTATGTATAGGGGTAAGGTGACTAGGCAACAGGATATAAGATAAACAGAGTAGCAGCAGCTTGTATGTGTGCGTAGAGTCAGTATAATTGTAAATGCATATTATGTGTGAGTGAGCAGATGATGGAGTGAGCATGTGAGTGAGTAGGGCCCTGTGAGCGTGTATAGTACAAAAATAAAAGGTTAATGCACTGGTACCGTTTGCCATGCGGAAGCAGAGAAAATAGTCTATGGCTTGGGTGGTTGGAGGTATGAATGTGTTTCTACCTGTCATTTAGACAATGACTAGCCCAGTTAGCGCTAGTTTATTCTAACCTGCTAGCTAGCAACCTCACTAGCAGTGAATACAAGCCAGCTAGCTAGCCAAGGCTTCAGGAGGCCAGGCCGAGGAAGAGGAAGGCTGAGTCTGTGGCTGTACTGACAGCCTCACCTTACAAAAGGTTGCTGGAGGGAAATGATCGACAGCAACATCAAAAGAAGAAAAGAGAGAGAATAAGAAAACGTTGCAGGTTCTTTCAAAAAAGGTTGTCTCAAAGGTTGTTGCGACACAACAAGCCACATTAGCCACCTAAGAAGGGGATGCAGAGTATCTTTTCTGTGAGGAGCTGTTTTCAGTCAGGTGGGGACTGGATTAGGTGTGAGCAGTGCAGGTGGTGGGCTCATGAGTTGTGCTCCAATTTTACTGGGGATGGCTTCATTTGTGAACCATGTACAAATTAGAATTGTGAAATAGCAGAGCATAAGAGTTATTGAACATCAATGTTACACTGAATTAATTACTTATGAGTTGTTATTAAATGTATATTCATATTTTATTTAATGTTATATTCCATTCCAATATATCCCAATGAATATTTGTTGAATGAATTAAAAACAGCTATTGAAAACCTTCTGCTCCTGAATGTAATTTAAGACCGCTGGGATTTAAAATCTTGCATTATTCAAATCATATTTAGTGCAGTTGTACATAATGGATTGTAATGAAAAGGAACAACAAAGAAAGAACAAATAAAATGAATGTGCAGGTGAGGTAAAAAGAGTGAATTTACATAGTCTCCTCACAGTGCAGATATTAATAGTGACATGTCCAACATTTCCCCCTCATATTTTATTTAAATAATTACAATTAGACAACTAGACATAGCTTAACTGATGAAATGGTTAAACACACTTGTGTGAAACCCTATGCAATAATAGTCTACCGGAGTAACTGGCACCTCCGGGGGCAGTTACCCTGGTACTTAAAAAAAAAAAAAAGGCCCCTTTTCTAAAAAAAACAACACTTAAAGAAATAACAAAAAAAGTGTCAACTGTAGCCATTAATTTCCTTTTATAGTTTATTCACCTAAGCATGACCGTCATCCACATACTGCTTTTTTATGTTACCCTCTAATACCCTAGACTGTATGCATGTATGCATGTATGCATGTATGTATCAAGGTGACATCTAGATTTGTATAAATATTAGTTATTTCTTGTGTAGGCTGCTAACCTACTTGAAAAAAAAAATCATGGGAGGGTAAAAAAAATTGCAACAATACTGCATGTGATACCCAGTAGAAAGCACCTGCAGTCGGCCAGGTATGGGTAGCTGCAGCCTGATATGGTATAGTATAGGCAAGTAGATGTGTCGAAAGAGTGAGTGTAAAAGTGGAAAGCGAATCAGCTAATTGGGCAGATTTGTTGTCACTCAAGACCGTTTTGGTGGCCGATTGGGCTGCACGACGAGTCGATAAGCCGACGACCAGTGCACCTGTTTCCACAAATAGCACAGCCACAAAGTGCCTGCTGACTTGAGGTGCTTTCTACTGGGTATCACAGTCGTAGCTAATGTGGCTACTTTTCCACTCCCATGATTTTATTTCAAGTAGGATAGCAGCCTACATAAAAAATAACATATTGATAACAATCTAGAGGTCACCTTGATAAATACATGGGTGATTCTAGACACTCTAATGTACTTGTTCTTGCTCAGTTGTGCACCAGGGCCTCCCACTCCTCTTTCTATTCTGGTTAGCGCCAGTTTGCGCTGTTCTGTGAAGGGAATAGTACACAGCGTTGTACGATATCTTCAGTTTCTTGGCAATTTCTCGCATGGAATAGCCTTCATATCTCAGAACAATTATAGACGGACGAGTTTCAGAAGAAAGTACTTTGTTTCTGGCCATTTTGAGCCTGTAATCGAACCCACAAATGCTGATGCTCTAGATACTCAACTAGTCTAAAGAAGGACAGTTTTATTGCTTCTTTAATCAGGACCAGGACAACAGTTTTCAGCTGTGCTAACATAATTGCAAAAGGGTTTTCTAATGCTCAATTAGCCTTTTAAAATGACAAACTTGGATTAGCTAACACAACGTGCCATTGGAACACAGGAGTGATGGTTGCTGATAATGGGCCTCTGTACGCTTATGTTTCCAGCTACATCATTTACATCATTAACCATGTCTACACTGTATTTCTGATCAATTTGATGTTATATTAATGGACAAAAAATTGGTTTTCTTTCAAAAACAAGGGCATTTCTTGAACGGTATAGTGTAAATGTCATACCAAATGAAAGAAGGAAGTCTTGGGCACTTCATATCTTATTTCAGTACGGAGTTGTAGACCGTTAAATAGAGTGTGCACTTGTGACAATTTGCCCCATCAGCGGCTAAATTGTCACACCAAGTCAGGTAAGTTGTCACATTGGATTATCAACAAATAAATTGTGAATATTGATTTCAAATTCAACTTCATTAAAGAACTCAAAATAAAAACAATCATGCCTAGAGGATCTGGCAAATCATGTCTTTCAATCAAAACAATAATGCTGGCAGAGCACACATGAATTAAGTGGCATGACCACTTTACTTTGAACTTTGAAATCGAACGTTCTCTGGCATGCTTATTTCACCTCATTAAAATGCAAATCATTTTATAACATTTTTGACATGCGTTTTTCTGGATTTTTTTGTTGTTATTCTGTCTCTCACTGTTCAAATAAACCTACTATTAAACTTATAGACTGATCATTTCTTTGTAAGTGGGCAAACGTACAAAATCAGCAGGGGATGAAATACTTTTTCCCCCCACTGTAGATCCACGGTAACGACTAATCTTCAGAGTCACAGTTCTGGCACATAAATTGCCTGGCCTGAGGTGCAATCATCATGGGCCCATTTGTTGCATCTCACACACTTCACCCAAGTCTCCTTTGGAAGGCTGTTTGAAAATGGCTGCACACAGACGAGGCAGAAGCACTCTTCATCTGATGATGACTCTTCTACGATTTTGATTTTTTTAACTGCCTTGTTCTTTGCAGATCCAGATTTTGACTCCCCTGCTTTCTTCGGGAAACAGCCTTTTGCTAAATTGTGCCTTATTCTTTTCCATTTCTAGTGCTTCACTGTTGTGTCAGTTAGAATTGCTGTTTTTCTGGGGGCAGCTTTTGGATATGGCCGGATGTCCTCTGGAGTTGGTAGTCCACTGTCAGCAATGGCATTGCTGGGCAAGGGTGTGCTGGTGCTAGCATAAGAACTGGGCAGGTCTGTGTCTAAGCTCATGCTAGGCAGGTTGGTGCTGCGGCCTGGCAGGGCTGAAATGGTGCTGGGGCCTGGCAGGTTGGTGCTGCGGCCTGGCAGGGCTGAAATGGTGCTGGGGCCTGGCAGGTTGGTGCTGGGGCCTGGCAGGGCTGGAATAGTGCTGGGGCCTGGCAGGTTTGTGCTGGGGCCTGGCAGGGCTGGCATGTTGCTGGGGCCTGGCAAGTTTGTGCTGGGGCCTGGCAGGGCTGGCATGTTGCTGGGGCCTGGCAGGGCAGGGTTGGTGCTGGGACCTGGTAGGGTTGGGTTCTGAATGGGGCGATCTGTAATGTAGGATGGCGCAAACTCGGTTTCCAGAAATACATCCCTGTTGTAAGGTTGTACCCCAGCCAGCCTGAATGTTCAAGGGGGTTGCAGCCAGAGGATAGGCGATTGCCACAATCCCAGGAATGTCATAAATTGACATTGTCTTCCCGGGATTGTTCCTCATCCAGGCATCCCATTCGGTGTTGATGTGCCTCTAGCGGCCTGTAGACAGACCTGTCTAAGGGTTGAAGCCGATGAGAGCAATGGGGTGGGAAAGACAGCATAAGTATGCCATTTTCTTTGGAATAATTGAGTCCATCAATGGACAGATGAGACTTGTGGTTTTGTCCAAAAGGAATAAACAGGGCTTCTCCTTTGAGCACTTCGTATGCTCGACGAAATGTTTCAGGAAGTCAACAAAGTACACGTCTTTCATCCACCCAGAGGGATTTGCCCCTCCTTTGCTGCTGGGTGGCCCATTGATCAGGAAATGATTGCGGAAGTTGACACGGGGGAATATAAAATATGGAGGTATACTATTCCCTGTGGCTGAGACAGCACAAGCCAGTGTGACGAGGGTTCCCCTTTCAGCGGAGGTCAGTGACCCTACTTGTTTGAATCCACATCTGCCCACCACTTTGTTAGGTTTATGTACAGTGGTCACCCCAGTTTCATCTACGTTCCATATGCCTCCTGGTCCAAATTGATATCTCTGTAGCACTTTTGCTACATTATCGAAGAAAAGCTTAACATTTTCTCTGTTGAAGCTACTTGCCCTGGCAAGGCTAGTTGCCTCTGGCATTCTCAGCGACAGCGTTGGGTGCCGCTTTAAGAAGCCTGTAAACCACTCCGAGCTGGCCTTTTCTTTTTCTGCTCACATTGGCGCGAACTTCAGCTGGTGTGCCACAGCAAACTGGTAGGCAAGTCTTCTGACCTCACTTGGCGACACACCAAGATAAATGTCAGCTGACCTAGTAATATACTGAACAAGCTGCATCTCCAAATCAGGTGAAAAAACATGCCTTGGTTTCGTATAGCCAATCACTGTTGTTGGCATGGCTGTCTGACTTTCAACTTCTTCTCTGGTAACCTTTTGACAATACCGAGTCAGAATATGGTAATTAATGTCAAAATCCTTCACTGTACTCCTGGTTGATTTGTTCTGCAACTTCACCTACCTCACTGCCTTTAACATTATGCCAGGTGGTGTGCTGCCATTTGCTGTCTGTCTTTCTTTCCTTCCCCTCTTTCCTTCAAAAACACATTTCCTCATTGCAATTACATATTCATTACAGGCTTATTACGCCCACCTCCCTATCTACTATCCTTGTTGCCACAATGTAATTCATAACACCACACTAAATTCATGACACTGTATGAAGTAGTGGGTGGATATACTGTCTCATACAGTAGGCATGTAGTGTGTTAGTAGACACACACACACCAGAGCCTGTCTTGTGTAGTCCAGGGATGTGTCTGCTGCTATAAACTATACACACACATATATATATATATATAATAATCCATTTACAGTAGCATTTAATACTATTATCAGAGCTGATTACACTATCACAATGTTTTTTGAGCATGTTCTATGTGTTTATGTATACTGGGGCAAGTTGTTACATGTGAAGGCTTGCCCCAAGGTCATTGAGACAACTTTCCCCAAACTGATATGTGTGCTAATGTTGGCTAAATCTCAAGGTTAGCCTGGGCCGCCCCCAGGTGGTGAGAGTAGGTAGCAACACATCCGCCACGCTGATCCTCAACACTGGAGCCCCTCAAGGGTGCGTGCTCAGTCCCCTCCTGTACTCCCTGTTCACCCACGACTGCGTGGCAAGGCACGACTCCAACACCATCATTAAGTTTGCCAATGACACAACAGTGGTAGGCCTGATCACCGACAACAACGAGACAGCCTATAGGGAGGAGGTCAGAGACCTGGCCGGGTGGTGCCAGAATAACAACCTATCCCTCAATGTAATCAAGACAAAGGAGATGATTGTGGACTACAGGAAAAGGAGGACCGAGCACACCCCCATTCTCATTGACGGGGCTGTAGTGGAGCAGGTTGAGAGCTTCAAGTTCCTTGGTGTCCACATCACCAACAAACTAGAATGGTCAAAACACACCAAGACAGTCGTGAAGAGGGCACGACAAAGCCTATTCCCCCTCTGGAAACTGAAAAGATTTGGCATGGGTCCTCAGATCCTCAAAAGGTTCTACAGCTGCAACATCGAGAGCATCCTGACTGGTTGCATCACTGCCTGGTATGGCAACTGCTCAGCCTCCGACCACAAGGCACTACAGAGGGTAGTGCGTACAGCTCAGTACATCACTGGGGCTAAGCTGCCTGCCATCCAGGACCTCTACACCAGGCGGTGTCAGAGAAAGGCCAAAAAAAATTGTCAAAGACCGCAGCCACCCTAGTCATAGACTGTTCTCTCTACTACCGCATGGCAAGCGGTACCGTAGCACCAAGTCTAGGACCAAAAGGCTTCTCAACAGCTTTTACCCCCAAGCCATAAGACTCCTGAACAGGTAATCAAATGGTTACCCAGACTACTCTCTGTTTATCATATGCATAGTCACTTATCTATACATTCATGTACATATTACCTCAATTAGCCCGACAAACCGGTGCCCCCGCACATTGGCTACCCTGACTATCTGCACTGTGTCCAGCCACCCACCACCCGCCAACCCCTCTTTCACACCACTGCTACTCTCTGTTTATCATATATGCATAGTCACTTTAACCATACCTACATGTATATATTACCTCAATTAGCCCGACTGTATATAGCCTCACTACTCTATATAGCCTCGCTACTGTTATTTTTCCACTGTCTTTTTACTGTTTTTTTATTTCTTTATTTATCTATTGTTTACCTAATACCTATTTTTTACTTAAAAATTGCACTGTTGGTTAGGGCCTGTAAGTAAGCATTTCACTGTAAGGTCTACACCTGTTGTATTTGGTGCACGTGACAAATAAACTTTGATTTGAGTTGACATAGGACTGCAGCTAAAGTATCAAAAGACACGTTATTGTCTCCTCTACTAAGTGCAAAATTATAATTTTGAACATTCATACCTAACAAAGTTTTATTGCATAAAATGTAAAGTGCCAATTTTTTACTTTTGAAGGGAAAAACAAGAAACTTTTGCTCACCTCAGACCCTGGGTCTCGACCACGCCCACGTCTCGACCACGCCCTGTGCAACTGGGTCCTGGACTTTCTGACGGGCCGCCCCCAGGTGGTAAGGGTAGGAAACAACATTTCCACCCCGCTGATCCTCAACACTGGGGCCCCACAAGGGTGCGTTCTCAGCCCTCTCCTGTACTCCCTGTTCACCCATGACTGCGTGGCCATGCACGCATCCAACTCAATCATCAAGTTTGCATATGACACTACAGTAGTAGGCTTGATTACCAACAACAACGAGACGGCCTACAGGGAGGAGGTGAGGGCCCTCGGAGTGTGGTGTCAGGAAAATAACCTCACTCAACGTCACCAAAACAAAGGAGATTATCGTGGACTTCAGGAAACAGCAGAGGGAGCATCCCCCCCATCCATATCGACGGGACAGTCGTGGAGAAGGTGGAAAGTTTTAAGTTCCTTGGCGTACACGTCACGAACAAACTGAAATGGTCCACCCACACAGACAGCGTGGTGAAGAAGGTACAACAGAAATTTGGCTTGTCACCTAAAACACTCAAACTTTTACAGATGCACAATCGAGAGCATCCTGTTGGGCTGTATCACCGCCTGGTACGGCATCCCTGGGGAAAACTACCTGCCCTCCAGGACACCTACACCACCCGATGTCACAGGAAGGCAAAAAAGATCATCAAGGACAACAACCACCCGAGCCACTGCTTGTTCACCCCACTATCATCCAGAAGGCGAGGTCAGTACAGATGCATCAAAGCTGGGACCGAGAGACTGAAAAACAGCTTCTATCTCAAGGCCATCAGACTGTTAAACAGCCATCACTAACATTGAGTGGCTGCTGCCAACATACTGACTCAAATCTATGGCCACTTAATAATTGGATGTAATAAATGTATCATTAGTCACTTTAAATAATGCCACTTTGTATAATGTTTACATGCCCTACATTACTCACCCCATACGTATATACTGTACTCTATAACATCTACTGCATCTTGGCTATGCCGCACAGCCATCACTCATCCATATATTTATATGTACATACTCTTATTCACCCCTTTACATTTCTGTGTATAAGGTAGTCGTTGTGAATTTGTTAGATTACTTGTTAGATATTACTGCACTGTCGGAACTAGAAACACAATCATTTCGCTACACTCGCATTAACATCTGCTAACCATGTGTATGTGACCAATAAAATTTGATTTGATTTGAACAGTGACATGTAGGTATAGAATGCATCTGAAAAGTAGCTAAAATACTTAATAAAGGTGTTAAAAAATATTGTGTGACTGTAGTGTGAACTTAACATATAAAGAATAACATTTTGTTTTAAAATAACAAATTGAAAAATGTACCCAGAGGACATAGAAGTGCCCCTTGTTGCAGAATCTCCCACATACAGTCTGCTACTCAACAGGGTGAGCAACAACATGCTGCACATCTAACGACCTGCCCCTGTGGGCTTATCAGGAACTTCAACCAGTTGAGTTAATGATCTGTATCAAACAAGACACTCCTTTTCTTCCTGTTTTTCAGAAGTCCCCTCTAGTGTTTAATTGAGCCTCACTTTGATTGTCTGTTAGCATCCAGAGACTTGTCCAACTCTGCCCTTCAGCCATCTCTCCCGTTTAACCCTCTTTTTAAACTCAACTCAAGAGCTGCTCTGCTAACTGAGAATCATTCACGTCTTATCTTTCTTGAAAGGACCCTTGGCTATAGAGCCTCTGTAACCTTTTAACTTCAAGCCTTTCTTCCCTCCTTCCCTCATTCATTCCAAGAAGCACAGTGCCCTGCGTGTGCCCTGGTGCCACTATGCCCTCTACAGGTGTAGTCTACTAAGCACACTGGAACTGACACACACGCGCACTAGACTAGAGTACATGCTAAATTAAAAATAACTTCGTTTAAAAAGGAAATACCTTTATCCAGTGGTGTAGGGGAGGGTATACGCAGGTATACGCCGTATCCAGTGTATCAATTATTAAGGCCGATGGAACAAATCAGAATGTTTAACTTAAAATGGTAATAAACGATTATTTCTTCACATTTTAAGCGCAGCAATGTGCACATGGCGGAAAAAGTGTAATAAAAACGTATTGATTAAATAGGGCTGTGCAGCTTCCTTCACTTCTCAAGTAAGCAGGCGTGTAGCGCTGGGGGAGCGCGAGGGAGTGGCATTAACTTTTTTCATTAAAAAAAGCAGCCTAGAAGTAGGTAAATGTTGGTTTCTTCCCAGTCTTCTCTCCAGTGAATGATGAAGAACTGTAGTCTACATGTGTGCACTTTGTAGGCCCACTGGAGATTTGACAAGTTATTAAGAACACCAGAAAGTAAAAAATAAATAAACGTGTCTGCATTGATGTTCATAAAACTCCACCGACCTGCTCTTGCACATCGGAACCCAGCACGATATGTGACCACTTGGTTACAGCGACATGCTCTGCCGAGGACACCCAAACCAGAGTGGCCCAAGAGCCTGACCCTCTCCGGAAGTTGCTGTAGCCCTGTTTGGGACATTTAGCCTGTATTGGCTATTGGTTGAGACGCAGGGCCAGTTCTAGCTTGGTAGGCTATGTCGGAGTGGGAAAATGGAAATCGGGCCAAATTGGATAATGCATTTAGGTTATAGTTTATTGAGATGGCTGAATACACCACACCAAAAGCTTGATTTTTATGGCTGTTTTAAAACGAATTTCCTGGAATTATATGTAGTAATGATTTATTGTTCACTAATTGGTCAATTGATTTGATTAAATCAATGCAAATACATGCTATGAATTGTTTTCTTTAATTCTGTAATAGGGTATATTGTAACCAAGTGCCATATCGTAATCGTATGCCATGCTATGTTGTTGTCTTAGGTCTCTCTTTATGTTGTGTTGTGTCTCTTGTCGTTCATGTGTGTTTTGTGCTATATTTTTATTTTATTTATTTTTAATCCCAGCCCGACATTGTAAATAAGAATTTGTTCTTAACTGACTTGCCTAGTTAAATAAAGGTAAATAAATAAATGAAAAACCATGTTTTCAAGCTAATCAAATAAAAGTTAATTTAACAGTCCTTTTAGAACCAAGGGCAAGGTTAGCTGAAGCTAGTCTCCACTACTCCAAAAACGAAGCCACTAGGCAGGATATATGCTTTGGTTGAAACAAAATACAAGAAAGGCTAATAGTTTGTTATCATCTGCTTTAATTCGCTCACGAAACAGTAATTAAAGAAGATGGAAATGCATAGGCTAGTCCCATGAAACTGATTGATCTCAATCAAATGATTGGCATGCAGATGTAGTTTCAGGTAAAACGTGTATAATTATCATTCACGATTGAAAGTGATGATGGCCTATTTTTAAATTAGGTATGCCTAACTAGGTGTTTGAGGGTATTAAAAATATAAAATTTTATTGAGACTATGTGTGGGCATAGGCAGACGTTGCAATTGGAGGATGCATATTTTATAACTGGGCTCTCCAACCTGTTCCTGGAGAGTTACCATCCTGTAGGTTTTCAGTCCTGCCCTAATCTAGCGCACCTGATTCTAATAATTATCCGGTATTTAAAATGGATCGGTTAGTTACATCTGGGGTTTGAGTGAAATTCTACGTTATGGTGGCGCTACAGGCACAGGGTTGGCGAGCCCTGTAAGTATAGGCTATCAATAGGCTACGTCTGTCGGTACAAAGTTTGATTGAGGAAATTGACATATTTACATATTTTTTTGTGATCCCTCACCTAAAACAATAGCACTACACCACTGCATATCGAATCTGTTTTAGGTCTGTAGCCTGGTGTCTGTACACTGCAAGTCAGATCTGTGGTAGGTCTGTAACCTGGTGTCTGGCTGCTGCATGTGTTCCCCGCTGGCTCCTTGGACAACTCTGTTCACCCAGAGACTTCATGCAGCTATTTTGATCTGCCGCAGACCACGTTTTAGCCTTCTCCATTTACATTGTTTCATAGTGATGTCAATCACTCTAGAGTCATAAGCAGTGCTGTGATCAGTGATGTCAATTAACTTGGCAGAAACTGTAATTCATTCAATTGCTCTGGATTATTTAATCGCACCAGCATTGCAATCCAATCCAATGTACAATTTATGCAATAAACTGATATATATTGAGGCACTGTAAAGTGTTTCGGCTGTGCTACAGAACATATCAGTCAGCTAATAAAGGACTAGTAAAGGCCCAGTGCACTACTTTTGTACCTTTTTTGAAATATTGAGTTTTCAGGGGGTAATGCAAAACCCTCAGCACCCCTACCTCCCGTGGATATGGGGCTCCTCTGCCTTGCTGGGGCTTCAGGGGCTGCTGCAACACCCACCAGCACCCCTACCTCCCGTGGATATGGGGCTCCTCTGCCTTGCTGGGGCTTCAGGGGCTGCTGCAACACCCACCAGCACCCCTACCTCCCGTGGCTATGGGGCTCCCCGGCCTTGCTGGGGCTTCAGGGGCTGCTGCAACACCCACCAGCACCCCTACCTCCCGTGACTATGGGGCTCCTCTGCCTTGCTGGGGCTTCAGGGGCTGCTGCAACACCCACCAGCACCCCTACCTCCCGTGGCTATGGGGCTCCCCGGCCTTGCTGGGGCTTCAGGGGCTGCTGCAACACCCACCAGCACCCCTACCTCCCGTGGATATGGGGCTCCTCTGCCTTGCTGGGGCTTCAGGGGCTGCTGCAACACCCACCAGCACCCCTACCTCCCGTGGATATGGGGCTCCTCTGCCTTGCTGGGGCTACAGGTGTGTCCTACAGCAGTGACTAAATGTTTTCTGGTTGATGGAAAGTCTTTCCCAAAAACCTACCTGGCATAATGATATCATGATAATTTGTACAAAACATTATGAACACCTGCTCTTTCCATGACATAGACTAACCAGGTGAATCCAGGTGACTGTTATGATCCCTTATTGATGTCACTTGTTAAATCCACTTAAATCAGTGTAGATGAAGGGGAGGAGACAGGTTCAAGAAGGATTTTTAAGCCTTGAGACATAGATTGTGTATGTGTGCCATTCAGAGGGTGAATGGGCAAAACAAATATTTAAGTGCCTTTGAATGGTGTATGGTAGCAGGTGCACCTGTTTGTGTCAATAACTGCAACACTGCTTTTCATGCTCAACAGTTTCCCGTGTGTATCAAGAATGGTCCACCACCCAAAGGACATCCGGCCAACTTGACAGAACTGTGGGAAGCATTGGAGTCAACATGGGCCAGCCTCCCTGTGGAACGCTTTCAAAACCTTGTCGAGTCTATGCCCTAACGAGTTGAGGCTGTTCTGAGGGCAAAAGTGTAAATATTATGAAGGTGTATTTAATGTTTTGTATATTCAGTGTACACTCTTCAGTTGGTATGAGTCCACTACCCTTAATGGGAAACCATTTGATTTGTTTCTGCTGTCTGAGTAACTCGCTTGACTCTATTACCTTTTGTATCAGTGAGGACCTTCCATCCATCATGTAAGTCTGAGGTCATCAACCTCTCACCCCAGCCTTCCATGGTCCTGTCTGGGGTCATCAAATCAAATCAAATGTATTTACATAGCCCTTCTTACATCAGCTGATATCACAAAGTGCTGTACAGAAACCCAGCCTAAAACCCCAAACAGCAAGCAATGCAGGTGTAGAAGCACGGTGGCTAGGAAAAACTCCCTAGAAAGGCCAAAACCTAGGAAGAAACCTAGAGAGGAACCAGGCTATGAGGGGTGGCCAGTCCTCTTCCGGCTGTGCCGGGTGGAGATTATAACAGCACATGGCCTAGATGTTCAAATGTTCATAAATGACCAGCATTGTCAAATAATAATAATCATAGTTGTCGTCGAGGGTGCAACAAGTCAGTAACACAAGAGTAAGTGTCAGTTGGCTTTTTCATAGCCGATCATTGAGAGTATCTCTACCGCTCCTGCTGTCTCTAGAGAGTTGAAAACAGCAGGTCTGGGACAGGTAGCACGTCCGGTGAATAGGTCAGGGTTCCAGCAGGTCTGGGACAACAGGTCTGGGACAGGTAGAATGTCCGGTGAACAGGTCAGGGTTCCATAGCTGCAGGCAGAACAGTTAGAACTGGAGCAGCAGCACGGCCAGTTGAACTGGGGACAGCCAGGAGTCATCAAGCCAGGTAGTCCTGAGGCATGGTCCTAGGGCTCAGGTCCTCCGAGAGAGAGAAAGAAAGAAAGAGAAAGAGAGAATTAGAGAGAGCATATTTAAATTCACACAGGACACCGGAAAAGACAAGAGAAATACTCCAGATGTGACAGACTGACCCTAGCCCCCCGACACATAAACTACTGCAGCATAAATACTGGAGGCTGAGACAGGAGGGGTCAGGAGACACTGTGGCCCCATCCGATGAAACCCCCGGACAGGGCCAAACAGGTAGGATATAACCCCACCCACTTTGCCAAAGCACAGCCTCCACACCACTGGAGGGATATCTCCAACCACCAACATACCATCCCGGGACAAGGCCGAGTATAGCCCACAAAGATCTCCGCCACGGCACAGCCCAAGGGGGGGCGCCAACCCAGACAGGAAGACCACGTCAGTGACTCAACCCACTCAAGTGACGCACCCCACCCAGGGAAGGCATGGAAGAACACCAGTAAGCCAGTGACTCAGCCCCCGTAATAGGGGTAGAGGCAGAGAATCCCAGTGGAAAGAGGGGAAACCGGCCAGGCAGAGACAGCAAGGGCGGTTCGTTGCTCCAGCCTTTACGTTCACCTTCACACCCCTGGGCCAGACTACACTTAATCATAGGACCTACTGAAGAGATATGTCTTCAGTAAAGACTTAAAGGTTGAGACTGAGTCTGTGTCTCTCACATGGGTAGGCAAACTATTCCATAAAAATTGAGCTCTATAGGAGAAAGCCCTGCCTCCAGCTGTTTGCTTAGAAATTCTAGGAACTATTAGGAGGCCCGCGTCTTGTGACCGTAGCGTACGTGTAGGTATGTACGGCAGGACCAAATCAGAAAGATGGGTAGGAGCAAGCCCATGTATTGCTTTGTAGGTTAGCAGTAAAACCTTGAAATCAGCCCTTGCCTTAATAGGAAGCCAGTGTAGGGAGGCTAGCACTGGAGTAATATGATCACATTTTTGTGTTCTAGTCAGGATTCTAGCAGCCGTATTTAGCACTAACTGAAGTTTATTTAGTGCTTTATCCGGGTAGCCGGAAAGTAGAGCATTGCAGTAGTCCAACCTAGAAGTAACAAAGGCATGGATTAATTTTTCTGCGTCATTTTTGGACAGAAAGTTTCTGATTTTTGCAATGTTACGTAGATGGAAAAAAGCTGTCCTTGAAACAGTCATCAGCCTCTCTCACCCCCAGCCTCCATTGGTGGTCTTTGCCTCAGTGGCCAGCAGCCTGTCTCTGGCTCTCTGCCTTACACAGTCACCCAGACCTGACTTGCTGCAACGCATTGATGCGCCTAGTACACCGTAAATAGAATTGTACTACCCTTTGTCGCCACTGTCAATCGATAATAATAGTAATAGCTTAATACGGCCACAGGGTGGTGCTATAATGTCAGAATTCATCACCATCGTCGACATCATTATGAGGGCCTACAAAAAAATGTAAATTGTATGAACGATGTAATAATGACAATTTCCATTTCCATTACAAATAAACATGCACACTTGTCCTACATATGGGCTTTGCATGAGCTATTCCTACACTTTTTTTCATCATCTATGAGTTTAGTCTAATAAATAGGATGTAGTGGTAGTATGAACACGCCCACTAAAATACAGAACTAAGGCATAGCAGTAGGTAGTAGTTTATGAGATTTAGTAAGCGTTTAGGAAAGCCCTATCTGTATTGTATTTAGAAAAACAAGAAACCCCGGAAGCTGATAGGAACAACTTCCGTTCCTCACTGCCTGAATGGTCTGTGGCGAGAACGGCAACTCTCGACCGGGAAGTGGGGCATCTAAATCAAATCCAGCTAACTTACTTTTCAAGTATACCTAAGCTTTCTGCAAACTATTGTATGAGGCCGAAATGCAAAGTCAGGATCCTTGCGAAAATGGTAAGTTAACGGTAGAAATTGTTAACAAATTTGATTACGTAGCTAACGTTAGTTAGGCTTGGTGTGCGTTCGATGTTCAACATGGCGTATACCGTATCTTGCCCTATGATCCCGCCCTGCCTGAAGTGTAGTATAGGCTGCCAAGGCTAGCTGAAATGGTGGCACTGGCAAGTCCACGTATCTGCAATATAGATATGTCTAGACTGTTTCGAATCATTAATGACTTTCACTCAATATTGTCAAATCAGCAGTTGCTTCATCCATTCTTGTATTTATTAATAATATCAACCCATTCTGATGCTTGAATATAACTTATGCCTCATTAGCTAAGTTCTACTGTCATCGTACACAATGATGTATATAAATACTTTTTCGTACCCCATCATAACCCAAAATATAAGCTTGTTTTATTCCAATGTTTGTCAACAATGTAATTGTAAACAAACACTATAGCCTCAAAACATGACTAAACCTATAATAGTGATGTCATGGATGGCCAGTCCTTGCATCCATAACTATTTCTATTTGAGAGTGGTTACATTTCTCTAGCCCCATCCCTTAGTTTAACATGGGTGGGGATTCCGGACTCCACTTTGTTATTGTTTCTACAGCCGATTGCCGCTTTAAATATCCCGCTAACATAACATATATTTTTACTAACGTTAGTCTAAAGTGTGGTAACTCTTTAGCTATAGCTAGCTAGGTCCTATGAATGCGAGCGCCTTGTCAGGGTGGCCGTGTGTCGGCTAACAACTTATTTTCCTATTTTTAGGTCCCCCTCTTCTTCTTCCCTCTCTGCGTCTCTTCATTCCACCACTGCGGCTTGTCTCTGCAGCCATGTGGCAAGTGGTTCAGCGAGGAGACGTTCAAGATTATGGGATGCTGGAGGAGTTTGTCACCACGGTGACCGAGATTGTGCCAGAGCTTTTGAGTTGCAGTCAGAGGGCCCAACTCATCCTGGGGCTTAGAGCAAGGGTAAGAGATTGGGTTCAGAATGGGGAAAAGAGACATGCAAGATGATGATGATGATGATGACAAGATGATGATGTGACTAGTCCTAGCCTTTAGCCCAAACATACACCTAGAACTCCTACATAGACCTAGAACACTTAAATAGATCTAGAACTATCTATATGACGTCTAAGCAGAACTTTTCCCATGTACACTATGCAGGTATATGCCTATCTATAATCAGAAGGCAGTTATGTTGCATCCTTTAGATCACTTAGCAGTCTACAAGAACGTGTTTCAACCACTTTTAGATTCATAGTTATCATAGTTAACACCACAACGCACCCTGGGGCTATCCTAGCCTTTAGACAAAACAGTGTAGACAGTTGGCTCTGGCCTTACAACGGTCTTGTAATGGTAATTGACTGAGATGAAGACCCTAACGCTGATTATCTCAATTGAATACTGACATTGGGCCTTATCTAGGCTATCTTTAAATTTCTCAAAATGTGTCACAATGACAACAGAGCAGTGCCTAGGAAGTGTGGGGTTGACCTTTGACCGACTATTGACTGGCCATTTGTCATTTCAGCTGGTTCTGGAGTTGTGTCGCATTGAGCAGACATTAGACCTCCAGAACATTCAACAACACCTGGACAGGATCCGATCCCTCACATCCACTGGGGAAGCAGAGGTGAGTATCTTTCAAAGAGGGATTGGAGGTGAAGAACACATGCCTATTGTCAGTGGGCACACTCACTGATGTTCACTGATGGGTAAATCCATTTGAATTCAATCACCTTTTGACAACATCCCTTTTAATTTGAACGATACCTTCCATACATTTTTGTCCATTGTAGAAGTGCTCAGAAAGTGACCTGAATGCCAAAACATTCAAAAGATAAAGGTATACCCGACCATACCATGACATCATGTCTTCATCACTAAAAAAGATAACCAGTTGAGATTGATATCATTGAAAGCTTACAAACAGGGTTTCCAACCTATTTTAGTTTCTTAAAAAAAAACGTTTTTTTAATAATCATTGTCATTTTTTTACCTTAAATGCCAATTATGTAAAAACACAAACTCAGATTTTTTTCATATTCGCATATGTTGTAGCTCAGACCCTATTTTACATCAACTGAAGTGTTTGTGTTGAACCCGCAATCAGTTGAGACACAATGTACTCTTAAATACAGGGTGTCATGTTGTCGCTGATAAATGTACTAAAATGGGAATCAAATTGAAATGTCTACTTTCAAATGGTGCCACAAATTGTTGGAGGTCCACACATCAGAGAATGTTGACAAGAATGGAATATCTGTTGTTTTAAATTATACTATCAATCCTCCATAGGAAACCTATTGAAATCATAGAAATATAGATAATGGACATGACCATTTAAGTTGACGGTGGGTGAACCAGCAGTCATCTTTGGTAGAAAATTAGAAGTAAACATTTCCATTAAATTAAAATAATGGTGTACCAGCTAACTTGCAGTGGTCTGGGGGGGTTGGTACATTCTATACATTTCTATGATTGAAATGACACCCACCCTGTATTCAAGAGCATGTTGTGTCTCAACCGATGGCGGGCTCAAAACGAAAACCTCAGATGATGTAGTGGCGGCAGGTAGCCTAGTGGTTAGAGAGTTGGGCCAGTAACCGAAAGGTTGCTAGATTGAATCCCCGAGCTGACAAGGTAAAAATCTGTCGTTCTGTCCCTGAACAAGGCAGTTAATCCGCTGTTTCTAAGCCGTCAATGTAAATAAGAATTTCCTCTTAACTGACTTGCCAGGTTAAATAAAGGTTCAATTGAAAATGTAAAGGTTTAAACTACAACATATGGGAATATGAAACAAATCTGAGATGATTTGTTTTTAGATCACTGACGTTAAAGGTTAATAAATGTCATAATTTGTGTATATATATATATATATATGTGTATATATATATATATATATATATATTTTTTTTTAAGAAATTATAAAATTGTTTGACAACCCTTCTTGTAAGCTTTTAAATTATATCAAGCTCAACCGTTTATCTTTTCCAGTGATGAAGACATGGATGTCTCATGGTATGGTGGGGTATACAAAATGGGCCAACTTTAAGCACCTTTACCTCCTGAATGTTTTGGCATTCAGGTACAAAAAGTAACTTTCTGACCACTTCTTCCATGGGCAAATATATATGGAATTTTTTATTTAAATCAAAATAGATGCTGTCAAAAAGTAATTGAATTCAAATGGATTTTAACAGATGTGCTCCCAGCTGGCTGGAGAGTCAGCTTTAGGACCAATGAAAAATGATCTATAATGTGCAAGCTCCACCCACCCGTGTCACCAGGCGATAACAAACCAGTAGGCCCAACCAGACTGTTGTGTGATTGAGTTGTAAACTTCAATGATGTAATAGTTGTGCATGTTTTGTTGCAGTCAGGTGATGCAGAGGTGGAATTATCTGAATCAAACTTTGTGGAGCTGGTTGAATCTCTGCTGAAAGACCCGAGTGAAAGGGAGAGCTTCTACCAGGTTTGTTTCTCCATTTAGTCTTCGCTACAGTTAGAACCTAGCCTGGTAGCAGATCTGCTTGGGATTTTGCCTACTCCATTGTCAATGTTTGGCCTCACAATTCCATAAGGAGTTGGCAAGAAAGCAGAAACAGACTGGCACCCAGGCTAGTTAGAACTCTGAGGGGCTGAGTTTTTATATTCTACATGTTACATCCATGTACAAGACTGCATCTACAGTAAATTAAAGTACAATATTTATATGTTTGAGTCCTTCTCATTCACACATACTGTATCTCCACCTCCAGGTGTTTGTGGTTTAGTTATGATTTCTTTATAGATCAAACAAAAGGCTAAAACGTTCTGCTTTAGGATGTTGAAATGGCTGTATGATGCTCTAAGACCAAAGGTAATATCAGTACACATTTTAGCCAAATTATGGACATAAATTATTACATTAATTTATTCTCTCCTAGGACGTGTTCCCTGTGGAATTTGGGCCCAAGTATGACACTGCAATACAGATGCTGATGTTAGAATTCCTTTCCAGACTTGAGAAGTTACTTCCCATACCAGACCTTGAACAGGTAATAAGAATGAATAACACCTGTATCTAATTATCTTGGGGAATTAGAAGTCAAGAATACCAAGCAAGAATCAATATGTTCATGTTTAAGAAACTGTCTATTGGACCTGAGTTTGTAGTTGTTAATGGTTTTATACAATGTTCCTCTCTCTCAAGACTGCCTCCTTGTTAAATGCTGTCCCCTCTGCCCTGGAGAAATGTTTACAATTCGTACCTGACCCCAAACAATTGAGGACCCTGCTCCAGTACCACAGAAAACGTGGTCATTTGGACTCCATCCGTAAGTATCATACAGATTTATAGAGGATCCATGGCTTGGATTGGTTCTGCAAAAATGGCAAATGATGAGTGTCAGGTAGAGTAATTATGTATAGGAAATATATTATTGGTTATGTTTGTCTGGTAACAGTTTATATTTGAGGCATTGATATAATTATCATATGCTGTTCAATTTAACCTTCCTTTTTTTCATTGTCTCCCTCTTTTGCATAAAAAGGAACTCCATCGTCCTTTGGTGACTTCATCCTCTCCTCTCTGTCTCTTCCTCCATATGTGCGAGTGGTTACTGCCCCAGATGTAGACTCAGATACACAATCAGAAAGCATGAATTTGGAGGGAATGGAAGCAAGAGAGTTGTTGGAGAATCGGACAAAGGAAATCGATGGACTAGTCCCAGCAGATGAAGTTCGAAGATATGTAATTACTGAGCAGGATTACGGTATGGACATGGAGTCTGCCGTTGGGGAAATTGACAATCAAGCTGTCACTGGCTTGAATTTACTCAGACTATCACATTTTCAACAATTAAAACGAAGCAAAAGGTTGCAGATTAAGAAAATGTTTTCAAAACGACGGAAACCTCGAAAGACCGATTCCTCCGGGCGTGCAATCAAACAGCCATCATCCAAGGTGCGTGTCTCCCCCAAAGGACGAAAACCACGAAAGACTGATTCTTCCGGGCATGCAATCAAACAGCCATCATCCTCCAAGGGTCGGCCCTCCCCAAAGAAGTCATGCAAAAGAGGCCCATTCAGTAAGACATGTGAAGTGTGTGGGAAGACTTTCACTCGAGTCACAGCCATGAAAAGGCATCAGCTAACCCATACTGGAGATCTCAAGTTTAAGTGCCTCATGTGTGAAAAAAGCTTCAGGGATGGTCATAATCTGAAGAGACACCAGAGGAGAGTTTGTGAAAAGGAGATAAACATGTTGGATGAAGATAAAAATGAGGAAGAGATGCCACAACCCTCAACTAGCAAACCTCACATCACATCACTCCTCAAGACTCCCCCTCCACCAGGGCCATCTCATCAAGGAACTCTGGACACTATCACAGCCTCTAACACATGCTCTGTGTGTGGGAGATATTTTGCTCGTACTTCCAGCTTGGTGAGGCACATGAGCTCCCACTCAAAAGAGCGTCCATTTGGGTGTGTCAATTGTGATAAGAGATTCAAGTATTCGTACGATTTGAAAAAACACCAGAGAGAATTGTGTCAGAAAATGGCCCAGGGAGATTTGTGTCAGGATGTTGGTCAGAACATGGCACAACAAAAGAGTGGCCTGCAACCAGAGAAGGTTTTTCTTGCCACTGCAGAGAATCGAACCCAGGTAGATTCCAAAACCTGTTATGTCTGTGGTAAGATTTTGACTTGTACCTCACAGATGGAAAGGCACTTGAAATCTCACTCAAAGGCACGTCCCTATAATTGTGCTATTTGTGAGAGAAGTTTTAAGTACAAAGATACCTTGAAGAAACATCAGGAAATCCTTGGACACGAGGGCATCCTAGAAGACTTCGGTCAGAGTGTGGACCAGCAAGAAGTGGAAGTTAAAACAGAGAGTTGCATCAGCCATCTCACTACCAAGGAAAACGACACTGAGCCCATTATCACGGCTGCTACTTCAGTTCCGACTCTCAAAGAACCCAAACCATGCACTGTGTGTGGGAAGATTTTTAACCGTGCTTCAGTTATGGCTATTCATATGAGATCCCATTCAGAGGAGCGTCCTTATCAATGTGGCAGCTGTGAGCAGCGTTTTAAGTACATGCACAATCTGAATCAACACCAGAGATATATCTGTAAGGTGAACCGAGAAGAGTCCTCTCAGATGTTAGACCAGCACCAAGAGGAGTCTAGTGAACTGCTGGCTGTTAAGGCTAATACCCCAGAGACATCTACCAGTCAACTACAACTGGTTCACTGGTGTAAAAAATGTGGAAAGTGTTTCGATGACATCTGTCATTTGAAGCAACACCAGGAAAGTTCATGCAAAGAGGAAAAAATTAAGGTGGTCTTCCAATGTGAAAAAAGAAAGGTGGTCTTCAAATGTGATGATTGTGGGAAGGACTTCAAAGGTTCATCATCCCTAAGGACACACAAGCGAATTCACAACCCATTCTATTGCTCTGATTGTGGAAGGGTCCTCCCAAACTCCATTGCCTTTGACAGACACAAGCTGATGCAGCACAAGGAAATCCAGTGTACCATGTGTGAGAAGACCTTTACCCTGTTGGGGCGTCTGAGAGATCACTATCTGCATCAACATAAATTCACAGGACCATACCCCTGCTCTCAATGTGAGAAAACTTTTACCCAGTTAAGATACCTTGTTGAACATGAGAGAGTTCACTCAGGAGAGTACCCTTACCAGTGCTCTGTTTGTCAAGCAAAGTTCAATAAAGCAAATTCTCTAACAATACACAGTAGGAAGCACACAGGAGAAAAGCCGTTCCTGTGCTGGCAGTGTGGAAAGAGTTACAAGGATCGTGGGAACCTGTCAATGCATATGGGGACCCACTCAGAGGAGAAACCCTTTTCTTGTTCGCAGTGTGACATGACTTATCGGACAAAGATTCAGCTGAATACACACATTGAACAAGTTCATGAGGGGGTGAGATATACCTGTGCTGTCTGTGGGAAGCAGTTTCTGAAAGCAGTGTCATTGATAAGACATGAACTCACTCACACAGGAGAAAGACCATGGCCATGCTCCTATTGCACAAAAACCTTCATCACTGCCAATGAAAGAAGGCTGCATGAAAGATACCATACTGGTGAGCGACCATACAAATGCCAAGACTGTGGAAAGTCTTTCGTACAGTTATGTTTCCTGAAATCACACCAACGACTTCACACGGGAGAGAAGCCATTTGCATGCAGCGTTTGTGACAAACGTTTCAGATTAAATTACCATAGGCAAAGACACGAGCAAACCCATACAGGAAAACAGAAGCCACATGTGTGTGCGGAATGTGGGTTAGCTTTCGCTCAAAGAAAGCGCCTGACTGAACACCAATGCACTCACTCCTTGAATTAAAGTGTTTTTTTTTGTTTTTTTTACTCTAATGTTCCTTTGTATTGTTATTCATTTTATGACCGTACAGTGGGGAAAGTAGTGAGGGAGGGAAAGTAGGGGCACAGACAGAAAGAAGGGCAGAGAAGGGGCTTGAACCCTCATCACCAGGCAGGTGGACCGGAGTCAAAAGCATTACCACTCTGTTAGACTCTGGCATTTGAGTTCTTGTTGTGTACTATAAATAAAACACAGGTTTAACACCGCAGGTTTGAATTAATATTCTATTTTTCAGCTTTGTTTCATCATTCCATGGATCATTTCAATAGCTAATTTGTAGTATGTACAGTAAAGGATGAAACATTATTCTCAAATAACCACAACATTGCATTTTATGATTATGGCAATAATAAAAGAGGACATGAAAATATCCATGTGTGTATTCACGTTTGTAACTTTTGGAAAAGATACACTTCATAGAGAAGTCAACCAATGCTTGCAAAAATATCTGTTTTATTAGGATCCTTCAGGATCATTACCGGTTAAACTGGAACAAAATGATTAATGACGTTTGATTTTACTGCAAGGTAGGCTAATCCATGGAAAGGTCCTTTGCAGGAAGGGTATCTGGCATAAAGGCTATTGACTTTTTTTTTTTTTTTTTACAGTTTCATGATATTTACGCACTTCCCGGTGAGTTTTCTTAATTGTAATAATTATCAAAGGGTATGGCTAACCTATAGTAAGAGTTATGCTATGGCAAACCAAGTCAGTAACTGAATTT
Organism: Salmo trutta; assembly: GCF_901001165.1. Lineage (NCBI taxonomy): Eukaryota > Metazoa > Chordata > Actinopteri > Salmoniformes > Salmonidae > Salmo > Salmo trutta. The sequence goes on along the minus strand of NC_042964.1, from coordinate 50,756,933 downwards.
GCTGGCAAAGATGTATTTCTAATAATGTACAACTTCACGAGGATTTTTTATTCAGAAACGTGTGGTCGGTAAACGCAACCGGAAATTGAACGGACTAAATTCTCTGTCACACTGCTACTGAAGATACGGTTTAAAACTTGCAAGCCTTTTAACGTCGAAATCATAGCTGTCACACTTAGCAACATTTCATGTTTTTGGGGTGAATATGGTATGAGGACGAGATGGACGAGAATCCTTACGAAAATGGTATTGTGGATTTTGTTAACTCGGCTTGGTGTGCTTGATGTTCAACAGACGTAAATTTAGCAAGGATACGCCATCGTTCTTTTATTATGCAAGAAATGGGAGGGCTAGTATTTCAGAATCATCCACTGTTATGTTTTGTAAGGGATAGCGTATTTAATAATAATTTATTGGATTTCATTAAGATATTTTCTACCAACTGAGGTACTCAGCGCGCTTTGCATTGTAGGAGGACATAGAGACCTAACGTTACCTTGACAATAATGCATTGTTTGTACCCCAAATAAATACGCTGGCGATTTAAACATATTCGAAACTAATCAGATGCGCTTTGTTGGTTTGTGCATGTTGTTCGCACGTTTGGAGCATCACCATATGTTTCATTGTTAATCTGACACATTTTCGTGAATGTTTTAAATATGTATTTGAAGCAGCTCTGTTTCATGTTAAATTTAACTTTGAATCTGTAAAGTATTATTTCAATCAGGGTTGCGGCTCATATCAATTTCTTAAGCCCCGCACTTATTCCAATGTAGATGCTGAGATTAGGATCCTTGGGACGTCTGTACCCTTACTTTATTACATTTCAACTTCAATGGGGTGACGTCAGAGTTGGACGTCCCAAGGGTCCCTTTTATACTGAACAAAACTTTAAACGCAACATGTAACGTTAAAGTGTTGGTTTCATGAGTTGAAATAAAAGATCCCAGAAATGTGCACATATGCACAAAAAGCTTACTTCTCTCAAACGTTGTGCACATATTTGTTTACATCCCAGTTAGTGAGCATTTCTTCTTTGCCAAAATAATCTGTCCCCATGTCAGGTGGGGTATATCAAGAAGATGATTAAACAGCATGATCATTACACAGGTGCACCCTGTGCTGGGGACAATAAAAGGCCACTCGAAAATGTTCCGTTTTGTCACACAACACAATGCCACAGATGTCTTAAGTTTTGAGGGAGCATGCAATTCACATGCTGACTCCAGGAAAGTCCACCAGAGCTGTTGCCAGATAATTTAATGTTAATTTCTATACCATAAACCGCCTCCAACGTGATCTGATGATGGTGCCGGAGGGGATGGCTGCCGTCTTATCGGCTCTTAACCAACCATACTATCTTTTTATTTTTTTCCCGCGTTCTTCGTAACTTGTTTTGTATATAATGTTGCTGCTACCGTCTCTTATGACCGAAAAGAGCTTCTGGACATCAGAACTGCGATTACTCACCTCAGATTAGACGACGAGTTTTTCTAAAATGAGTTGGACGAGAGGGATTTACTACAGACACCTGACCAGACCCAGATCCCCATCATTCGCTGGAGAAGGAAAAAGAGATTTTGCGGAAAAGATCAGGGTGCCTTGTGAGGATTAGGCGATGAGTGGCTAATCTGCCTTTGCCTTCCGTCCTGCTAGCTAACGATCAATTGCTGGAAAATAAATGGGACGAACTGAAAGCACGTATATCCTACCAACGGGACATTAAAAACTGTAATATCTTATGTTTCACCGAGTCGTGGCAGAACGACATTAAGAAAATACAGCTGGCGGGTTATACACTATCGGCAGGATAGAACAGCAGCCTCTGGTAAGACGCGAGGGCCTATGCATATATGTAAACAACAGCTGGTGCACGATATCTAAGTAAGTCTCGAGGTTTAGCTCGCCTGAGGTAGAGTATCTCATGATAAGCTGTAGACCACACTATCTACCTAGAGAGTTTTCATCTGTATTTTTTGTAGCTGTCTTACGTACCACCACAGACCGATGCTTGCACTAAAACCACACTCAATGAGCTGTATACCGCCATAAGCAAACAGGAAAACGCTCATCCAGAGGTTGGCGCTCCTATTGGCCGGGGGCTTTAATGCAGGGAAACTTAAATCAGTAATACCTCATTTCTATCAGCACGTTAAATGTGCAACCAGAGGGAAAATAAATCTAGACCACCTTTACTCCACACACAGAGATGCGTACAAAGCTCGCCCTCCATTTGGCAAATCTGACCATAATTCTATCCTCCTGATTCCTGCTTACAAGCTAAAATAAAAGCCGGAAGCACCAGTGACTCGGTCTATTAAAAAAGTGGTTAGATGAAGCAGATGCTAAACTACAGGACTGTTTTGCTAGCACAGACTGGAATATGTTCCGGGATTTTTCCGATGGCATTGAGGAAGGAGTACACCACATCCTTCACTGGCTTTATCAATAAGTGCATCGAGGACGTCGTCCCCACGGTGACTGTACGTACATACCCCAACCAGAAGCCATGGATTACAGGCAACATTCTGTATTGAGCTAAAGGGTAGAGCTGCTGCTTTCAAGGAGCGGGACTCTAACCCGGAAGCTTATGAGAAATCCCGCTATGCCCTCCGACGATCCATCAAACAGGCAAAGCGTCAATACAGGACTAAGAATCGTACTACACCGGCTCCGATGCTCGGATGTGGCAGGGCTTGCAAACTATTACAGACTACAAAGGGAAGCACAGCCGAGAGCAGCCCAGTGACACGAGCCTACCAGATGAGCTAAATAACTTCTATGCTCGCTTCGAGGCAAGTAACACTGAAACATGCATGAGAGCCTCAGCTGTTCCGGACGACTGTGTGTTCACGCTCTCCGCAGCCGATGTGAATAAGACCTTTAAACAGGTCAACATTCACAAGGCCGCAGGGCCAGATGGATTACCAGGACGTGTACTCCGAGCATGCGCTGGCCAACTGACAAGTGTCTTCACTGACATTTTCAACCTCTCCCTGTCTGTCTGTAATACCAACATGTTTCAAGCATGTCTGTAGCCATGAAATGCTTTGAAAGGCTGGTCATGGCTCACACCATAATCCAAGAAGCCCTAGATCCACTCCAATTTGCATACCGCACCAATAGATCCACAGATGATGCTATCTCTATTGCACTCGACACTGCCCTTTCACACCTGGACAAAAGGAACACCTATGTGAGAGTGCTATTCATTGACTACAGCTCAGCGTTCAACACCATAGTGCCTTCAAAGCTCATCACTAAGCTAAGGACACTGGGACTGAACACCTCTCTCTGCAACTGGATCCTGGACTTCCTGATGGGCCGCCCCCAGGTGGTAAGGGTAGGTAACAACATATCCACCACACTGATCCTCAACATGTGGGCCCCTCAGGGGTGCGTGCTCAGTCCCCTCCTGTACTCCCTGTTCACTCATGACTGCACGTCCAGGCACGACTCCAACGCCATCATTAAGTTTGCTGATGACTCAACAGTGGTAGGCCTGATCACTGGCAATGATGAGACAGCCTATAGGGAGGAGGTCAGAGACCTGACCGTGTGGTGCAAGGACAACAACCTCTCCCTCAACATGTCCAAGACAATGGAGATGATCGTGGACAACAGGAAAAGGAGGACCGAGCATGCCCCCATTCTCATCAACGGGCTGTAGTGGAGCAGGTTGAGAGCTTCAAGTTTCTTGGCATCCACATCACCAACAAACTAACATGGTCCAAGCACACCAAGACAGACGTGAAGAGGGCACGACAAAACCTATTCCTCCTCAGGAGACTGAAAAGATTTGGCATGGGTCCTCAGATCCTGAAAAGGTTTTACAGCTGCACTATCGAGAGCATCTTGACGGGTTGCATCACTGCCTGGTATGGCAACTGTTTGGACTCCGACTGCAAGGCACTACAGAGGGTAGTGCGTACGGCCCAATACATCACCGGGGCAAAGCTTCCTGCCATCCAGGACCTCTATACCAGGCGCTGTCAGAGGAAGGCCCTAAAAATTGTCAATGACTCCAGTCACCCTAGTCATACACTGTTCTCTCTGCTATCGCACGGCTTCTTCACCTGCGAGATCGTCTGAGACCAGCCACCCAGACAACTGAGGAGTATTTATGTCTGTAATAAAGCCCTTTTGTGGGGAAAAACAAACTCTGATTGGCTGGGCCTGGGCCTGGCTTGCAATTGGGTGGGCCTATGCCCTCCCAGGCCCACCCATGGCTGCGACCCTTCCCAGTCATGTGAAATCCATAGATTAGGACCTAATGAATTCATTTAAATTGACTGATGTACTTATATGAACTGTAACTCAGTGAAATTGTATGTTGTGTTTTATGTTTTTGTTCAGTATAGCATTTAGACCTACCCTTCTAACTGTCCTAGGTTCTATGAATGTGTGCGCCTTGTCAAACTTGCTTGCGCCTGGTTAAGGTGACTGTGTACAGTGCAGTGGGATAACTTCTTAGCTAGCAAGACATCTGGGTGGCTGTGTTTACAAATTATTTTCCTATTTTTAGGTCCCCCTCTTCTTCTTCCCTCTCTGCGTCTCTTCATTCCACCACTGCGGCTTGTCTCTGCAGCCATGTGGCAAGTGGTTCAGCGAGGAGATGTTCAAGATTATGGGATGCTGGAGGAATTTGTCACCACGGTGACCGACATTGTGCCAGAGCTTTTGAGTTGCAGTCAGAGGGCCCAACTCATTCTGGGGCTTCGAGCAAGGGTAAGAGATTGGGTTCAGAATGGGAAAAAATAAACATGCAACAAGATCATGTGAGGTTAGTCTCTGATAACAATATTGTTGACTCTAGCATAAAACACCCAGCTGTTAAACATTGACTGAGATGAAGACCCTGACACTGGTTTCTCAAATACTGCCATTGGCCCTTAGCTAGGCTATCTATCATTTTCTCCAAATGAGAACAGAGCAATGCCTACAAAGTGTGGGGTTGACCTTTGTTCTACTCCTGACTGGTCATCTGTAATTTTAGATGGTTCTGGAGTTGTGTCGCACTGAGCAGACAGCAGACCAAGACATTCAGCAACACCTGGACAGGATCCGAAGCCTCATATCCACTGGGGAAGCAGAGGTGAGTATCTTTCAGGGAGGGAGCAAAGGCCTATGTCACTCAAAGTATTGTGTCATTGAGTTGTAAGCTTCAATGATATAGTAGTTGTGCATGTTTTGTTGCAGTCAGGTGATGCAGAGGTGGAATTATCTGAATCAAACTTTGTGGAGCTGGTTGAATCTCTGCTGAAAGACCCGAGTGAAAGGGAGAGCTTCTACCAGGTTTGTTTTGCAATTTACGGTAGGAAAGTATAAAAGTTTTGCTGGTCTAGGTTTTAGTGGACTAGTTTAATATTGGTTCAAACCAATATAAATATAGGTATTATTGTCATTTTAGGTTAATTTATTCTCTCCTAGGACGTGTTCCCTGTGGAATTTGGGCCCAAGTATGACACTGCAATACAGATGCTGATGTTAGAATTCCTTTCCAGACTTGAGAAGTTACTTCCCATACCAGACCTTGAACAGGTAATAAGAATGAATAACACCTTTATCTAATTATCTTGGGGAATTAGAAGTCAAGAATACCAAGCAAGAATCAATATGTTCATGTTTAAGAAACTGTGTGTTGGACATGAGTATGTAGTTGTTAATGCTTTTAAACCATGTTCCTCTCTCTCAAGACTGCCTCCTTGTTAAATGCTGTCCCCTCTGCCCTGGAGAAATGTGTACAGTTTGTACCTGACCCCATACAATTGAGGACCCTGCTCCAGTACCACAGAAAACTTGGACATTTGGACTCCATCCGTAAGTATCATAGTGTTATAGATTGGTTGTGCCAAAATTGCAATTATAAACGGGGTAGTTTGGGTCTTGGATGCTGATTGGTTGATACCGCATTTCAGCCATGTGTATATCAAACAATATACCACAGGTATGATGTATAAATACTTTACTGCTCTAATTACGTTGGTAACCAATGCACCTCTGTTTTTTGGGGGTGTATGGCCAACATACTACTGCTAAGGGCTGTATACAGGCACTCCACATTGCGTCATGCTTAAGAACAGCCCTTAGCCGTGGTATATTGGCCATATACCACACCCCCTCTGCCTTATTGCTTGAATGTACCACACACCCTCTGCCTTATTACTTGAATGATTTGTGTCAAGTAGAACAAATGTTACTTTTATCGGTAAAAGTTTATATTTGAGGCATTTACATAATTAGCATGTATGATGTTAGTCAACTACTGTTGCAAAAAAAGTTAATTCACACTAACTTTTTTTCTCCATTGTCTCCCACTTTTGCATAAAAAGGAACTCCATCGTCCTTTGGTGACTTCATCCTCTCCTCTCTGTCTCTTCCTCCATATGTGCGAGTGGTTACTGCCCCAGATGTAGACTCAGATACACAATCAGAAAGCATGAATTTGGAGGGAATGGAAGCAAGAGAGTTGTTGGAGAATCGGACAAAGGAAATCGATGTACTAGTCCCAGCAGATAAGGTTAGAAGATACATAATTACTGAGCAGGATTACGGTATGGACATGGAGTCTGCCGTTGGGGAAATTGACAATCAAGCTGTCACTGGCTTGAATTTACTCAGACCATCACATTTTCAACAATTAAAACAAAGCAAAAGGCTGCAGATTAAGGAAATGTGTTCAAAAGTTCAAAAACCTCAAAAGACTGGGCATGCAAACAGACAGCCATCATCCTCCAAGGTGCGCCCTTCCCCAAAGAAGTCATGCAAAAGAGGCCCATTCAATAAGGCATGTGAAGTGTGTGGAAAGACTTTCACTCGGGTCGCAGCCATGAAAAGGCATCAGCTAACCCATACTGGAGATCTCAAGTTTAAGTGCCTCAAATGTGAAAAATTCTTCTTGGATGGTCATAATCTGAAGAGACACCAGAGGCGAGTTTGTGAAAAGGAGATAAACATGTTGGATGAAGATAAAAATGAGGAAGAGTTCCCACAACCCTCAACTAGCAAACCTCAGATCACATCACTCCTCAAGACTCCCCCTCCACCAGGGCCATCTCATCTAGGAACTCTGGACACTATCACATCCTCTAACACATGCTCTGTGTGTGGGAGGTATTTTGCTCGTACTTCCAGCTTGGTGAGGCACATGAGCTCCCACTCAAAAGAGCGTCCATTTGGGTGTGTCAATTGTGATAAGAGATTCAAGTATTCGTACGATTTTAGAAAACACCAGAGAGAATTGTGTCAGAAAATGACCCAGGGAGATTTGTGTCAGGATGTTGGTCAGAACATGGCACAACAAAAGAGTGGCCCGCAACCAGAGAAGGTTTTTCTTGCCACTGCAGAGAATCGAACCCAGGTAGATTCCAAAACCTGTTATGTCTGTGGTAAGATTTTGACTTGTACCTCACAGATGGAAAGGCACTTGAAATCTCACTCAAAGGCACGTCCCTATAATTGTGCTATTTGTGAGAGAAGTTTTAAGTACAAAGACTCTTTGAAGAAACATCAGGAAATCCTTGGACACGAGGGCATCCTAGAAGACTTTGGTCTGAGTGTGGACCATCAACAAGTGGAAGTTAACACAGAGAGTTGCAGCAGCCCTCTCACTACCAAGGAAAATGACACTGAGCCCCTTATCAAGGCTTTTTCTCCAGCGCCAACTGCCAAAGAACATGCATGCACTGTGTGTGGGAAGATTTTGGACTGTGCTTCTCATTTAGCTACTCATATGAGATCCCATTCAGAGGAGCGTCCTTATCAATGTGTCAACTGTGAGCAGCGTTTTAAGTACAAGCAAAGTTTGAATCAACACCAGAGATATATCTGTAAGGTGAACCGAGAAGAGTCCTCTCAGATGTTAGACCAGCATCAAGAGGAGGAGTCTAGTGAACTGCTGGCTGTCAAGGCTAATACCCCAGAGACATCTACCAGTCAACGACAACTGGTTCACTGGTGTAAAAAATGTGGAAAGAGTTTCGATGACACCTGTAATTTGAAGCAACACCAGGAAAGTTCATGCAAAGAGGAAAAAAGAAAGGCGGTCTTCAAATGTGATGATTGTGGGAAGGACTTCAAAGGTTCATCATCCCTAAGGACACACAAGCGAATTCACAACCCATTCTATTGCTCTGATTGTGGAAGGGTCCTCCCAAACTCCATTGCCTTTGACAGACACAAGCTGATGCAGCACAAGGAAATCCAGTGTACCATGTGTGAGAAGACCTTTACCCTGTTGGGGCGTCTGAGAGAACACTATCTGCATCAACATAAATTCACAGGACCATACCCCTGCTCTCAATGTGAGAAAACCTTCACTCAGTTGTCGTACCTTGTCATCCATGAGAGGGTTCATTCAGGAGAGTACCTGTACCAGTGCTCTGTTTGTCAAGCAAAATTCAATTCAGCAAATTCTCTAACAATACACAGTAGGAAGCACACAGGAGAAAAGCCGTTCCTGTGCTGGCAGTGTGGAAAGAGCTTCAAGGCTGCTGGAGAACTGTCAGTGCATATGGGGACCCACTCAGAGGAGAGACCATTTTCTTGCTCGCAGTGTGACATGTCCTACAGAACAAAACTTCAGCTGAATTCACACATTGAACAAGTTCATGAGGGGGTGAGATACCCTTGTACAATCTGTGGAAAGCAGTTTTACAAAGCAGTGTCATTGAAAAGACATGAACTCACTCACACAGGAGAAAGACCCTTTCCATGCTCCTATTGCACAAAAACCTTCATCACTGCCAATGAAAAAAGGCTGCATGAAAGATACCATACTGGTGAGAGACCATACAAATGCCAAGATTGTGGAAAGTCTTTCATTCAGTCAGGTTACCTGAAATCACACCGACGTCTTCACACAGGAGAAAAGCCATTTGCATGTAGCTTTTGTGATAAAAGTTTCAGATTATCTTATCATAGGTTAAAACATGAGCGAACCCATACTAGAAAAAATAAGCCACATGTGTGTGGAGAATGTGGGTTAGCTTTCGCTCAAAAAAAGCGCCTGACTGAACACCAATGCACTCACCCCCTGAATTAAAATGGAAGGTTTTTTTTGGAACTCTGATGTGCCTTTGTATTGTTATTCATTTTAAGACCGTACAGCAGGGAAAGTAGTGAGGGAGAAGGAAAGTTAGGCACAGACAGAAGGGCAGAGAAGGAGTGAACCCTCGTCACCATGCAGGCATATGTGGACCGGAGTCAAAAGCATTACCACTCTGGCATTTAAGTTCTTGTTGTGTACTGTATATGTATTAAAAAAACACTGGTTTAACATCGTTTTTTTGTTTGTTGTTCATTTAATCTTTTTTTCATAATTCCCTGTATAATTTCAATAGCTAATTTGTAATGTAAACTGTTATTCTCAAATAACTACATTACATTTTCTGACAATAGCAATAATAAAGGAGGACATAAAAATATCGGATTAAAAACGTGTGTATTCACATTTATATCTTACACAGATTCACGTCATACATTTCTGCAAGCGTTGGTTGAATTTTGTGTCTGTCATATTTGTATCATTCATGTTAACATCACTGGTCCTCAAATGTCCCAGTGACACCGGAACAAAATTATTCATGACGTTTGATTTAACTGGAAGGTAGGCTAATCCATAGAAAGGTCCTTTTGGAGGAAGGGTATTTTTACATTTTTATCCTAAAGCTTCATGGAGAAATAATTCATCCAAGTTTGGAATATTTGTGACATGTTGGCCTTACTCAGGCCTTCTTTAAACCACTACACCTATCTCTGCAGGGCAATTACTTTGGGCACGTGAGAGTCAGCAACATGACAGCATACACGAACAGCACAAATGACATACTCATAACCAAATGCAACACCATGGATGCTCGAGTGGATCAAGTTTGTTAAATCAGTGACCAACCTTTCAAACTGTTGCATTATGGGGATAAACATTTCCCGACATGCGTCTACATGTTTACAACAATGTGATCAAAAGTCACGAAGTTTCGAATGCAGTCAACTTCAATTTTCTGCAGTTGCTCCTCATCAGTTTCAATTTGCAGCCATCGCCTGCATTGTGGGAGGCACTAATTCCCTTAAAAAAATGTACTATCAGGTTTTTTTTCCCACCAGTACCATGGTATGTTCCTGCCAAAAAAACATGATTAAAAAAATGTACTAGCTACCATGGTACAAAAAATGAACAATGGTAGTACAATTAAAAAAATACCATGGTTTTGTACTAGTAGCATGTAAAACATAAAAGCATGGTAGTTGTTTACAGTGAATTATGATGGTCTGTGCTCCACCGTTTTCCGGGTAAAGTGACCAAAAACAAAGTCATTTATGAAACTCGCATAATGCTACATTGACTACTATAGTAGCTCTGAAATGGCTAAGCATAAACCTAGTACCCTCTTAAACCCCTTTAGCCCATAGTGAAAAACCACAACACAAATGGTCTAGTAGTGTTCCCTCTTAAACCTTGAGAGCTGGATAGAGTATGGTGAGAAGAATGACGGGTACTTCTCTCTTCCATACATTTTTCAGTTGGCTCTCTCATTCAACTGACTTGGCTACTCTTATACAATTCTAAATAGCCAACATACTAAAAATACATTTTTAAAAAGGTATTAATTATCATATTATTTATTAATAGATTCTCAACATATCCCTAAAACAGCCATTTACAATGTTTCACTTTGTTACACACTGCAAGACGTTCGTTGATCCTGTCGCCATGACTACGACAGGCTAGCTTGACTGGAGCAAACTTTGGCCGAATTCTATGTTAACGGGCTTTTATAAATGAATTAATTTTTCAAAACATAAAAAAAAAAAAAAATTATATCACTACACTCCGCTTAACTTGGTGTTTCATATCATATGGTTTATAACTCGCTCACCGTGATGATAACGTTAAATATATTTAGTTTATCTCGTGTCTCATTAGTTTTCTTGAATTGACTAACTGACCAGGCAGGCTAGCGCGAGAGCCGCTGTGAGAGGGCGCGTGAAACCACTAGAGCGAGCGGCTCCCTCTGCGGGCTGAAACGAGCACAACGCCCCTTGACTATAAATACTCAATTATTACACAATGCCAAAGATCAAGCTACCTACCATATATCTCACCTTCTCCCACAGTTCAGGTTGGCAACACAGGGAACCCAAACATGAGCAAAAAACGGTACTATTAATACAAAAAGTATTACCCCTTTTTCACAGCAACTATTTCCCTTTTTCTTTGATGTTTCAGAAAAGTAGGACCAACAAATAGCAAGCCTCTGACTTCATCAGAAACTTGCCCATACTAGTATATCAATTCATCAATATAATGCCAACCAACCTCTTTTCACATTGGGGGGTTTATTTATTTAATGCATTATACAGCCATTGTACCATGGTAACGCACACTTAATAAAGATAGTACCATATGATAATTTTTGGTACCATTCATCATAATTGTGCATTACCATGGTAGAATGTATAATGCCGTTTAACACCATGGTATTTCCATGATCCACATCTATACCATGGTATAAATGAGGCAGTACCATGGTAATATTTAGGTACAATGGCAGTACCATGGTAGTACCATCAAACTTCAAGGCTAAAACCATGGTACATTTCCATAATTCAGACAATACCATGGTGTAAGTGAAAGTACCATAGTAGTACCATGGTATGAATGAAAGTACCATAGTACTAACATGGTACATTTTTGTAAGGGAATTGTCAACCAATCATTAGAGTGTTTTTGTTTGACGCATGCGAACGGAATCAAAGACTCAACAGGCAGCAATTTAGCCGCGATTTATATACAGTGGATATAATTATAATTATAATTTTTTAAATTATTGCAACAATAATAGCAATATTACACATCAATACAGGGACATTCCTGTGTATACAATAAATAAAAAATATACAACACCAGGACATCTTTAGATGTGACAAGGCTATGAGACATTTACAGACATTCAGAGACTTTTTAAGTTTCACAAGTTTGAGGGATTTATAAAATTGTAACAGATCAATGATTATTTTTTTTTTAAATAAAGGAATTTTCCTACCCCATTTACCTGTGTGAATATATTATTTGGCCAAGAGAATAATAATGTTAATAAAATAGTTATTATCGGAATTACACAAGTTAAGCATAATGCCATTTAACATCATCAAAGGTAAACATATACAGTAGATATGTACAAATGCATGTGATATTTGAGGCTCTCTCCCCAATTTATGTATTTTTCTCTTTTTTTACATTTATTTTAACCTTTATTTAACTAGGCAAGTCAGTTAAGAACAAATTCTTATTTACAATGACGGCCTACAACTTGATAGTACAATGTACACACATATTTTCAGTGTGTGATATGGGGGATGGAGACATGTTTATTTCGACATTGCAAAGAATAACTTTTATAAACAATGACAACACTGCCATTTTGCACTGAGCCTTGCTGTTAGAAAACCACATCAATGTCAAACTTTAAACTGTAGCAGATTCACCTCCCCTGACTTCACTCCTCAAATTTTCGTCTGCAGACGGTTGCTTCAGCCTTACCACTCATACAAGCCCACATAACACTATGCTTTTAAGGGCAGCAAGCGCCTCCCAGGGGACATCAGTTCCAATGAGGTGTAGAGAATATGGGAATGGTCATTGATTATGGTGTGGGCTTTTTTCCAGATTGCTGTTTGTGGAAGGAGCATTACAGGGGTACATCCATCTAGTAGGTTACACATGAGGAGATGGAGAAAGACGGAAATCTTGATTTCAATGCACATAATGTGACTCACATCGTTTAGGGTGTACTGTACATTGTTTCAAAGTCATCTTTTTACGCTGTGTTTTCTTGTTGCACATTGTTGACCCTCACATTTAGGGACATTATTGAGCCATGCCAGACTCTGGGATTTATTGCATTTGCAGGGGAGTTTCTAAATATGTTTTATAATTACACAAGGGGATTGTTAACTATTGTAAGAATTATTTTTAGTTGGCACACCAAGTCAATAACCGCACTTGCTGACAAAGATGACTTTCTTAAAAAATGTATTCCGAATATTAACTCAATGCACGAGGACTTTTATTCTGGGGGGTGTAAACGCAACCGGAAATTGAACGGACTACGTTCTGTGTCACACTCAGTGCTACCGACGGTTAGGTTTTAAAACTGTTGTAAGCCTTTTAACTTTGGAAACCATCGTTATAACAAACACTTAGCTACTTTTCAAGCTTCGTGCGTGAATACTTTTGTATGAGGACGAGATGCAATGTCAAAATCCCAGCGAAAATGGTATTGCAGATTTAAAAAAATGACTAGGCTTGGTGTGCTTGATGTTCAACATGGTTGTCACGGGCGTCGTAAGGAGTGGACCAAAATGCAGCGGGTATATTGATCATCTTCTTAATTATTGAAGGAAAAAACACTTAAACAAAACAAACGACGAAAACAGTCCCGTAAGGTGCACAGACTATACAGGAAACAACCACCCACAAACACAAGTGAAAACAAACACAACTAAATGTGGCCTCCAGTTAGAGACAACAACAACCAGCTGCCTCTAATTGGAGGTCATTGACAAAACTAACATAGAAATAGAAAAGCTAGAATAAACATAGAAATAGAAAATATAGAACATAAATCAAAAACCCCGAAACACACAAAACAAACACCCCCTGCCAAGCCCTGACCAAACTACAATAACAAATAACCCCTTTTACTGGTCAGGACGTGACAATAGCGTATCCTCGCTAAGTTTCCGTCTGCCTCGATATTTTTAGTATGCTAGAAGCGGGAGGACTAGTACTTCTGAATCATCCACTGTTATGTTTTGTAAGGGATAGCCTATTTAGATGTACAATTACCTTGGCAAGCATGTTATGTTTTTTTCCCTTAAACTAAATGAGTTGCTAGATTAGGGACATCAATATTTGGAACTAGTATGGTGCGCTTGATTAGTTTGTATGAATGCAGTTTCCATGTTTGGGGCAATTCCATTGGTTTCATTTTGTCTTACAAGTTAACTCAAGAACCTTGAGGAAATATTTTAAAGGTTTTTGAACCAGCTCTAACTTTCAATATCAGTTCAGTATTATTTCAATCATTATTGTGGCTCATATCCTTATTTTTAGGTCCCCCTCTTCTTCTTCCCTCTCTGTCTCTTCATGTCATAGGAATTTTCTATCCTAATGATAATAATTAACAATCAATAAGCCTTGACTAATTCCCAAGGTTTGTAAGACAATGAGTTAATAATTAGGCAAGGACTCAGCTTTCTGCAAAAGGTCTGTACAGTTTATTCAGAGAACGTTCTGCCCAACATACACAAAGAACTTCATTTTATCCTCTCTCTCCGCTTACGCACACACCTCCACACCAACAGTAGATAACCTACGCACACACATACACACAAACAGTAGGTGAACAGTATCTCTCCCTTGACTTCCCACCACTGTTAATCACTATTCAGCGCTGCCTGTGCTTTCCCCCGAGATTAGGAGAACCTTGAAGGCTACTCCCATATTTGCCTCCAAAGCCTCTCAAAGTTGCTAGGTCAGGTAGAACAAATGTCTACAGTCCTCTTAGGTCCATTAATACACACACACACACACACATTTCTCTCCCTCTCCAGCCTCTACTAGACTTTATGGGACTAACGTTCAGTACATTAATTATTAATTATCCATGCTACATAACTACTCATTAATAATGGATTATTGATTCATTTACCTTTATTAGATAATTCTCTATTAGATAATTCCACCACTGCGGCTTGTCTCTGCAGCCATGTGGCAAGTGGTTCAGCGAGGAGATGTTCAAGATTATGGGATGCTGGAGGAGTTTGTCACCACTGTGACAGAGATTGTGCCAGAGCTTTTGAGTTGCAGTCAGAGGGCCCAACTCATTCTGGGGCTTCGAGCAAGGGTAAGACATTGGGTTCAGAATGGGAAAAAAGAAACATGCAACAAGATCATGTGAGGTTAGTCTCTGATAACAATATTGTTGACTCTAGCATAAAACACCCAGCTGTTAAACATTGACTGAGATGAAGACCCTGACACTGGTTTCTCAAATACTGTCATTGGCCCTTAGCTAGGCTATCTATCATTTTCTCCAAATGAGAACAGAGCAATGCCTACGAAGTGTGGGGTTGACCTTTGTTCTACTCCTGACTGGTCATCTGTAATTTTAGAGGGTTTTGGAGTTGTGTCGCACTGAGCAGACAGCAGACCAAGACATTCAGAACACCTGGACAGGATCCGAAGCCTCATATCCACTGGGGAAGCAGAGGTGAGTATCTTTCAGGGAGGGAGCAAAGGCCTATGTCACTCAAAGTATTGTGTCATTGAGTTGTAAAATGTGATTATTTAATTGTTGTGCGTGTTTTGTTGCAGTCAAGTGATGCAGAGGTGGAATTATCTGAATCAAACTTTGTGGAGCTGGTTGAATCTCTGCTGAAAGACCCAAGTGAAAGGGAGAACTTTTACCAGGTTTGTGTTGCTCTTATATGGTAGGAAAGTGACCACCCCTTTCTGCTTGACTTCCCTATCCAGTCCCATGATTATTTGGGATAAAAAAATAACTCCAGGCTACACTTTAACATATAAAACCAAATAGAAAGTATGTAGAAATAGTAATGGACCTATATCATTTCAGATAACTGCCCTCATCTTGACAAACAAAAGCTGTGTGACCCTCGGAATTTTGAAACCCCGATGTGGCCCTTGAGCCAAAATTGCTGGTCTAGGTTACAAAATGCAAATACTAGGCTGATTATGGACATGAAATATTACATTAATTTATTCTCTCATAGGACGTGTTCCCTGTGGAATTTGGGCCCAAGTATGACACTGCAATACAGATGCTGATGTTATAGAGAAGCATGTGTGTGGGGAATGTGGGGAATCTTTCACCCAAATTCGATGCCTCAAGGCTCACCAACTCACTCACTCCCTCAATGAAAATTCAGTTATTGTTGTACGTATGCATATTAGTTGTTGAATGTTCTTTATATTTTTGTTTTGGATAGATTTAATAACTAGGTCCGTCTGATAGTTAAGTGGATATTTTGAATAGATCATCTAAAATGTCATGTAGAGTCGGCTGCAAGTATTGATATTAAGTCATTGGAGAGAAAATCTAAATGACCAATGGGCAACTGAATTTACTTAATGGACAAATCCACTGATAAGGGAATTATATAATAAAGGTAAATGAATAAAGAATCCATCCCTGAAACGTAACTGATTAGTAATTAATAGTTATGTAGCATGTGTAATGAATAATTAAAGTACTGAACGTAAGTCCCATAAGGTCTAGTAGAAGACCCGGGAGGAAGGGAAATGTGTGTGTGTGTTAGTTAGACTAAGGGAACTGTAGACATGTGTTTGAACTGACCTGGAGAGACTTAGGAGAAAACAGGGAGTAACCTTCAAGGTCCCCCTAATCTCGGGGGAAAGGAACAGACAGCACTGGCTAGTGATTAACAGTGATGAGAACTCCAGGGAGGGATACAACTCACCTACTGTTTGTGTGGAGGTATGTGCGTAAGTGGAGAGTTAGCATAAAATGAATGTCTTTGTTATTTGGACCTCAGAACGTTCTCTGAATAAACTGTACAGACCTTTTGCAGAAAGCTGAGTCCTTGCCTAATTATTATTAACCCAGTGTCTTACAAACCTTGGGGATTAGTCAAGGCTTATTGATTGTTAATTAATATCAGTGGGATTCGAAAATTCCAGTGACATCCACCCAAAAACATATTTTGGTATTTGTTTCATTAGTCCATTGTTGACGTACAGTGCATTCAAAAATAATTCAGACCCCTTGACATTTTGTTACATTACAGCCTTTTCTAAAATTGATACATTTGTTTTTTTCCCCCCAATCTAAACACAATACCCCATAAAGGCAAAGCAAAAAACTTGTTTTTAGAAATTTATAAATGCAAATGTATAATACAATTTTAAAAACTATCACATTTACATAAGTATTCAGACTCTTATTAACTCAGTACTTTGTTGAAGCACCTTTAGCAGTGATTACAGCCTTGAGTCTTCTTGGGTATGATGCTACAAGCTTGGCACGCCTGTATTTGGGGAGTTTCTCCCATTATTCTCTGAAGTTCCTCTCAAGCTCTGTCAGGTTGGATGGGGAGCATCGCTGCACAGCTATTTTCAGGACTCTCCAGAGATGATGTATCTGGTTCAAGTCTGGGTTCTGGCTGGACCACTCAAGGACTTTCAGAAACTTGTCCCGAAGCCACTCATGCGTTGTCTTGGCTGTGTGCTTAGGGTCGTTGTCCTGTTGGAAGGTGAACCTTTTCCCAGTCTGAGGTCCTGAGCGCTCTGGAGCAGGTTTTCATGAAGGATCTCTCTGTACTTTGCTCTAATCATATTTTCCTCGATCCTGACTAGTGTCCCAGTCCCTGCCGCTGAAAAACATCCCAACAGCATGATGCTGCCACCATGCTTCACTGTAGGGATGGTGCCAGGTTTCTTTCAGACGTGACGCTTGGGATTCAGGCCAAAGAGTTCAATCTTGGTTTCATCAGACCAGAGAATCTTGTTTCTCATGGTCTGAGAGTCCTTTAGGTGCCTTTTGGCAAACTCCAAGCGGGCTGTCATGTGCCTTTTACTGAGGAGAGGCTTCCGTCTAGCCACTCTTCCATAAAGGCCTGATTGGTGGAGTGCTGCAGAGATGGTTGGCCTTCTGGAAGGTTCTCCCATCTCCACAGAGGAACACTGGAGCTCTTTCAGAGTGACCATTGGGTTCTTGGTCACCTCCCTTACTAAAGGGTTTGTCGTGCTTGTGTTTCGTTAGCGTTACACTATGACTCCGTGTGCATCCTTTAATATATTGGTGGCTCTTGCTGCCACAGACTGTATTTACCTTACATAACTTGCCGACCGGCTTGTTCTTTGTGTGTTGTGAATTGCTTAAGCGGGTTCTCTGCTAATTACCCTACAAGGTTTTTTTTCTTGTTCTTTCCCCTACAGAATGTAAGAGTATCGCGGTGGGCTTCCACTACGTTGAGACATTAACTTTGGAGTTCCTTAACAGAGTTACTCCATCATATGGTGCTGTTTTTACTGCTTAGATATTAAACCAGCTAGGTAATATTGCAGTTGGTGTAAAAAACAACAACATATAAATCAAATCCATTACCTGGTTGCTGTTTTTTGTCTGCCTGTTTTTCCCTCACGGGTCTTCCCCGTTTTGCAGAGGTACTGAGTAATTTATCCCTCACCAGGTTTCTATTCCTCCAAGCGGGTCATGACATAAGCTCTCTCAGACCCCTGCTCCGTGGCCTTGCTGGCTTGGCTGAGCTTATGGCTTCCCTTTGTGACAGGTGTGATGGTGGCATCCCCCCTGGAGACCTGCATACCTCGTGTATGCACTGCCTGGGTTTGAGCCACGCGGAGAGGGTGGTGGAGCGCCTTACTGGATGCCTGTTCTGTCTGGTGTTCTCAGAACGCCTGCGCCTGGCGTGATTGGAGGCCATGGTGGGGCTTCATCGCCCCCAGCGGCTCAAGAGGCTAGGAGGGGCCTACTCACTCGGGTAGCCACTGCACTGGACATCAAACTGGTGGACAGTGATGACTCTCCATCTGTCCCCATCTCTGCTAAGTTCCGTGAGGCCTTGCAGGAGAGCTAACTCAGAGCAGAGACTGGACCATGGAGTTATGTGGCGGGAGCAAAGTCACTCGGCCTCCAGGAGTACCTGACCATGGACACCATGATAGCTGCCATGGTTCTCCCGGATCGGGAGATTAGAGAGCAGAACCCGCAACTCAAGCCGGGACCCCCCAGTCTTTGATGCGGACTTGAAAGCCACATATGGGTCCCTCTGCTCTCTTGACCGCCTTACCTGCTGAAGACTCTGTTTCCCCGGCTGCAGGGGAGCACAGAGGAGCTCCTCCAGGAAGCGATGGAGGTGTCTCGCCTGCTTTGCCTGCTCCAGAAGGATGTGGCCTGCTCCAACGGACGGACCATGGTGCAGGTGGTTACCTTCCGGCGCCATCTCTGGCTGGCCCAATCCCGTCTGCCAGCTGCTTTCCAGAGCACATTTGTCACTCTCCCTATCACCCCAGGGCTGACCTTTGGCACAGGGGATAATGACATTCTGGAGCAGACCAATAAGGTTTGTATGGACCGGGAGACCCTGAGACGGTTCATGCCACCTCCTCAGGCCCCGGGTCCAAGGCAGACGGACCATCGCCCCCACCTGCACCCGAATAACGGCGGGGTCCCTCTTCTGCCCCATTGCCTCGTGCTGAGGAACGACAGCGGGGAGGGGCACAACGGTCAACCGTCACCGCCATATGGATGTGCCTGGGGGACCCAGGCGCCAGAGGATAGAAGGCCCCGGCAGGACTCCTGACACAACCTTCCCCAGCCTCGGCCGCTTCTCCTGGTCTCAATGGGTAAAGTGGGAGGAGTGTGTGGAGTCCCCATGGGTGTTATCCACAATGCTCAAGAGGTACCGACTCCAATTCCGCTGCCGGTCCCCGTCCTTCAGGGGCCTTCGTGTCACCACAGTGGCCAACCCCCTGAAGAAAACCCTGCGACTGGAGATCTCCTCACTCCTGGACAAGGGTGCCATCCGCAGGATCGAGAGTTCAGAATGTCTAAGTGGGTTCTACTTCACTTATTTTGTGGTCCCAAAAAGAGACAGAGGGTTTCGACCAATTCTGGACCTCCGCAACCTCAATGGGTACTTAAAGGTACTGAGGTTCCACATGCTGTCCCTAGGGTTGCAGGCTGTGTCCAGGGACTAGTGATTTGTGATGTTGGACCTGAGGAATGTGTATTTCCATGTTCCTGTTCACCCAGCTCATTGGCAGTACCTCCGATTCACTTTCGAAAGGGAGGGCTTACGAATTCATGGTTCTTCTCTTCGGCCTCTCCTTGGGTCCTCGTACTTTCACAAAGTGCATGGACGCTGTCCTGGCACCTCTCACATCCCGAGGGTTGTTGATCCTCAATTACCTGGACGATTGGCTGGTTTGTGCCCCAACCAGGACCCAGGTCCTGTCAGACCGAGACATGCTCCTGACCCACATCGGGGGGCTGGGCATTACTTAAACGGCAAGAGTTGTCTGATGCCAACCCAGAGGGTGGCCTTCATTGGCATGGAACTGGACTCAGTCCTCATGAAAGCACGCCTGCCCACCAGAAGGGTTCAGGCGATCTTATCTTATCGACCACTTTCGGCAGGGGCGGATGGTATCCGTCCTAACCTGCCAACGCCTGTTGGGCTTGCTGACAGCGTCCTCGTTGTTGATTCCCCTCGGCCTGCTCCATCTCCGGCCTCTTCAACGGTGGTTCAACTCCCACCGGCTGCACCCGAAGCGCCACCGTCACCACCAGCTGCGGGTGACCGCACAGTGCCTCATGGTATTGAGGTGGCGCTGTCACTCCTTTCTCTCAGGTGGGGTGGAGATGCTGAGGATGTGTCGCCGGGAGCTGGTCAGCACAGACGCCTCCCAGTTCGCCTGGGAGGGGGGGGGGGGTGACCGAGCTGCGAGCTGCACTGCTGGCCCTGCAGTCTTTCCTTCCACATCTGAAGCGAAGACATGTCCTGGTGAGAACGGGCAGCACCACAGTGGTGGCTTACATCAACCATCAGGGTGGACTGAGGTCGCACCGCCTCCATCTTATGGCACGGGAGCTCCTTCTCTGTGCTCAGGGACGTCTAGTGTCTCTACGCTCAGCACATGTACCTGGCATCCTGAATGTGGCAGCAGATATGCTCTCAAGGGAGGGCCCGCCACCTTGGGACTGGAGCATACATCCCCAGGTGGTGAGGCACCGGTGGGACAAGTTTGGGAGGGTGCAGGTGAACCTGTTTGCCTCCCTGGACAATGCGCACTGCCTCTTGTGGTACTCCATATAGGAGCCACCAGGGCCTCTGGGCTTGGATGCTCTGGCTCACGATTGGCCAGGGCTGGAGCTTTACGCATTCCCCCCTTTTCCCCTGATCCAGGCTGTGCTGGACAGGACCAGGTTGGCAGAGCATCGTCTGCTTCTGGTGACCCCATACTGGCCCAGACGACCCTGGTTCAGTCTTCTCCTGTCGCTGTTGTCTAGGACACCTTGGCAACTTCCCCTGAGACCGGATCTGCTGTCTCAGGCCGGGGGAACTCTGTGGTATCCGAGGCCACACCGCAGTCTGTGGGCTTGGCCACTGAACGGCACCAATGGTCCATGTTAGGACTACAGGAGGGTGTAATGAACACCATGCAGAACGCAAGGGCACCGGCTACAACTGTGGCATGCCAGTTGCGCTGCTGGTTGTTCTGCTCTTGGTGCACTGGTATTGAGGTTGTGCCCGAGTCATGAGGGGTGCAGTATGTCCTCCAATACCTGCAGTCTCGCTTGGATGAGGGCTTGACAGCCTATCACTGAGAGGGTATTTGGCCGCTATATCTGCCTGCCATGTGGGGTGGATGGACAGGTTTATGAAGGGGGTTCGTCGCCTGTGTCCAGCTAGGACCCGCTCAGTGGCGGGCTGGGATCTGGATATGGTCTTGGCACACATCCAGATCTGCCTTTCGAACTGTTAGAGTCTGCCTCCCTGAAACACCTCTCTATGAAGGTGGCTTCTTGGTAGCGATTACTTCCATGAAGAGGGTGGGTGAGCTCCATGCTCTTTCAGTAAGTTCTGAGTGCTACCGGATGGACCCCGGGGGGAGGAGTGCATCTCCGCCAAAACCCTTCATTCCTCCCGAAGGTTCTGTCAGACAGGTATGTGAACATACCTTTTATCCTGTCTGCTTACGACCCCCCCGGCAGTGGCAGGGGATTCTGGGCCTCCCTCCGGCATGTTGTGCCTATGTGGAGCGGACACGGTCAGTTAGAACAACAGACCAGCTCTTTGTCTGCTTTGTCCTCCTGCACTTTTTGCTAGGTACTATCAGGTAAATGTGGCACCTCCCTCTGCGGTTGCTTCAGTGGTCCTGGGTGTCGCCTCCCCTTCCACATTGACGGCCCCTGCGTCTCGGTCCCGCACTGGGACTTCGCCGCTGGCTGGTCAGGTCTCTCTAGCACCGACTAATCTGGTACGGGTATACCAATATATTGGAGTGATCCAATATAGTGAAATATAACGAAGGTTATGTATGTAACCACGGTTATGTGAGCTATTTGGATCACTCCAATCCTCTACGGTGCTAGAGGCGCCTCAAAAACGATGTAGAGAACGCATGTCGCGGCCTTGGGGTCTATATGTAGGGGCGGACCCCAGCCGTGACACAGGTGTACACAGGAGTAAATCTGTTAATCCTCACCTCCGATGTATCCCTCCACCGCGGAGTGATACCAATATATTGGAGTGATCCAAATAGCTCACATATCCGTGGTTATATACGTAACCTTCGGTATTGTGTGTAGGTTGTTAACATAAAATGTGGAAAAAGTCAAGGGCTCTGAATACTTTCCGAATGCACTTTAAAAGTTACATATCTTAAACTTGATTCCTGACAAGCGAAACATCATCAATAGACTAATTACATTTTTTTTTTAAAGATCATTTTTGGGTGGAATTTTCCTTTAAACTACTTATCATAGTGGGTATATCCAGTCCAATACTTTTTTCTGTGATTGCTGAACTTTTCATTGAGAATGCACTCAATATTTTTATGGTTACATTTCTTTTATTAACCTTTTATTTTAATATTGTATGAAACGTGCTGTAGATTCATATTTTTTTGTCATTTGAATTAAATTGACTTTTTTGGCAACATCAGAGGAGTTTATTGCATTATATTAGCAGCTGTGAAATGATTCACTGATTACTAGAGTCGATATGGCCAAAGATATACCACGGCAAAATCCATCTAGTTTCCAATGGGAACAGATGAGTCATAGTAGGAAGAACAAGCAAGGAGGTGGGCAGAGCCAAGCACGAGATCCTATTGGCCCGTTCTAGCAAACATCTGCATATATCCGTTAGGTAACGCCTACCCTGAAATGCACGTGTGCAATAACGTGCATTTCGACTTTTCACTCCTAAACAACGCGATTAAAAAAACTTGGACAAAACTTAGTCCACTCTATTCATAACATATTTTAGTTTTGGGAATCGAAAACTGTATTGTGATCAAATGTTTCATTAATGAGGTAAAATGTGCAGAATGTAGGCCAAAATCCATCTCGTTCCATCTTCTCCCATTGCCCGCCAGTGGGCTTCCGAGTCGAAACGCCAAGCGGATGCCTCATATTTATACATCCAATCAGTGTTCAGATATAGCTCAATCAGTGTTCAGAATGGTGCAAGTGCTAAACAAGTTGATTGGGCCAAAATACATTGCCCTCGCCAGGACGTGGGTTCCCACAATGGCTGGTTAGGGATCGGTGGGCGGAGGTGCCCTTGTCTACTTTACAGACTGGAGGCTAATCCTGGACTGGGTCCTATATCAACGGCAAATTCAAGGACGACTAGAGTCACCTCTATGGCTCAGAATGGACTACGACTTGGAGATGGGCATGGGTGGAGTGCTTGCTCTTTCTGCGTTGGCTAAAGTGGGATGACCCGACATAGGGCTTGTAGAGGTTTGCACAAAAGGATGTCATGTTAGCTTGAATCCTGTTTTGTCATTTAATGTGAATAAATGTCATTTACTTACAAAAAAATGCCTGTCTCATTGTTCTGTGATATAGCGTTTCCCATGATCGTAACTTTTATTCTGAAGGCGAATATAAACCGGAACTAATGTTTTTTAAGCGACTTCCTGCAAAATGAGAAGAAGAAAAAAATTACTTCCAGGTAAACAGATATTTCAGCCAAATGAATAAATGATTGTTTGGGTTTAGTTTAGGACGTCCCTGTGACTGATAATAATGGATTATCGGAACTTAACAGAGCCGGTGGTGAATACGGGTAAGTTTATAGTTGTCGCAGGGAACTGATTGGAAGCTTCCACCAGACAGAAGCAGGCAGGGGTTCCAGCTAATAAGCCAACTTTCCAATCGTAGCCCTCTAGCTAGCTACTTATGGTGTAACTATGTATGGAATCCATGCTTATTTCCGTTTATGATCGCTTTTATGCGATCTGCATTCAGACATAATCTACTTAAAATGCATTGCGTAGTTAGCTATAGCTAGTAGTATCAATGTTATACTCTTCTAGTCATAGACTAGCTATTTGTTTGCTGTTGTTTTGCCCAGTCAGTGCAGCTGCTTACTGCCTGCGATATGTCCATTCATAGGGTTATCTTTTCCTCTACCTGCCCTGCGCCTGTTCATCCCACCGCTGCGGCTGTTTTCTGCAGCGATGTGGCAAGTGGCCCAACGAGGGGATATAATGGACTACGGGAAACTAGAAGAGTTTGTGACGTTTGTTACAGAGATGGTTCCAGAGCTGCTCAGTTTTAGACAGAGAACCCAGCTCATGTTGGGCTTACGAGCAAAGGTGAGTGAGAGAGAGAGGTGATGATTATTTGCAGTAACTTTGACTCTGATGTCATCGTGCCTACACATCTTTCACAGTCCAAAAGAACCAGGAATGAAAAACACAAAATCTATATATCTAGATTTGTCCTGTAACTTGAAAAGAACATAGCTAATTTAGTAATGAGTTGTAAGGAATTATATTCTAGTCATGAAGCAACAGGGAATGGAATATTTGAAGAGAAAGGTTAGGCCAAGTTGTTTACCCAACAGTGTTCTTGTAGGAATAATCTGTTTTTTCCCCCCCAGTTGGTTTTGGAGTTGTGCCGCACGGAGCAGACAGCAGGACTTCAGAGCCATCTGGACAGGATCCACGCTGCAAGATCACACCTGGGGGATACAGACGTGAGTCTTAAGATATTCCTCAATCCTCTGTAATGATGTTCTCTCACTCGATCTTGTCAGAATTACAGTACATTTATTCAAGAGGTTTTTTCCCCAGTTTTGTTGCGCAGAAGCGGAAGCCTCTAAATCAAATTTCCTTGCACTGGTACAAACTCTTATCCAAGACCCAGTTGAGAGAGAACATTTCTTCCAGGTCAGTATATGGTTTTGTTGGTTCAGTTTGTTAAACACCAAAGTTTGAACATTTGTATGGTCCGTCAACATTGGTATAAC
Source organism: Salmo trutta (assembly GCF_901001165.1). Lineage (NCBI taxonomy): Eukaryota > Metazoa > Chordata > Actinopteri > Salmoniformes > Salmonidae > Salmo > Salmo trutta. Next base: position 50,731,874 of record NC_042964.1, on the reverse strand, counting down.
AAAACAGATGAAACTAGTAATATCTAGGCTACATTTTCAATGTTTTATGTTTTTGTGATAGGTGTATTATCGCTTCATGTTCTTAGGCTACATTTAATCTTTGAAAGAAAAATTCTATGTGAAAAGTAGCCAGCCAAATAATTGATCCCCCTGTCTTTTTCATCTCTCCCATTAGGAAGTGTTTCCTGTAGACTATGGACCCAAGTATGACTCTGCCCTGCAAGGATTAATGTGGGAGTTTCTCTCCAGGCTGGAGCAGCTCCTTCCAGTACCAGACCTCAAACAGGTACTCATGCAGAACCTTCTCGGACCTCCGTTATCAAGCATGAGCTTGTGAATAAAGTTGGCTTATTTGAATGTCTGCATCTTTCTTTCATGTCATAATGCCCACGATGAATTAACATGCTGACACATCTCATGTGGCGCACTGCAGCACTCTTCACAAAACGTTACATTGGTTTCTCTGTATATGTATTAGACATGATGAGACATCTTGGAGCATTTTATTTAAGATAATGGGCATTTAGAATATTTTATTGAAGAACAACTGGACCGATTGATACATATATTAATGTTTGCTCCCCATCTCGTAGACAGTGTCTTGGCTCAATGCTGCACCCTCTGTTTTGGAAGAGTGTGTCAACTCCCTATCTCAGCCGCTGCAGTTGAAGACTCTACTGCAACATCATAGAGAACTAGGATATTTGGACACCAATGGTAAACCACTTCAAAATAATAATCCAGAATTAGTAAAGGAGGTATGCAAATTGCTACTTTGAATGATTCAATGAAATGCTTTTAGGATTGTAACATTCCCCCTTTATTCATATCATCCCAGCAGTTTATTAAAATAAATAACATCTCACTGTAATTGTCTCCTTCTACCTCTCAATCAGCAACTTCTTCCTCCTCTGCTGGTGACTGCATCTTCTCCTCTCTGTCTCTCACTCCGGTAGTGGTGACGGCCACTAGAAAGACAGAAACAGAGATCCAATCAGAGTTGATGGATGGCTGTATGGACCCAGCCTTATATGGTGAAGAGATGGAAACTGAGTCTGTAGTAGTGACGGAGTATGCAGAAGTGGAGCTGGGGACCAGTACATACACCAGTGAGGAAAGGGAGTTTAGTATAGAGAAGACTGAGTCACAGAACCAAAGAGACAGTCAGGTTGAGTTGAATGGGGAAGAGCGGGAGATGGTAGCCATGCAAAGCGAGGAAGACCGTCAAGAGGAAGAAGTGGGGGTTATTTGTGAGGAAGTGGGGCTTCCTAACGGAGACGCTGAGCTTGTTTCAGAGAAAACCAGTGACATGAACACAGAGGAAGACGTTTTCTGTGCAGAGGTGGGGGATGTGTGTGTGGATTTGGAGTCAATGAATAGAGAGGTGGAAATTATTTATGAGGAGGTGGAGCATGTTGAACATCAGGAGTTAGTTGGGCCTATATGTGCAGAGAATACAATTGACAGACCGTCCACCCACAATGAGAACCTACATGAAGAAAATGGGGTCACAGAGGAGGGGACTGAGAAGGATGAGCAGGAGAGAAATGAAGCTGTCCCCCAAACTGATAAGGATCTAGGAAGTTCCCAATGTACGCCACAAGAAGTAATGAACCAGCCTGAACTGGTCACATCCTGTCTGCACCAAAAATCCACATTAGGGTTCCAGAGACTGGACGTCAGTGACCTGCCTCTCCAAATGTCCTCCCCCTCTCAACCATTGAGAAGAAACACAAGGCTCCGGATGAAGACAGTGGGATCAAAAGGACCCAATGGAGGGCAGCTCAAGGCATTGAAGGAGGAGGCTAATGGGACCTGGGGCGTCCCTTTATACCTGCCTCCAGACCCAAGGTAAGAATGAGGGGTGGGAGGGGACTTAAGGTTTTAAAGCAATTTCACTATTTACTTTAAAAGGATCACAATGGAAATGTGTCATTGACTTCATTGTGTTTTCCCTGTCACGTTTTAAAAATGTTTGTACTGTTTGTATGGCTTAGTTAAACTGTCAAATAAAATCAATCAAGTGCGGTGTCATTGGACATCAATTGTGCTTTATCGCTATCTTTAGGGAAGACTCTGAAGACCTCAGCGCCACTTCTGACAGCTCCACACTGTATGGAAATAAAGGTTTGCAATGTTATATCAACACAAGGTTTCTATGGCACTGTAGGTACACTTGGATATCGTTAGAATTCTCAGAATGTTTAATCATTTTAATTGGCAATGTTGAGTATGGTCCAGATGCCTGGCTCAGAATAAGTTGGATTATCATTTTTGATAACTTTCTAAATATACAGTATGCTCCTTTCTCTGTTCCCCTGCAGGTGGGACGGTGGAGGCTCCCTCTCTTGTGTTCGCCTGCTCTCAGTGCTCTTTTAACCATGCCGACGAGGTGACCCTCCGGCAACACCTTAAAGAGTTTCACCCAGAGGAGTACAGAAGGATACTTGCTGCTGGAGAAAATGAAACAGAAACCCCTCCAGGGTCTTCCAGCAGCACCCCTCTGAACCCATGTCTCTCAGACATTCCCCACACACTGGGGAAGTCTGGCAGGCATGCATCACGCTCCAAAACATGCTCTGTGTGTGGAAAGACCTTCTCTCGAGCGACAGATATGAGGAGACACCAGAGATCCCACACTGGGGAGCGGCCTTACAGGTGCACCCAATGTGGGAAGACTTTCCAGTACTCCTTCGACTTGAAAAGACACCAGCGAAAGGGCCTAGGGTCAAGGCCGTTCCAGTGCTGCGCGTGTGGAGAGGGCTTCGATCGGGCGGAAGATCTAAATACACACTGCAGTGTGGCTCATTTAGTCTCTGATGATGACGTTGGGATCAAGTTAAACCTCCCAGCAGGCCTTGAGAGTGAGCAGTGTCCCAGCGAAGACGGTCAACACAAATGTCCAGAATGTGACATGTCTTTCAGTCAGATATCCCAAATGAAGCGACACCAGCTGATTCACTCCGGTGGTGACACTCTGCAGTGCAACCAGTGTTTGAAGAAATGTCAAAACTCTGATGCCCTCACAAAACACATGCAAATGCACAATGGCGCTCGACCATTCCAGTGTTCTATGTGCAAAATTAACTTCACACAGCTAGTTTGTCTTAGGCAACACTACTTGAATGCTCATAAGGAAGAGGGTTCATTTCTGTGTTCCCATTGTCCTAAAAGTTTCTCAAGGCTATCGAACTTGATCAAACACCAGAGAACTCATACAGGTGAGCGGCCTTACCAGTGCTCTCATTGTCCAAAGAGATTCACACAACTACAGATCTTGACTAGACATGAGAGAATTCACACAGGAGAGAGACCATTTCTTTGCCCTGACTGTGGAAAAAGCTTTCTGTCCTCTGGTGAATTGTCAAAACACCTTCAGTGTCACTCAGAGGAGAGACCCTTCCCTTGTCTCGAGTGTGGAAAGACTTTCAAGGCCAATCGGTTTTTAAAGAAACACTTACAGACTCATACAGGGGAGCGTCCTTTCCCCTGCTCCCAGTGTGGGAAGAGATTTTCCAAGTCGACTGATCTGACCAGGCATAATCGCATGCATACAGGGGAGAGGCCACATATGTGCTCTCAGTGCGGTAAAAGTTTCTTAACTTACTCCGAAGTGGTGAAACATCAGCGCTACCACACTGGAGAACGACCATTCAAATGTGCGCAGTGTGGGAAAAGTTTTACCCAGTCCTGCTATCTTACAGTACATCAGCGGATACACACAGGAGAGAAGCCCTACTCCTGCAGCGTGTGTGGAAATCGCTATAACAGCACCACTCCACTGAAGAGACACATGCTCAGCCACACGGGAGAGAAGCCATACGTGTGTACTGAATGTGGGAAGGCTTACAACAGATTGCATCTGCTGCGGACACACGAGCGAACTCATGCAGCAGCTGAGGCTGTTTGTTGAGGATATTGGTGTGTCATTTGCTATTCATATGTTGTAGTGTCTTTTGGTGGATCATTTGTTGTTTTTTGGAAATGTAAAGTAAAACAGGCCCTTTGTATTAGAGGCCTGTAACAAGAGTTGAGCATCATACTGTGAATTGTTAATTCTGTCACTGCTTGGAATTTCATTGTATTTTTGAGATGTGCTTTTTGCTGTCAGGAATCATACATCAAAGGGCATTTTATTTAGATTATTCACCTTGTTTTGACATTAAAAAGAGAGAAGTATTGCGTACCTTTCTTTGCAGAATGAAGAGGACAGTTGCTACCGGTACACAGGCTGGTTGTTGAGAGGCGAGTGCCAAGCCTCTATGTTCAAAACTGAGGGAAAATATGTATTCTCAAATGTAGGCTTGAGTTGTCTTTATGGCTGATATACATAATATTAATCAATCTGCTATCTCGGTCAATAGACGATACAGTATTTCTCCATTTTGACTCATCAGCACCCCCAGAGGAAAAACTTCTGTATCTTTAACGTAGTATTCCTTATTAAAAGAAGAGAGAAGGTAATAAAAGTAAAGTTGCTTATTTTTGTCTTGCGGTAGGCTACAATATTTTTCAAAAGGAAATCAACTAAAATCTAACACAGAGCCATGTTAGTAGTAATGTAGGCCGGCAGCTTGGAGGGCTTATTCTATGACTTTTATTTTGGAAAAGGTACAGGCGGAACGAAAATTGAGTCCAGTCTTGGGTACCGGAAGTTTTGGGGAAGTAGATCGATGTTACTTCGCTCGTTGGGGAGCAGTCAAGTAATTTTGTTCAAAATTATTCTGCGCTTTTACATACGTATATTTCTAGCCATGGATGCATGTGGACTATCTAAAGACATCAATGGTGTGTAAGAAAATAACTTCTAGCTAACGTTACCATGCTAGCTAATATCTGCAGAACTAATATCAAAAGCCCCATGGAAAAAGTGGCATATTTAGCTATCAGTTGATCACGGGCTAAAATCGGTTGTTATGACTGCCTTGTTAAGCCAAGTGTACTTGTAATCCTATCTAACTAGCTATCAATTTAAAGTAAAGACAATTTCAATAGTAAAGTTATTGCTTAATGCAAATTAATCCTGACAAAGCTAATGTCTGATGCTACTCTTATGTTCTATGGAGCCCCATCCTGTAACGACTGGATGAGAAATGCATGCTTGCCATCTTTAGCTGACAGACATAATGATATATTAACACTGTATATATTTTTGAACAGTGTTCTGATTGAATGTTTGTCCATTTGTACACCTACATTTCAGATCCAGTTCTCAGTCTTTCTTCTCTGCGCCTCCTGGTTCCACCCTTGCGGCTCCTGTCTGCTGCCATGTGGCAGGTGGCTCAACAAAGAGATGTGAGGCACTATGAGAAGTTGGAGGAGTTTGTGACTCTGGTGACAGAGGCCATTCCAGAGCTGCTGAGCCACAGACATAGAGCTCAGCTCATTCTAGGTCTGAGAGCACGGGTGAGACACGAGTCAGGGGGCATAGGGTTATTCAGTTGGATGGAGATCCCTGAAAAGCGCAAATGAAATATATTGAACAGAAGAGATTTTCCTATGATGATGAGTAGAGAATTGGGTCTGTTCTATACATTATGTAACTGTCTGTAATCCTATGAATGGGTTCTCCCCACCTGAGTTGATTGAGAGGTGACAATGACATGGTTTCTCCAGCTACAGGTTTGTACCACAGTTAATACTTGTTTCTACTGCTTGTGATTCAGTTGGTTCTGGAGCTGTGCCGAGGCCCTGCAGACCCTCAAACCATCCAACCTTACCTGGACAGAATGCCCACTGTTACTCCAGGATGCACAGGAGTAAGTGGGCTATAGTCCTTTTAGAACAGAATTTGGTTGTTTTCCAAGTGGATTTGAGTGCACACAGCCACTATGTGATGAGATGATTGTATCTGTTTACTGTCTTGCAGTACAGAGATGCAGAAGTGGAAGCATCTGAATCCAATTTTGTCGTGCTTGTCCAATCACTGCTAAAGGACCCTGTCGAGAGGGAGTGCTTCTTTCAGGTACTTTTACACTCGGCGCTGTGAGCCTCTTGCAGGACCGCGCTGCTTACGCCAAGGTTTTACTGAAAACAATGGGAGTGTCATGCCTGGGAAAAGTTACTCGTCCAGGCCTTCAAGAAAAACAAGTACTTGAAGTTACAATCCATCGCCTTGCCTCCATTTAAATAATGTTCCCCCAACAGGAGGTGTTCCCGGAACAATATGGCCGACATTATGACACAGCGGTACAGACGTTAACATGGGAGTTCCTCTCCAGACTGGAACAACTGTTTCCAGTACCAGACCTCAAGCAGGTATTGAGCATTATGGCATACATAGCTTCTGGCAATTTAGCCTTTCTGATATTGGATGTAGCATAAATCCAGCACAGGTTAGGCATAGTACATTTTGGGAAGACGGACACAATTCTTTAGGCTACGTTGATTGAATATAAAATGCATTTCTAAAAGACATTCCCTTTCAGACGGCGACATGGCTCAGCTCTGCCCCTTCAGTCCTGGAGGAGTGTATGCAGTCGACCCCAGAGAATCTGAACCTCATTCTCCAGCACCATAAGAGTTTTGGACATTTAAAAGGACCTTGTAAGTCTCCTGTAATGATTACCAAATCATGATGCAACGTTTTGTAGCACAGTACTGTTTAAAACTCGCAGGTCGTTTTATGACACAGTTCTTGTTTTCTCTCGTTCAGCTGCTCTCTCCTCCTCCATGGGCGACAACATCCTCTCCTCTCTGTCCACCCCTAAAATGGTGGTCACCACTGAGCCGACCACTTTTGTCACCCGATCAGAGTCGTCACATAACTCGGCAGACGTGCTGGGCCCCATGTCTTTAGAGGACACTGATGCTGTAGTAGTAACAGTTTACACTGAAGTGGAGGTTGGAACAGAGGTGGAAGAAGAGATTGTAGAGACAATGAACGAGGAATACGTATCGTCAAACGCCTCTCCACTGCGGGAGGAGGTGGTTGAACTTAAAGCTGAGGATATGAATCTGGAGATGACAGTCGTTGAAGAATATGGCTACGTGGGGGAGGAGATGAGTGCAGCCGAGGAAGAGATGGACACAGTGAGTGTTCCGGTGGAGCAAGCAGATGAAGCCGTTAATATAAGTGAAGACATTGGAACTGCGACAGAGACACTAGCAGTCAAAAAGGATGTCCAAGATGAGGTGGTGGCAGATCAGGACGGCCAATCAGAGACTGTGAATGTATGTGTGAACCAGGAAGGGAAGGACACATCCCATGTGGTCAACTTTCAAACCCAACAACCTGCGACGTCAACTGTGAGGCGGTCTACACGGCTGCAGTCGAAGACACCAAGAACTTGGCGGAGGAAAAAGAACACTGAGAACAAGTATGACTGATGATTAGAGAATAGGAGTACTGTCATTTAAAAAGGAATATGCCATTTTGTCATCAAATTAGTGATATTTTTGTGTTCGTTTTTAATCACAGGAACAACGGTGAGGCCTCAAGCGTGGTTTATGTCATCTCACCCAGGGGAAGAGAAGCCGGTAATAATGAGCTCTCCAACTATTCTGACAGTGACTATTCTGACAGTCATCAGGGAAATGGTTATATACAGTGAAGTTGGAAGTTTACATACACTTAGGTTGGAGTCATTAAAACTCATTTTTCAACCACTCCACAAATTTCCTGTTAGCAAACTATAGTTTTGGCAAGCCGGTTAGGACATCTACTTTGTGCATGATACAAGTAATTTTGCCAACAATTGTTTACAGACAGATTATTTCACTTATAATTCACTGTATCACAATTCCAGTGGGTTTAAACAGCTTGGAAAATTCCAGAAAATGATGTCACGGCTTTAGAAGCTTCTGATATTTCAAGGCCTACCTTCAAATGCAGTGTCTCTTTGCTTGACATCATGGGAAAATAAATCAGCCCAGCCAAAAATTGTAGACCTCCACAAGTCTGGTTCATCCTTGGGAGCAATTTCCAAATGCCTGAAGGTACCACGTTCGTCTGTACAAACAATAAAACGCAAGTATAAACACCATGGGACCACGCAGCCATCATACTGCTCAGGAAGGAGACGCGTTCTGTCTCCTAGAGATGAATGTACTTTGGTGTGAAAACTGCAAATCAATCCCAGAACAACAGCAAAGGACCTTGTGAAGATGCTGGAGGAAACGGGTACAAAAGTATCTATATCCACAGTAAAACGAGTCCTATAAAGACATAACCTGAAAGGCCGCTCAGCAAGGCAGAAGCCACTGCAACAAAACCGGCATAAAAAAAACAGACCGGTTTGAAACTGCACATGGGGACAAAGATCGTACTTTTTGGAGAAATGTCCTCTAATCTGATGACACAAAAAATAGAGCTGTTTGGCCATAATGATCATCGTTATGTTTGGAGGAAAAAGGGAGAGGCTGCAAGCTGAAGAACACCATCCCAACCGTGAAACACGGGGATGGCAGCATCATGTTGTGGGGGTGCTTTGCTGCAGGAGTGACTAGTGCACTTCACAAAATAGATGGCATCATGAGGTAGGACAATTATGTGGTTATATTGAAGCAACATCTCAAGACATCAGTCAGGAAGTTAAAGCTTGGTCGCAAATGGGTCTTCTAAATGGACAATGACCCAAAGCATACTTCCAAAGTTGTGGCAAAATGGCTTAAGGACAACAAAGTCAAGGTATCGGACTGGCCATCACAAAGCCCTGACCTCAATTATATAGAAAATCTTTGCCCAGAACTGAAAAAGTATGTGTGAGCAAGGAGGCCTACAAACCTGACTCAGTTACACCAGCTTTGTCAGGAGGAATGGTCCAAAATTCACCCAACTTATTGTGGGAGGCTTGTGGAAGGCTACCCAAAATGTTTGATCCAAGTTAAACAATTTAAAGGCAATGCTACCAAATACTAATTGAGTGTATGTGAACTTCTGACCCACTGGGAATGTCATTCTCTACTATTATTCTGACATTTCACATTCTTAAAATAAAGTGGTGATCCTAACTGACCTAAGACAGGGAATTTTTACTAGGATTAAATGTCAGGAATTGTGAAACTGAGTTTAAATGTATTTGGCTAAGGTGTATGTGAACTTCCGATTTCAACTATACATATTTACAGTAGCAAGAACTGAGGGACCAAAATTTGCAAAAAAAACAAATGTTTGGAAGAGATTTATTGTATATTTACATGTCTTTCATTGTGTGGTCTCAAGATATTTTTCAATGAGCATGCCTTTTATTTCATTCCCAAGCCATGCAAATAAAACATGCCTTGTCTGACTTCTGTCTCCCAGGTGGATCTGACAAGGTGACCCCCTTTACCTGCCCTAAGTGTGCCTACCACAGTCTGGAGGAAAAGAGCCTTCACCTCCACATGCAAAGCATTCACACAGAGGAGTACAACAAGCCCAATGTGTCTGGGAAAAACAGAGCAGAGGTTTCACCATGTCCCGATAACACTGGCCAGATATTCACATCAATCAAACCTCTCCTTTCTTCAAAAACTTTAATAACTGAAAACTCTGAGAATCAAACCGCTAATGCTGGAACTCCCACGAAAGCAAAAGGCTACCATAAGGCCCACACATGCGCCACGTGCGGTAGGATCTTCACTCGCTCCTCAGATGTGAGGAGACACCAGCTCACCCACACCGGTGAGAGACCTTTCCACTGCTCTCAATGCGACAGGACCTTCCAGCATTCGTGGGACCTGACCAAGCATGAGAAGAAACATGGCGGGACATCCATCTCTTTCCCCTGCCAGCAGTGCGGGAGCTCCTTTGCCAACCTCCGCTCTCTGACAGCCCACCACAGAAGTTCCCACCTGGGCGAGAGCGACCTGCCCCACCTCTGCTCCATCTGTGGCAAGAGCTTCCCCTCCTCCTCGGAGTTGCTGGAGCACAGGAAGAGCCACGGGACCAGCCTCCAGTACATCTGCCAGCAGTGTGGCGAAAGCTTCCACTCCCTGCTGGCTCGCTCCCAACACCGGCAGACCCACCTGGTAAAGCGGCAGTTCAAGTGCCCGCACTGCGACAAGAGCTATACGCGCAAAGCTGATGTGAAGAGGCACATGTTCTCCCACAGCGGCGAGCGACCGCACCAGTGTAACCAGTGTGGGAGATGCTTTTCCTTCCTCTTCCTGCTCAAGAAACACCAAATAGTTCACACAGGCGAGAGGCCTTTCCAGTGCTCCTACTGTCCCAAGAGGTTCACATTGATATCCATCCTGAGCAGACATGAGAGAATGCACACTGGGGAGAGACCCTTCCTCTGCTCTCAGTGTGGGAAGAGCTTTCTGTCCCAGGGGGAGCTGTCCAAGCACCACCGCTCCCACACTGATGAGAGACCGTACGCTTGCAATCAGTGTGACAAGAGGTTTAAGAGCAAAAAATCCCAACAGGAACATATCATCTCCCACACCGGCGTGCGCCCTTACCCTTGCTCTTATTGTGGGAAAGGATTCACCAAACCATACGCTCTGACCAGGCACCATCTCATACACACAGGGGAAAGACCATTCCCCTGCGTCCACTGTGGGAAGACGTTTCTCACCCCCGCAGAGGTACAACTACACATCCGCATTCACACAGGGGAACGCCCTTACCCCTGCCCTGATTGTCAGCTGAAGTTTAGGAGTTCGTCAGACTTGGCACGACACAAACGCTTTCATACAGGGGTGCAGACATTTGTCTGTAACCAGTGTATGAAAAACTTTCCCACCTCGTCCAAACTGAAGAAACACATGGAGAACCACTCAGGGACAGAGGCAGTCCAGAGCTCAGACTTTGGAGAACATTCCAACCAAGCGTGAAGTAAGGGCAGCAGCACAATTGGCAAAAATGGCAGACACAATTAATTAAAGTAAATGTACCTTCACAGCTATTATATTCTACAATGTCTCTGTCAAGGAAGATCTTTCAACACCATTAGATCTCTAAAATAAGATATATTGTCAGTCTGGCTCATGGCCATTGAAATATAGCTGTCAATTATTATTTTGTGTCTGGTCAAAGGGAGTTGCAACTCAATCATGTCCTTGGCTTATTTTATTGTAAACTGTATATGCTCAGCATCTTAAATGCAACAGTTTTTTAAACTGTAAAATCAGTGCTATGATCATACAATTAGTAGTCAATCAGTAGCTGGTCTATTGGAAGCGCTGGTAAATTAAAATGTTTGTCAATAACTTTTGAAGAATGTCAAAGATTAGTAAAATGTTCTGTTACGTAATGAACAGCCTTAGGTGGATGCCAACTTGTCTCCTTGTCTTTACAGTTCCCAGTACAATACATGTATTTTGTTCTACTTTGTAGCCCTCTGTCTCTCTGACACACATACCAGTAATTAAAATGAAATCAGTTGGGCGGGGGGAACAGGTTAGGCCCATGTAGTGAAAACAATAGGCTTTGAGTAGCTTTGTGCAAAAGATCTGTTGGATGCCGATTGAATCATTCCTTGGTGAACTATCCGATGACAGGACCCGTTGTGACGCGCAGTAATTCCAGGATCACTTCCGGATTGCTTGTCGTTCATGGCTACAAGCATGTTATTAACTGATTTACAATTAAATTGGTAAAACATTCGTAGACAACGCAAACGTAGTGTACACAACATTATTTGCTACAATCTGTAGCGTTCAGGAAGGAACCGATGCATTAAATCCCGTCGTCTAACGGGATCCTCCATCTAACTTTTGTAACAACAGTCAGCATTTGGCCCACGCGACAAAATGGACTCGGAATTTTCGGCAGCGGACAATGCAGGTAGGCGATATCTAATAAATGACCATGCAAATATGCCAGCCGCTGCATATACTATTTTTTTACTACTTTTGTTATTTTGATGTATGTTCAGCAATACACCATGTTCACAGCGTGTTTGCAGTCAAAAATGAAGTCCACGGGACAAGCAGTACTCGTATATTTCTACAACAATTATGAACATTTGCTCCACTGAATATGCCCCAGTACCCATAATTAAGATGCATAAGCTACATTCAATTACACAAGACTGTTGTGAAACGTTATTTAACAATTTCAGATAATGCACTAGCTAGGTTGCAGATTGATTTCAAAATTGTTTACAATGTTCTTTTGAAATACTCTTTCCAAGCCAATGAAGGTACAACACATGACAAAGTTTGTGGACACCTACTCGTCGAACATCTCATTGAAAAGTCATGGGCATTAATATGGAGTTGGTCCCCCCCTTTGCTGCTATAACAGCCTCCACTAGACATCCTGTGAAGACTTTCCACTAGATGTTAGAAAATTGCTGCGGGGACTAGCTTCCATTCAGCCACGAGCATTAGTGAGGTCGGGCACTAATGTTGGGCGATTAGGCCTGGCTCACAGTCGGCGTTCCAATTCATCCCAGAGGTGTTCGTTGAGGTCAGGGCTCAGTGCAGGCTAGTCAAGTTCTTACAGACCAATCTCGACAAACCATTTCTCTATGGATCTCGCTTTGTGCATGGGGGCATTGTCATGCTGAAACAGGAAAGGTCCTTCCCCAAACTTTTGCTACAAAGTTGAAAGGACAGAATCGTCTAGAATGTCATTGTATGCTGTAGTGTTAAGATTTCCCTTCACTGGAACTAAGGGGCCTAGCCTTAACTATGGAAAAACAACCCCAGACCATTATTCCTCCTCCACCAAACTTTATAGTTGGCACTATGCATTTGGGCAGGTAGTGTAATCCTGGACTCCGCCAAACCCAGATTTGACATTGGACTACCAGATGGTGAAGCGTGATTCATCATTCCAGAGAACGCTCCAGAGTCCAATGGCGGCAAGCTTTACACCACTCCAGCTGACGCCTGGCATTGCGCATGGTGACCTTAGGCTTGTGTGCAGCTGGTCAGCCATGGAAACCCATTTCACGAAGCTCCCGACAAACAGTTCTTGTGCTGACATTGCTTCCAGAGGCAGTTTGGAACTCTATAGTGAGTGTTGCAACCAAGGACCGCTTCAGCACCCGACGGTCCCGTTCTGTGAGCTTGTGTGGCCTACCACTTTGCCAAATCCACTAATTTGAAGGGGTGTCCACATACTTTTGTATATACAGTGTATGCGTTTGACGTTCTGTCTGATTGCACCCTTATACATTTTTCCATGCTGTTTTAGGTCTCCCTCTCCTGTCCCTCTGCCTCTTGGTTCCACCCATTCAGCTTATGTCAGCGTCCATATGGCAGGTGGTGCAACAGCGAGATGCCATGAATTATTCAATGCTGGCGGAGTTTGTCTCCCTGGTGACAGAGATGGTCCCTGAGTTGCTGATCTATAGGCACAGGGCCCAACTTATTTTGGGATTGCGAGCAAGGGTGAGTGTTACAACGTTAATGAGTGAGTGTAGAAGCATGGATAGAGCCCTGATGTATTAGGATTCCTTTTAGAATCCAAGAGTGGAAGATTTAGTCTCGTCTAGGCACACTACTTTCAAAACAGGCCCTTTACAAGTCAGAATGTTGAATAAACTTCATTTGGCCATACTTTACCTGTTGTCTGTTGATTTTTATCCTTATGTCGGAGGTAATCGGTGACAAAATATCCACAGGGAAGTGTTATTAGCCCGACTTTCAGTACGCTGGTCTGTATATGTTTTCAATACTGATGCATGGGACGTAAACACTTGCACAATATCTAAACAATGGCCAAGCGTGACCAAACGTTGACAACTTTTCATTTGCAGTATATCGCATGCGCTTCCAGCTGATTGCGAAGGGGCCATGCTTCGGTCGACAACGTTCGGCTATTGTTTGCATATTGTGCATCATGTGCAATGCGTCAGGAGATAGAAAATACAAACCGTGGAAATGTTCTCTTCATTTCCTACTGCCAAAAGGACAACAGCACGGACAACCGGTAAATTGAGTGTAAATATCATTTTATTCAACATTCTGGCTTGTAGAGACTACTGCATATGATTTAGGGCGACTTTGTCCGACTGAAAAGCCATGGGTAACCATGGTAACAGTCTGACGTACTACAACTATATAACTAATGAATAACGGTGCATGGGGTATGTGTTATTGCAGCACATTCTGGAGTTGTGTCGCAGTGAGCATCCTGTAGAACCTCAGGTCATCTTAACCCAGCTGTACATGATTCAACCACTTACCCACTTCAGTAATGATGTAAGTTGATCTTCAATGAGTACCTTCTTCCTGGAGTAGACTGGAATACCTGTGGAGTGAAATGCACTGCTATAGATGAACTGTGTGTTGGACAAATGTGTCCTTATTTGATGTATCCTACAGGTAAGTGACACAGAGGTGGAGTCGTCAGAGACTCATTTTCTGGAGCTGGTCCAGACCCTGCTTAAAGACCCTGATGAGAGAGAGCATTTTTTCACAGTGAGACTTCACAGAACACATGTCCTCTTGCATTGGATTTACAGGTCAATGAAGTAAAGTGTTTTGCATTGCATTTAACTGTATATTAAATAATGTGGAGGGGTTTTCTTCCTCATCTGTATCCCTCAGGAGATATTCCCAGTGGAGTATGGACCACAATATGACATCGAGCTGCAGACTCTACTGTGGGAGTTCCTGTCCAGATTGGTTCAACTGTTACCGACCCCTGACCTCGCACAGGTGAGGGAAAGAATACCTTCCATTCACACCTACTGTTTAATAATCATTGTGCTGTACCAGATTAATTAAACTGCAAGGAACCATGTGAAGTGGAATATTCAGTAGATACATATCTATTTTATCTATCCCCCAGACAATAGCATGGCTCGGTACTGCCCCCTCAGTCTTGGATGATTGTGCCCATGTTATATCTCATCCAGCAGATCTGAAGAGTCTGCTTCAGCACCATAAACGTCTTGGACATTTGGAGCAACATGGTGGGTGACACGTAGTAAAAGTATGCATCATATTTTAAAACTGCACGTGGCATTCATCCAAATGGATTGACTTTAATTGTAGCATCTTCTCTTTGAACAGTACCCCCCTGCGCCATGGGCGATTGCATCCTGTCCTCTCTCTCCATCCCGCCACACAGTAGAACGGGGATCAGCACTGAGCAGACCAGCTGTCACAACCAGTCAGAACCCTCGCAGGAGTTTGTGGATGACTTCGAGGTGGAAATTGTAACTCTGACAGGTTATGAAGAGGTTGAATTAGGTTTGAGTCAGGAGGAGGTGGAGGATGGGAACGATGATGAAGGTCAGACCATGGAGGACAAGGAAGAAGAGCCTAAAGAAACGTCTGCTGAAGAAGTGGAGGAAGAGGAGAAAGTGATGGAGGACCATGAAGAGGGGGGCTTGGAGAGCAACTCGCATCTAGAAGAAGCCGAGGATGACCCAGCATCCTCCCATCACCAAACATCCTCTGGGCCCCACATCTGCTCAGTCTGTGAGAAGAGCTTCAAGTTTGCCTCTGCACTAATAGCCCATCAGGTCATCCATACAGGAGAGCGCCCGTATGTTTGCCATCTGTGTGGACGGTGTTTCTCCTTCAGGCAGTCTCTGGACAGGCACAAACAGACACATAAGGATGGGCGCGTTTACGACTGCTTGATCTGTGGGGAGACCTTTCAGTCCTTGTCAGCCCGCACAGAGCACAAGAAGAGCCATATGGAGGAAGGCGCTTACCAGTGCTCACAGTGCCACAGGAAGTTCAACTGGGTGTCGGCCATGGTGAGACACCTGAAGGCTCACACAGAGGGCACTGAGGTCAAAACGCAGGAACTTACAAAAAGCCTGAAGTC
Source organism: Salmo trutta (assembly GCF_901001165.1). Classification (NCBI taxonomy): domain Eukaryota; kingdom Metazoa; phylum Chordata; class Actinopteri; order Salmoniformes; family Salmonidae; genus Salmo; species Salmo trutta. The sequence goes on along the minus strand of NC_042964.1, from coordinate 50,716,210 downwards.
TGAGAAAGAGGATATAGGGATTAAAGAGATTGTAGCAGAGGTGGCTATTGATCCCCCTGAAACAGACCTGGTGTTGGAGGATGGAGGGAAATCCTGTCACAATCCACAGGAAGGAGCGGATCACAAACAACAGGAAGGTGATGGTCAGTCCACTTCGTCTGAGCCTGCAGTGTTGGTGCCTGGACTTCTGGACAAGGCCGTAACACTTGTCAAGGTCCGTACCAGTGGTAGGAAAACGAAACCGACCTTGAAGGTGCAGATGGTGAACCTGCAGAAGCTCAAGGGAAAGGTTGCCACCCCAAAGAGGAGGATGGGTGGAAGCTTGATGAACCCCCAGGGTTTCACACCATTGCATTTTAAGAGGTAAAGTAGATGGATGCAGACAGTTTAAGGTTAAATAAGTTTGGTATTTTAAGTGAAAAATAAGATGTAACTTAACTGTCATCTCATGGCATTAATGCTCTAGGCGGGCATTTCCACGGTAACAGAGCGACACAGACTACGATTTTTTTACTTTATAATGTATATTTAAAAAAAACTAAGTTTGGTAACAGACAACATGAACAGCACAAACTGTCATTCTGAAACCAAACTACTGTTTATCAAGTAAATGTATCCTTGTAAAATTCTCTGTGGAAATTGTTCAATGTAGTCCTTGTGCATAGTTGTGGTTTGTTTAACTTTGCAATCATTGGTTTTTGTTTGACATACATTTTAATGTGAAAAATCTGAGTCTGTGTCACTCTGTTACCTTGTAATTGCCCTCTACCTACTTGTTTGTCTTCAACAGTGAGGAACACTCCTATGGCTCACCAGTGGTCTCAACAAAGGAAGGAGACACAGGTGCATGTATTACCTTATCAGTTTGCATAAGTGTGTAATTGTTTGGTCTGTTGAGTGGTTACCTACATGTATTATTTTGTTACATACATTGCTTAAATAATTGTTTGTATCCTGCCCTTATTGAATCCATCAGGTTTTCACTTTTACTTTGTTGGTCCTTCAGGGTGGTGTCCATTCTCCTGTCCCGAGTGCTCATTCGTCAACTCAGACGAGGCGTCCGTCCAGCAGCACATTGAGACGAACCACTCGGGGGAAGCACAGGAAGACGCTCAGTCCGCTCCGCACCAAACAGGCCAAGCTGGACACTATGATTGCCCAGACTGTAACAGCAGCTACAAGTTTCAGTCCTTACTGAAATACCATCGGCGCGTCCACACCGGCGAGCGCCCATACGTGTGCTCTCAGTGCGGACGGCGCTTCTCCTTCAAGCAGTCACTAGAGAGGCACAAACAGACACACAAGGATGGGCGCAAGCATGACTGTCTGATCTGTGGGCAGAACTTCAAGTCCTTGTCAGCGTACACAGAGCACAAGAAAAACCACATGGAGAACGGTGTGTATCGGTGTTCGGAATGCGACCGGCGGTTCTCCTGGAAGTCTGCGCTGGTAAGACACCTCCGGACTCACACGGAGAACGCCACCGAGGCTGAGCTCTCTTACAAATGCCCAAGGTGTGACTTGGGATTCAGCAGTAGTACGTACCTTAACAGGCATCTGCTCACACACCAAGAGGAGAGGTTGCATGTCTGCAGCTGTGGCAAGAACTTTGCCTACAAGGCTGCTCTGACCGCACACCAGCGCACCCACCTGAAAGAGAGGCCACACCAGTGCAAGCAGTGTGGAAAGGGTTTCCTCTACAAGGGAGGGCTGGTAAGTCACATGAAGATCCACTCCGAAGAAATGCCTTTCATGTGCTCATTCTGCGGGAAGAGCTTCAAGAGGGAGAGGAACATGAAGAAACACGAACGCTGCCACACCAGGGAGAACGTGTTCAGCTGCTCGCAGTGCGACAAGACCTTTGTGTACAAGGCCACACTGACCAGGCACGAGCTAACCCACTCGGGGGAGAGACCGTTCCTGTGCTCCGATTGTGGCAAAGGGTTTTTCTCCCATGCGGAGCTTCTAAAGCATGAGCGCTTCCACACGGGCCACAAGCCGTTCCAGTGCTCCCACTGCGGGAAGCAGTTCACCCAGTCCTGCTACCTGACCATTCACCTGCGCTACCACACAGGGGTACGGCCTTACTCCTGCACCCATTGTGACAAGAGCTTTCTCAGCGCCAACCGTCTAAAGAGACACCTGAGAACCCACACAGGAGAGAAACCCTACCTGTGTTCGGAGTGTGGGAAAGGGTTCAAACAGTCATATCACCTCAAGATGCACCAGCAGACTCATGCCACTAAGATTTGCTGAGGCATGATTGTGTCTCTGTCCAGACTTCAGTCAAATGATTTGGTAGAATGTAATGGTGAGTTAGCTGTCGACTGTGTAGACAACCAGGAGTGTTTAAAATATTAAAATATAAATTCAATATGCAACAAATTCAAAGATTTTAGTGAGTTACAGTATAAGGAAATCATTCAATTGAAATGAATTCATTAGGCCATAATCTATGGATTTCACATGAATTGGCAGGGGTGCAGCCATGGGTGGGCCTGGGAGGGCTTAGGCCCACCCACTGGGGAGCCAGGCCCAGCCAGTCAGAATGAGTTTTTCCTCTTAAAAGGGCTTTATTACAGACAGAAATACTCCCCCGTTTCATCAGCTGTCTGGGTGGCTGGTCTCAGATGATCCCGCAGGTGAAGAAGCCGGATGTGGAGGTCCTGGGCTGGCGTGGTTACACGTGGTCTGCGGTTGTGAGACTGCCAACAGCTCTGGTGGACATTCCTGCAGTCAGCATACCAATTGCACGTTCCCTCAACTTGATGCCTCATCTGTGGCATTGTGTTGTGACAAAACTGCACATTTTAAAGTGGCCTTTTATGGTCCCCAGCACAAGGTGCACCTGTGAGCTCCCGTCAGATCCTTGGGCTCCCGAGTGGCACAGTGGTCTTAGGCACTGCATCTCAGTGCTAGAGGTGTCACTACAGAACCTGGTTCGATCCCGGGCTGTATCACAACCGGCCTAGATCGGGAGTCCCATTGGGCGGCGGACAATTGGCCCAGCGTCTTCTGGGTTAGGGGAGAGTTTGGCTATCATTGTAAAATAAGAATTTGGTCTTAACTGATATCCCTGGTTAAATAATGATCATGCTGTTTAATCAGCTTCTTGATATGTCACACCTGTCAGGTGGATATATTATTTTGGCAAAGTACAAATGTTCCCTAACATGGACGTAAACTATTTTGTGCATGAAAATTGAGAGAAATAAGCTTTTTGTGAGTATGAAACATACCTGGGATTTTTTTTTTCGGCACATGAAACATGATTACACGTTTATATTTTTGTTCAGATTATTAGTGATAATTCCTAATCTAAGGATTCATGAAATGCATTTGAATTCTTTCCGGCTTTCCTCAGCTGAAATAATGATAAATACTGTGTCATTGTTACTTAAGGCACATACAGCTCTTCTGTGAGCTGAATCACTCATGTGACACAACTTTGGCCTGGATTAAATCTGTAGAGCGCTGGCTGCAATTAATCCCAGACAAAATGTTGATTATAATGTAGAAGTACTAAAGGAATTGTGCCTCGTGTCCTTCTGCTAAAATGCATTTCATATGTATAGTACATTGTATTTTCATAGTTGTAGCTCAAATGAGTTTAATGAAGAGACTTCAATGAACAATACAAATTGTTACTGTCTTTTGTAATGAAAACGTCAATTTAAAACCTACTAATAAAAAAAGGAAACTCAAGCATACTTAAAACTAAACTTTATTAGATGCATGGGTACATTTACCATCTATAAACTCAAGCTATGGTTTGGGATTTTTTTTTTTTTTTTTACAAAACAGGCATGTCTTAAACTTTGCTCTGGACATTGGCAGTAAGGGGTGAGATTCCACTGACATTGGTCTCATGTCATTCATATCAGCTTTGCACATGTTGAACCATTTGACAATCTTAACACTGGCCATCAATCTGGGTCTGAATGTTTGCATGATAAATCTGTACCATGATTTAATTGATCAATATTCACTCAATGGTAATGACTTCATTACCATTATATATAATATGAATGAACAAAATAGGACTCGCATTCCCTTCCAAGGAGCAATGTTTCAATGACAGACTAGCAGTTATTTAGCACCAACACCAGATTCACATGGTTAAAGAACACAGTGCCTCAGAGGACTTGCAGGGATTATGCAGTTTGTTACCAGATGTCACTTAGGAGTGCATTGTGTGGGTGGGAGTAAAGGACAGAGTTGAATAGTCACTTCATATAGGTGACAGGACAATCGTGACTAGTTTATCAAATTTAAGATTTGAGGTGAAAGTAAAGTCATTTGAGAATCCCAGTTTCAGTAGAAACGTATTTCCAGGTTCTGATGTTTCACTCATGTTGAGTGTGCACACCGGCATACAGATTAGTTTCAGTAGTTAGGAATGCCATGACTTCATCTTAGGTCCGCCACCTAGGTCACATTTAACATGAGAAAACAATGCATGGCCACACTGCCAAAACTATTGAACTGGGAAACAATTGATCCAGCACTTTGGCCAGACTGATCTACACAACCATGTGTAGAGTGATGGGGCAGTGGTCACTGCCCATAGCTTGGTTGCGGATCTTGCTATCGCAAAGGCCTGGCAGTAGAGCAGAGGACAGCACAAAGTAGTCCAGACGCCAGCCTACGTTCTTAGACCGAGAGTTCATCATGTAGGTCCAGAAGGTGTAAGCGTTGGCCTGCTCGGGGTACAGCTCGCGGAAGCTGTCGGTGAAGCCTGCAGCCAGCAGCTGATTGAAGCCCTCACGCTCCTCTGCTGTGAAGCCTGCGTTTTTTTTGTTGCCTTTGGAGTTCTTCAGGTCGATCTCCTCATGGGCTACGTTCAGATCGCCACACAGCACCAGGGGCTTGCGCTTGTCCAGGTCGCTCAGGTAGACCTTGAACTCCACGTCCCAGGTCTTGCGATAGTCCAGGCGCACCAGGCCTCGGCCAGAGTTGGGCACGTAGGCGGTGACCAGGAAGAAGGTGGGGAACTCAGCAGTGATAACACGGCCCTCCTTATCATGCTCCTCTTTGCCTGCAGACAGATTGGGGATAGGCAGGTTAACTAGGACACCTGGAGAGAAGTCTGAATGAGTAAAGTTAAGATGTTCACAGCCAACTAGAGTAACCAGGATCAGCCATTCACTCACCAATGCCATAGGTTACTTTGAGGGGCTCAGTCTTGCACAGCATAGCTACCCCACTATAGCCCTCCTTCTCATCGGAGCCAGCCCAGTACTTGTGGGGGAACTCGGGCATGGAGGTGATTTCATCAGGAAGGGACTTCTCAGCGCACTTCGTCTCCTGCAGGCACAGCACATCCGGGGCCTCGTCACGCACCCACTGGGCAAGAGAGAGGGAAAATAACCAGTCAGCTCCTTCACATTGCACTGCCATTTATCAGTGTTTAAAAGGTGCAGCCACTGTGCAGATTAATGAACCAGACAATAGTATTTAACAGAAGTTCATAGACACTCAACGTTTAAATCTCATAACTGTAGTGTGCGGACTTATTTCACATGTGTAGTTAACGATTCTATGCACTATAACTCAACTAACAGGTGCCTCTGTACCAGTACCCCTGTATATAGTCTCGCTATTGTTATTTTACTGCTGCTCTTTAACTACTTGTTATTTTTTATTTATTATTCTTCATATTTTTAAAACTGCATTGTTGGTTAGGGGCTTGTAAGTAAGCATTTCACTAAGGTCTACACCTGTGGTATTCGGCGCATGTGACTAATACAATTTGATTTGATTTATAGCTCAATGCCAAGTCGTAATGCAGCTTTGGACTCTGTGGTTCCCAAACTCACATCAAGGCCCTTCTTCTTGACCCAAGCTCTGAGCCCATCCACATTCCAGGAGGTGATCTTCATGTTAGCAGCACGACCATCTTTGCTGTTCATCTTATCAGGAGGGTCACTGTACAGAATGGGGGCCTCTGGTTCCTTGACCTTCTTTCCTTTCTTGGCAGCGGGAGCTGTAAGGTGACAGAGAAAACAGGAGGGGTAATGAGACTGATGTAACAGTATGTTCTTTTCATTTTTATTCTGTTCTGCTTCAGACATACTGTAAGTGTAAGATACATATCTCAAAAAACAGGAAACATTAATTGACTAGACGTCTCACCTGTGCCGTTGTCATGGTCACCATCTCCAGCCTCCTGCTCATTTTTCTTCGCTCTTTTCGACATACTTGCACTCGTCGTTATCCCACACACGCCCCGAAGACACACAACACGCACACACAAGTACACACGCGCCGCCGCTGGGAAAAGAAAAACATGATCTAGTTATTAGCTTTATTTATAGCAGCCAATTTAGTAAATACTATAGCGACGCTTAGCTCATCAGCTACTGCCACAATAGCTACTAGTTTGTACGCCAGATATGTGATAGATGTTTACATTACTGCATTACATATCCATTGAACAATTATGTAACTACTGCAAAAACAGGCGAATCTTTGATAATAAGCTAGTTAGCTAGGACATATACATAACTTTATGTGCGGCCTATGGCTCAATCCATGTCGAATGAAGATCGAGTCTGAATAAATGGGGGAAATGTGCACGAGCAATCAGGCAGAAAATGAATGCAACTAATGCTGCTACTACTACTACTTCTTTGCAAATTAAGAATTGAACTAGAGAGAACCCAAAGTATTCTTACTTTGCTTTTTCACAACAAAGGATCAACCGTGTCACACTCGCGCAGTCACTCCTCCAAAACAAAGCAGTGGGTTTTGAGGAACATTGTCACACAGACACGCATGTGCTGTTAGGCTGCCCTATATTATGCCTGATGTGATTTTCCTCTGAATCCGTGAACGCACCAGGTATCAGCTCTTTATGCATGTTATGTATTTGTTTACGTCAAACATTAAATGTCTACAATTAGCTTCCAATTTGTTTTGGTTAATACAATACCTTAAAAGATACAATTCTGTAAGGAAATCATCAAACGACCTCTTGTTATGGGTCCTCACTGCCCAGAGTACTGTCTGAAACCCGAAATACTCAGCAACTGAAAGGTTCGTATTAAACTTTTTGCTTTCTCATCTGAAATGATAATGTTTTTCATTTAAAACACGTGAAATTGGCTCTTAATGTGCCTTCGTTTTTGGCATGTGAAATGAATAATTGATGGTAGATCTAGATCGCCACCTGGTGTGCAACCCGAGTGTTAGCTAACTAATCATGCTTCTAATAGTTTTAACCAAACATGACCCTGTTTTGGTATCTATATTCTAGTGCTTATGTTCTACTTTTCGTATTGCTTTTGAAGAATAAATAAAACAACACCTGTACTTTTTAGTCGTTGACATTGCACTGTTTATTCATGTATGAACTGATGTATGCAACTGTTTCTGGTATGTGTAGCTATGGCATCGCACTCGGAACATATTTTTTTCAGATGCACACAAGACCACTAGCTATGACATTTACGACATTCTTCCAATGTGCACAAGTTTTTATTTTATTCATAACAATATAATTCTCCATCTCCCTCAACCTCTCTAGCTGTCATGACTGTAGTGATTGGATTTGAGGGCAGTGCCAACAAGATTGGTGTGGGCATTGTGAGGGATGGGGAAGTACTCTCAAACCCCAGACGCACCTACATTACACCCCCTGGTCAAGGCAAGTTGGTTGAATTCAAAGTAGACTCAAATGACAACTGAACGATTGTGTTTGTCCTAATGCTCATGTCTGTAGTTGCAGTAACAGACTAACTCTCCATCCCAGGGTTCCTGCCTAGTGAGACAGCCAGACATCACCGCAGTGTCATCCTAACAGTTCTGAAGGAGGCGCTGGAGGAGGCAGGGCTGAAGCCTGCTGACGTTGATTGCGTGGCATACACAAAGGGTCAGGAACTCCTATGTCACTGATACCTATAAAGCTGAAATTGCCTTTTCTAACCTGTAGTACCATTCAGTTTTCACCAACATGATATTATTTACCCCAGGACCAGGGATGGGTGCCCCCTTGGTGACGGTGGCTCTGGTGGCACGCACAGTGGCCCAGCTGTGGGGGAAGCCTCTCCTGGGTGTCAACCACTGTATTGGCCACATTGAGATGGGCCGTCTCATCACTCAAGCCAATAACCCCACTGTGCTCTATGTCAGTGGGGGTAACACACAGGTCAGTCACCCATACATACTTACTAAGACAGACTTGGGATGTCCCGCACAACTTGAGAGTTCTTAAGGTTTCCCCTTAGTTAGCACTCATACCTGTCTCAACTGAGGTTTTTGGGTTTAGTTGTGCTCTAATGCAATGTTTCCTCATGAAGGTGATTGCATACTCTGAGCGGCGCTACAGGATATTTGGTGAGACCATCGACATTGCAGTGGGCAACTGCCTGGACAGGTTTGCTAGGGTGATAAAGGTGAGTTCTGCATGGCTCTTCAGGGGACTAAACTGAAACGAACCTGATTAAGTAATCCTCCTATAAAGGCTACATGCTGAAACATGTAGTCCACTTCCATCGTCTTACAAGAGTTGCTGAATATCATTTTCAATTTGCTCCTCTTTTCATGCATCTTGTTTTTAAAGCGAGATAGCAACATCATTTTTTCTCCTCTTTAAGATTTATTGTGCTCGGACTATACCTTGTATAAATAGTTTTACCATTCTCATGAATAAAAATGGTTTGTGCTCAGATTTCCAATGATCCCAGCCCTGGGTACAACATTGAGCAGATGGCCAAGAAGTGAGTACATGTGTTTTCTTTGGAATTGCTGTTGGCCAGTAGATGTTTTCATATGTGTATATATTTACACCATTGATTTCCTGTTTGTTTTGTCAGGGGTACACAGTATGTGGAGCTTCCATACACAGTGAAGGGGATGGATGTGTCATTCTCTGGGATTTTATCCTATATCGAGGTAAGATGCAGAGCCTTTAAGTGGGAATAAAGTTTGCATTGAGTTGCGTTGCATTGCATTAGGTTGCATTGCATTGTAGGGGAGAGACAGGGTTTTTGTGATAGTTAGATGGACTGTAGTTCTAATAAGGGGTGCATGTTTGATGTGTTCATATTTGTCCCTTTTCTTTCAGGAAGCAGCTGGGAAGATGTTGAAATGTAATCAGTGTACAGCAGAAGACCTGTGCTTCTCCCTACAGGTCAGAACAAAAGCTATAAACTGCCCCAGTGCATTGTTGTCAGCCTGTTTCCTGCATCGGCAAGGCAACACCCTTCCCCTTCAGAATGATGGCGGCTACATGGTGGCATCATTCACTGTCTGAGAGGTGGCAGAGCACACCACTGTGTAATGATCCGTTCACTACTTGTGTGTCCTGTAGGAGATCCTGTTTTCCATGCTGGTGGAGATCACAGAGAGGGCCATGGCTCACTGCAGCTCCCAGGAAGTGCTCATTGTTGGAGGCGTTGGCTGTAAGTCAATTGTACTTCATTGTGGGGGTTGTGGGCTTTAAATGTAATTCATTAAAACACATAAGATGTAATATCATGTAAATCTGGCTGACCACTCATTATGGACAGGCACAACTCAAACACAACCCTTCAGGAATGCTGATGGGGGTTTTGCTCTGTAGGTAATCTGCGTCTGCAGGAGATGATGGGAGTCATGTGCAAGGAGAGAGGTGCAAAGCTCTTTGCTACAGATGAGAGGTAAGGCTCTACATACTATGTTTTCAATACAAGGGATTTGACAAGTGTATCTAAGACATTCAATGCTTACCTTTATTATTTATGAACTAATACAAGTAAAATGGCTTATGTTGATGCTAATTTCATAATGTACTTACACTTTGTACATCCTTCTGTTATTAAAATGTGATATTCTGTTTCGTTGTGTCACAGCTTTTGTATCGATAACGGAGCAATGATTGCACAGGCTGGCTGGGAGATGTTCCGGTCCGGTCAGACGACTGAGCTGTCAGACTCTTGGATCACTCAAAGGTAATTCCACTATACCTGCAACTCAAATTATTCCCTTTCATTATATTCTATTGTACAGTGATTCCCTTTCATTATATTCTATTGTACAGTACAGTGATTCCCTTTCATGATATTGTACAGTGATTCCCTTTTATTATATTGTACAGTGATTACCTTTTATTCTATTGAACAGTGATTCCCTTTACATAAAAATGTTAACTAAAATGTTACAGGAAGTTCTTGTCTATTTTACGAAAGTGTATTGCGATGTTAACTGGATATTTTTGACAACAGGTCTACCATATTGTGCTGTCATCCAGTGACAAGAGAAACATTATGTTGTTGGCAGGTACAGAACAGATGAAGTGGAGGTGACCTGGAGAGATTGACAGCTCACTACCCAACAGGCTGCAACTTGCACCCACCTTCCCTTTACCTGGATTGAATGCGTTGTGTCATGATGGAGGGAAAGAATGTAGAAATATTCTATGCCTCACTTCTATTGTTCTGAACCCCTCAACACAACAGTTTTTAGCCACGTGCATTAGTATTTTAGGCCTAGATTAAATCCGGATTGCAGAAAATCTGCATTATAGCGCAATTGAAATGAAAAGGCAATGTTCCCGCATTTGGAGAAAACACCTTTATCTTTTGATTTGTTTTGGCTTTCTCTAGCGCTGGATTCAATTCATATCGCAGAAGATCCGCATTAAAATAAGTCATTTCTGATTGAGCCAACATATGCAGGTTTACTGTGAATGAAGTCTCCGCGAAAGCGGGAACTACGCCTTTTAAATTTCAATTGATCTATAATGCAGATCTTCCGCGATACGGATTTAATCCAGCCCCTAGTCTACAATATAGCCACGTTTATACCTGGTGTTAATGTGTCCTGATCTGGTCAACATTCTGATTGCGGCCATATTTTTGGACAAGTGTATACAATTAAAAGTGATTGCAATCAGATCTTCCTGAGCACCTCCGGAGATAGTCAGTGATGCGTTGTAATGTAGCTAGATATCTTAAAACTGTGAACAGATCTGGATTATCAAACCATTTAAATCATCCCTTCTAAAATCATTGACAGGTGGCAATACTGGCTTAATGTTAAATAAAAATTTGCTTTACACTGAAAGCTGAAATGTACCTTTTTCGAGGATGGGAGCAGCAAGATTAGAACCTGTGATCTTCTGGTCCCTAGCCCAGTGCATTGCACCAGCAGATGTGAGGGCACTATGCCTTTTCCCCACATATTTAAAGCTGTTCAGGCAGAAAGTTTGGAACTCACGATGCAACAGCTTTTCCCCCTCCTGTAACTCCACATTTATCCAGTCAAGTCATCCAAGGATCACAATCAATTGTTTTTGGGCTTTATTCAGTCCGTATCGCAGTAGTTCAGCGCCATAGAAATTGAAAGGCAATGTTCTGCGTTAGCAGCACTGCATTCACGGTAAACACTGCATGTCGGCTAAATTGGAAGTAACCTTTACATTTCAATCGTGCTGAACTGCAGCGTCAAGCCCTCAGTTTACTTAAAAAAAAAAAATACATTTAACTTGTCCTTATTAACAAAGCAAATAACACTGGGTTTTATGTATCGTATGTGAAAATGATTAACAATGAAGTATGAGCATTACCAGTAAGACCATGGGGCATGTCAAGTTCATTCAATTTTATTATGCAATACTGTTCACTTATCCTCCAGTGTATTTTTTTTATATTTCAAATTTCAAATCATAAAAACTGAGCTAGTGTGATCATGAGTAACATTCACCCAATCAGGGTACAAAAAACAAAACAGCATTAGGATCAGACAGGGGAAGGGTGCGTTCTTATTGTGCTGTCTGCACCCCTGTAAACTGGAGACATGATTACACATCTGTCCCGTGTAAAATACAGTGAAATGAAGCAGGTATAACATTTTCAAATTTGTGAAAAAATAAACACCTGGTAGGGTAGGCGTACCAAGGATTGGTCACAACAGATTAGAAAGTGCTTGACGGATCCCTCACAAGAGGACAAAACAGAAAATGTCTGATAAAACTGCAGTTCCTCACAATAAAATGACAGCTCTTAATAAGATTGTTAAAAAAGACCAGCTCAACACGACATTAAAACGAATCATTTTGAGCTGATAGGAACTCCAGGTCCAATTCATTAAGGCAGGCCTTTGAAGGCGTTAGAAAAGTCCCTAGTTGTGGATCTCATCAAGGAGTTAGTCCAAAGTGTCTCAGTGTGGCTTTGTGTAAAGACATCGACCTGAGTGCGTGTGTGTGTGTGTGTGTGTGTGTGGGGGTGTGTGTTGTGGCAGACAGGTCCATGCATCACTAGGCTGGCTGGTCCAGGGAGTTCTTATACCAAACTACCTTATTGGGATCTGAAACAGAAAATAAGACCACATTTAGTGACAGGCAGCATTGTCAAACCTCTCATACAATCTAGCCCTTGGGGGCTGCAGCAAGGACTTCTGAAAAGGGAAACCCACTAGATAAAAAAAATCTCAAGTTGTATCCGTCCTTCTTTAGATACAAATTTGGATAAGGTTTTTGCAGACGAGATGCAGCAAGTTTTAATGATGTCACTAGTAGGATCTCTCCTAGATCCAAAACAATTTGCCTACCGTGCCTACTGGTCATGCTGAATAACCACAAACACTTAGAGCATGCAAATAGCCTAGTGAAAATTGTGTTCATTGATTTCAGTAGCGCTTTCAACACCATCTACTTATTGAGAAGCTGGTGAACTTCAGTGGATTATCAGATTCCTTGTAAACCGTAGTCAGGTGAGATTTAACCCTGCCATCTCTTCATCTAGAAAGGTTAACAAGGGAGCCCTGTAAGGTTGTGTACAATCACCGATACTGTGTACACTATACAGTAACAATTGCCAAGCCTCTGGCCCAGCCCATGGATTCTTTAAATATGCGGACGACACTCGACTGGTGGGATTCCTTAAAATCATATCAAGCCTCCCCTGAAGGTCTTGACAGAGAAACAAATTCATCCAGTGATGCTCAGACAACGTCCTTAAAAAATAAACATTAACAAAAATGGAGACGGCAATTGATTTAAAAAAAATATGAACAACCCCCCCCCAAAAGAGCAACGGGGAATCAGTTGACAGTGATAACATAAATACCATGGAATTGAGAGAACCTGAAATTCAATGACTGTGCCCTCAAAGACCGAAACTACAGGAGATTGTTCTTCACTGCACCCATTGCACTTATTCTTCTACGCGTTTAAACCAAAGAGTTAAACCATCTTGTATTATTGGGTGTTTTTACGTATTATGGTGGGATAATAAAATATATCAACGTTTAACAAATCAAACCATTAAAGAGAATTTAATTTTTGAAGTAACGTTTGTCAGTTTTTTTCCCCAACCTTGAAAGTAATGTCAAGATGAAACCATGTCCCACGACAGTGGTTGTGTATATCCAGCTATACGCCACAATTCCAAATGAATGGAAAAGATGTGCACTGTTTAATTTCCTGGTTTTATTGGGTGACCATATTTTCTATTAATTTGGGATGGAGGCATATAGCTAAACTGAATTTACACCACTGATGTCGTGGGATGGGATTTTCTCTTGACATTAGACTACTTTAGAGGTCTGAAAACATCTTAAAATCCTTTAAATTATGAGCCCTGCTTCAGAGATTCTAATGCCCAGCGTGGAAAATGGAGAATCCGGTCCAAATTCTAACAATGGACCTTCCTGATGATCATCTCACCTTCTTTCTGTTTGTTGCAGGTGACATTCCATTCTAAAAATGAACAAGGTATAGTTAGGATTCATACTATGATGCATATAACATCAACCACAATTTTATGACAGATGCAACAGAAAAATAACATTTATAATACATTAATGTATTATTGAGGTCTCAACCACATCAGCCCTTACCTATTGTGTGATAGCGCAGAGCCTCCTTTAGATGGCGACAGGTGAGAAGCAGCTTCCCATTGATCTTTGCTTCCTCCTCTCTGTACTGGTCAATAGAGATTGAGGTAGTGACAGGAACTGGGATTTCACCACTGGCCTGGACTGTGTGATGCCTCTCTTGTGTTGGGTTGGCGGTTTCACCTCCAAATGTGAGCTGAGGTGGTGCTACAGGGGCAGCGCAGGGAACTGACCCCTCTGTGGCTTGGAGGACCTCACTGATGAAACTAAGTCCCCACTGGTTCTGCAGCAGGACACCGATGGCTGGGCGGCCCTCCTCCTCCAGCACTCCACCCACAGCCCCTGACTTCACCTTTGAGGCATAGCTGATGGTTGGCTGCAGCTTGGCAGGGCTGTCCTGCACTGGAAAAGCAGGTGGGTGCTTGAGTAGAGACAGGCTGTCCTCCACCCACCTCTCCTTCTGGCTCTGCTTCGGGGGCCTATCTGCTACACGCCCTGCCCCCCTGGGCCCCTCTCTGCGAGGGCCACGGCCTTTGTGCTGGCCTCTACGATCTCTGTCTCTACGGTAGGTGAAGGCATGTACATGGGTGGATCCGTTCAGGTTGCCCTCGAGGGCCTGGGGTGAAGCTTGGCAGGGCTGCTGGTCAACCCCAGTTGGGCAGCCTCCACCTCCACCACAGTTGCCAGACCCAGGTGATAGGCGGCGGTTGCCAATGTGCGCCTCTGGGTTGGTGGAGGACACAAGGCCAGCAGGATCACACAGGGTGTCGGACTCGCACACTGTGTTGGCCTCCCATGTACCTAGTTAGATATAAGGCAAAGGAAGACCGTTAGAATCCCCTAATAATAAAACATAGAAAAATGGGAACAGTTTAAACTACGCATTTGTTATGGTTTACTGGTGAAATTATGAACTAGCTAACTATCAAAGTACCCATCTTAGGTTTTGTTGGGGCTTGGGGTTAACTGGCTAGCTAACGTTAGCTAGCCACATAGCTACGCAGAGCTAGAATGCACGCCACGGTTGGCCTAGCTAGCTACCGATTAAGCTCAATCCAGAAAAAAAATCCAGTGGCAAATTTTATGACACTTAAATTACTTGTAACTAGCTTGCTAGTTAACCATGTTATGCAAGTTGTATGTCATATGAGCAAATAGCTATGTAACTAAGGTTATAACCTTTTCGAACTGCCTTACCAACCAACCACTTGCTAACTAGCTAGCTAGTCTGCTAAGAAACAGAAAAGCAACGTGTATGTAACGTTAACAGTAGCCAACGTCAGCTAACCTGAAACGTAATTTATTTAAAATAGTAACTTATAACTAATCAGGAGGTACTATAATAAGGCCATACAATCTACCGTTAGTCTTCAAGTATGCATTGGAATAATAAACAATTTCCTTGCTAGCTAGCTAACATTACGTTAGATAAGTTTCATAACACCCCGGCTCCAACGCCGCGGACCGGGAGTGTTCATTTCAGAACGTTTTGCTAACGTTGGCAAAGTAGAAAGTCACAAAGTAATGTGCTAATAGATGCCGGTACCCAAAACTCACCTGTTTTGATATGCATTTTTGTTTAAATGTACTTATTCTGGAATTAAACCGTTACTGAAAGTTTGTTTACAGCGGGTGTCTTGATTGTGGCCACACGGAAACTGTCGGAGGTGGAAATGACCGTCACCGTTCAACTTTGCCGGATATTGAAGCGCGAATAGAGGAGGGTTATTAATCAAATAGTTTTCCCGCCCACAAACCCTTTGCAGAAAGGGATATAATAACATACTTTGTCTTAGTGATTAATAATATTAATGGTTTTCCTTTTGTCTGAATCATGTGTAATCTTTAATCGTACTCTGTAATTCCATGGCTGCATCTCTGAACTCCCCTTGCAATGATGTGCCTGGATTTACCAATAACTTCTATAAACCAATTTCTGATATCTGAAATAATATTTATTTAACACACATCAATGTATTTCTTTCCTTTAGCTCTTTCCCCCCTTCCGAGGCCTCTCACCTCTCTGCCTATCCATCCTACTCTCAACATGTTTCTCAGGCGCCTCTTTCTCCCTGCTCCTCCAGTCACAGCTGCTCTCTGATGGATGAGAGTCATTCCAGTTGCTGTGCTTTGCCTAGAAAAAAGCAGCAACTGGTTTCCTCTCTGTCTAGCTCTTCTACTCCTACCAACACCACCCCTCTCTGTCTCTCCATTCCATTGATCCCTGCCATTTCCCCCCTGGTCTCGTCATGTCTGGCCCACTCTGTCCTTCTCCTCCTTACACTCTCTGTCTTTCTCCTTGTGGACTCTTTTCTCCAGAAGCCTGCAACATCACCCAACTCACCCGGACTTCTGTGTTTCTGTGCCTGGCACTCCGGGAAGTTGACTTGTCTTCCACCCTCAAGCATTTCACCCTTTGAATTGATCTCCTCTTGAAGTCCTTCCGTTCTGTTGTACGGAAGGTTACGTTTTTGCTTTCCTTTGCCCTTCAATGGAGTCTGGGAGTCTGTCATAGGCCTAGCATTGGCTTGGCTCTCCAGAACCATGATGGACATTTCATCACAGGAGGTACTGATTTGTGTAACCTCTACCTCCACTTCCTTTCTTTTACCAATCTCTCTCATTTTCACATATCCATCAAAGTTTCGTATCTCCTCACTGTCTCTGGCCTTCTGATGCGCTAACTTTCTTCCTGTAGGACCTTCCTCTCCATCTATGACCTCTGAAACTATTACAAAAATATTCAGTTCACTCATAATTCACAAACAGGACAAATATTTATATCAACATCAACATCAGCTATGGTGGCCGGTGACTTTAATGCAGGGAAACTTAAATCAGTTTTATTGAATTTCTATCAGCATGTTAAATGTGCAACCAGAGGGAAAAAAATTCTAGACCACCTTTACTCCACACACAGAGACGCGTACAAAGCTCTCCCCCGCCCTCCATTTGGCAAATCTGACCATAACTCTATCCTCCTGAATCCTGCTTACAAGCAAAAATTAAAGCAGGAAGCACCAGTGAATCGGTCTATAAAACAGTGGTCAGATGAAGCAGATGCTAAACTACAGGATTGTTTTGCTAGCACAGACTGGAACATGTTCTGGGATTCTTCCGATGGCATTGAGGAGTACACCACATCAGTTACTGGCTTTATCAATAAATGTATCGAGGACGTCATCCCCACAGTGACCGTACGTACATACCCCAACCAGAAGCCATGGATTACAGGCAACATTCGCACCGAGCTAAAGGGCAGAGCTGCCGCTTTCAAGGAGTGGGACTCTAACCCATAAGCTTATAAGAAATCCCGCTATGGCCTCCGACGAACCATCAAACAGGCTAAGCATCAATACAGGACTAAGATTTAATTGTACTACACCGGCTCCGATGCTTGTTGGATGTGGCAGGGCTTGCAAACTATTACAAACTACAAAGGGAAGCACAACCGAGAGCTGCCCAGTGACACAAGCCTACCAGACGAGCTAAATCACTTCTATGCTCGCTTCGAGGCAAGTAACACTGACTGTGTGATCACGCTCTCCGCAGCCAATGTGAGTAAGACCTTTAAACAGGTCAACATTCACAAGGCCGCAGGGCCAGACGGATTACCAGGACGTGCACTCCAAGCATGCGCTGACCAGCTGGCAAGTGTTTTCACAGACATTTTCAACCTGTCCCTGACTGAGTCTGTAATACCAACATATTTCAAGCAGACCACCATAGTCCCTGTGCCCAAGAACACTAAAATAACCTGCCTAAATGACTACCGACCAGGAGCACTCACGCCTGTAGCCATGAAATGCTTTGAAAGGCTGGTCATGGCTCACAACACTATTATCCCAGAAACCGTAGACCCACTCCAATTTGCATACCGCACCAACAGATCCACAGATGATGCAATCTCTATTGCACTCCACACTGCCCTTTCCCACCTGGACAAAAGGAACACCTATGTGAGAATGCTATTCATTGACTACACCTCAGCGTTCAACACCATAGTGCCCTCAAAGCTCATCACTAAGCTATGGACCCTGGGACTAGACACCTGCAACTGGATCCTAGACTTCCTGATGGGCCGCTCCCAGGCAGTAAGGGTAGGTAACACATCCGCCACGCTGATCCTCAATACGGGGGCCCCTCAGGGGTGCGTGCTCAGTCCCCTCCTATACTCCCTGTTCACTCATGACTGCACGGCCAGGCACAACTCCAACACCATCATTAAGTTTGCTGATGACACAACAGTGGTAGGCCTGATCACCGAAAACGATGAGACAGCCTATAGGGAGGAGGTCAGAGACCTGACCGTGTGGTGCAAGGACAACAACCTCTCCCTCAACGTGATCAAAACAAAGGAGATGAAAAGATTTGGCATGGGTCCTCAGATCCTCAAAAGGTTTTACAGCTGCACCATCGAGAGCATCCTGACGAGTTGCATCACTGCCTGGTATGGCACCTGCTCGGCTTCCGACCACAAGGCACTCCAGAAGGTAGTGCGTACGGCCCAGTACATCACCGGGGCCAAGCTTCCTGCCATCCAGGATCTCTATACCAGGCGGCGTCAGAGGAAGGCCCTAAAAATTGTCAAAGTCTCCAGCCACCCTAGTCATAGACTGTTCTCTCTGCAACCGCACGGCAAACGGTACCGGAGCGCCATGTCTAGGTCCAAGAGGCTTCTAAACAGCTTTTACCCCCAAGCCATAAGACTCCTGAACAGCTAATCAAATGGCTACCCAGACTATTTGCCCCCCCCCACTCCCCCTACACTGCTGCTACTCTGTTATTTTCTATGCATAGCCATTTTAATAACCCTACCTGCATGTACATAATTACCCCAATTACCTTAACACCAGTGCCCCCGCACATTGACACATTGAACTGGTACCCCCTGTATATAGCCCCGCTATTGTTATTTACTGCTGCTCCTTAAAAAATTTTTTTTCTTATCTCTTATCTTTTTGTTTGTTGGTATTTTCTTAAAACTGCACTGTTGGGTAAGGGCTTGTAAGTAAGCATTTCACTGTAAGGTCTACACCTGTTGTGACAAATACAATTTGATTTGATTTATGACACATTATACTTATCATTAACTTCAATGTTATGCTCTTACCCTGGACTTTTAAGCTCTCTTGAAATGTCAGTGTTCTCCTCTCCAGCCTCTTCTTCTCTTTCCCATGATGCTTTGCTCAACACTCCCTCATCAGTAAGTACATTTGTTCTGTTTGTCTTTTCTTTCATCTGTTTTCTATCATCTTTTTCTCCCTCATTTGTCTCTACACAACAGAAATATTTTCCTCAGAGATCTTGCTCACCGTCTCATCCTCTTTATGTCCATCTATTTTTTCTATGTCCATTCTTGCTAATTCGTGTGAGATCAAATCTGTTTCCTTCCTACATCTGTCTCTCTCGTTCCTCTCTTCGCCTGTCCTTACTTCTCTGTCCTGTCTGTACTTTGGTTCTCTTCTCTTTATTCCTGTCATCTGTCTCCACAATTTCCTCCAGACCTAATTTGGCCCAGTCACTACCTTCCCCTCCTCCACTCTCTTTGCCCTTTGACCCCTTGCCCTTTGAGCATTTATTACTTTGCCCTGTAATGTCCATCACTGTCTCTCCGTCACCCCCATCCTCAGGCCCTCCACCTCCCTCAGTCAGTGTCAACCCCTCAGCAGCCGCTTTCCGGCGTTGCAGGCACTTGATCTTGTAGGCAATGCGGCTCCTTTGCAGGATCATCTCCCTAACCTCTATCGTTCTGGCGTCGGTGCGGCTGAAGCTGGTTCTGGTTATGACTGGTTTTCTGAGCAGTGGCCGGGTCGGAGGCCTGGGACGGAGTCCTATAATGGAACTTTCCATTCCGGGCCGGGAGGGCATCCATGTGGTCACATCACAGTTCCTCTCCCGCTCTCTCCTCCTTTCCCTCTTTCTCTCTGCCCTTCGCTCTTTGGCACTGTTAAAGTTCCTCATGTCTTTCTTCTTCATCTCACCTTTAATTCTCTCGTTTTCCCTCATTCATTTATTGATCCCCAATGACCTCCAAAAAGCCTTGTCCTTCTTAACTTCATTGAGAGCCGCTGAGAGAGAGGACAGCTGATTTCCCACTCTCTCCTCATTTAGCTGGTTGAATCCATCGTACATAACTAAGTCTCTCATGTACGGCTTGGGAAGGATTTCTTCAGTGTCTGCTTCTACTGCTCTGGCTATCCTCCACTGTCCATTATGCTCTAAAGAGCGAGAGGGAAAAATTCAATCCAATCAATACATACCTGTAATCTAACCTTACACCAAGAATCACATTAATTAAAATGTTGGATTCAATTGAATCTATTTAATCTACCTTGTAGTAACATGGAAACATAGGCTACCCCTTTCCCATGGTCAAAATATGTATAGAAATATAATCAACTACATAATTATCACAATACTCACCAATCAGAGAGTTCCTGTCACACTGTGAGGAGCACTTCTCCCATTCCTTTTCTCCATACTTCTTCTCTCCCTCCATCCTTTTGGTCACACTCTCCCCTCTAGTCAAAATGTAGTGTGGCACAGAAACACATGCAGACTTTAGGTCCCAGCTGTATTGGAATTTGTATTATATCGTGTTGTGGTCTTGAGCATAGCGACGGCAGTCACCAGTCTCATAAGAGGGTGACCAAGTATGTCCACTGAGTTGGACTTGACCGTTGGGCCTCATGACTGACTCGACCAGATGATGGCTATGACGGGTGTGAGCCAAAGGGTCAACCATGTCATCCTCACTGTCTGACTCCAAAAACTGGTCATCATGACAGGTGATAACACTGCCTAAGTGCATTCTAGATTGAAATATTTAAATCTCACGTGATCCTATATGGTCTGTAGTGAACAGAGGTCTGTCATCAGGGGCTAAGATAATGTTATCTTCCAGGATCTCATTGATGAGAGGTTGAACGGATTCTGACACCAACGTGGGGTTAATTAGATTTTCAGTGGTCTGAGACTTCACTACAGGCTGGTCAATAGGGTTATCTTTGCCTTGGTCCAACGTATTGGAAACCAACAGAGCCTTATTGAAAGAGTCAATAGTGACTATTGATCCAAGAGCAGTGGCAACAAGGGACAAAGACTGGTCAGACGAGCTCACAGAATCTCTGCTAAAGTCTACTGCAGGTCGGTCATCATGGTCTTTAATGTTGAGGGAGATTTCCTTGTCAGAGTTCAAAGAGTCCTCAAAGGGTACAGCATAGTGCTTCTCTGTGGTCACACAGTCTGCACAGGACCTCGTTAGCAGCTGGTCAGTGCTTTGTAAGTCATCCTCTGCCCTCTGCTGCCCTCTGGAGTCCACAGCTGAGTCCACCACTGGGAGGCCGTCAGTGATCAGAGGTCAGGGTCATTGCCAGGATTCACCAAGGTCTCCATCAGTACCAGGGCAGTGTGCCACCCAGGGTCCAGCCCTTCTACCAATGCCAGGTCATAGTCTGGAGTCAGAGAACCCACCACAGCATGGTCAGCATCATCTCCATTACCTTCAGTGCCCAGAAGCACTTCACTGGACAGTGCCTCGGGTTGGTTAGCATAGACCACTGTAGCCTTAGTAACCACTGAGTGGATTTCAGTGTTCAGAGATGCCGTGATGGCATCAACTTGGTCAGCATGAGGTTCAGCAATCAGGGAGTCCTCACAGGATTCTGATTTCAAGCTGTCATCACGGTCTTTGGGCAGCTGAATGGACTCCAAGGTTGATTGCATTTCAGCTCCATTATTCTTAGGCTTGAAAACTCCCCATGGCATCCATCTGTCAGAACTGTGTGCACAGCTTCCCTAATGGCTTTCTCTGCCAGCTGTAAGGAAAAAATGTATGGTTCAGTATTGACAGTGTTTTCTATACATTAACATCACCTGAATAGTTGTCAAAGAATTTAAAAAAAATGTAATAACATGCTGCATTGTCAGAACTAGCGACAGCTAAGTTACGTAGCTAGATAAATTAGCAACGCAGTTGTAGTGGAAAATGTATTTCATAAAAAAATAGCAAACAACTCATAACTCAAGATAATTTACCTCCGTAATTTTGTCAATATCAATCACAGCGTCCCTCAAAGAAACGACGAAACGCTAGAGTTAAACGATATCAAGCAAACATCAGGAGCTAGCAAGCTACTATTTTTGCTGTTTCTTTTAGCAAGCAACAAGTTGATGATTGTTTGTGTTAGCTAGCTAGCTAGTTACGTCAGATGCCAAATGTCCAAATCAAAACATTTTGACTACAGCGCGTTTACGTTTTCAGCACTAGGCGCTGTCCACTGGCTCATATGTACTAACTAGGCCATACCAGGCTCCATGTGCAACAATGTTGCAATTGCGACTATGATGTTATTTCCCTGTATGTGTATGTGTGCATACATATTGTAGCCTATTTGCTTCGCATACATGGCTTTAATGTGTGTGTGGGGGGGGGGGGGGGGAGACGACGACTTTAAATACCTTTACCTGTTGACTATATACAGGGAAATATTACACATTGTCAGCTGAACAAGACCTTTCAAGTGTTAGCATCTTGACATGTATTTCATGGGTACAGACTCAAACCACATATGAAAACTGCATTATTGATTGTATGGCTGGTGAGCACTGAGTTTGGTTCCAATGCATAGCTTACTCCCCACCATTGGTCCAAAGGAAAGGAATATGCAACTCCTGAATATTGAAAATCAGAAACCCATATTGAGAAACTCAGGCATGTAACCTCTACACCTTTTCTTTGTTTTAAAACATTCATATGTTTTATTTTATTAGGCTATCTGAGCTTTCATACAGTGTTGCTTGCTATAATCAATGTTATTATTCTAGAGTAGAACACCATCTGGTGAACTGAATGTATTCTTGGATGGAGTCTTGTTAAACATTCTTTTGTTGTTGGAAAATATCATATTATGATATCTGCACTGCCATTTCACATTCAGTACTTGACTCTGTAACTGACATTCATCTTTTAACACAACGTTCTGTGACGCATCACAGAACATCACAAGGCTTTCATAAAAAAAAACGGTAGTACATTTGACTTTATTTCATGTCTTTGTTGCCATAGAAACAAACTGCTGACTCACCTTTTAACAACATATTTGTTTAATTAATGCTTTTATGAATTGGCTTCACATGTTTGTTTTCTGCATCACCTCCATAAAAAGGGGGCATCCAGTCTACTGGGTGCAGCTTGGCAGAAGTCCATGCCTGGCTAAATCTGCAACTGACCGTAGAATGGTTTCAATCACTAGAGATGTGATCTCCTCCCCTGAGTCCTGCTGCCTTTCGGAGAGGCTCTGAACTCCTTCTGTTGATTGTCTTGGCTTCCTAACTTGTGAGGACCCTGAGTCAGTGGATCTGGGACTGGCTGAGCTCACCTTTGAGACAGGTGTGGGAACAGTGGATGTTGGCAAGGCACTTTGGGGGGGTGCTGGTTGACTGGGCCCAGAAAAGAGATTGTTCAGTGGTCTCTGAAAGAGAGGAACTCCGACTGTGAACTGGCTGAAATCATTACTTGTGGCGTTTGCTGCACATTCTGCTACTTCACGTATGATCTTCACCATTTCCATGGTGAGCCCCAGTTCTTCTAAGAATGAACTGTGTGTGGGGTCCGTCCTGCAACTCTCCATAACGCTATCCAACATGGTGATAATTACAGTCCCTGTCAGTCGGATAATTATCAGTTCACAGTCTTCCTCAGTGCAGTCCTGCCATCTTTTTTCCATTTTCTGATTGTCCCCATTTGGAGCCACAGGCAAGAGATTTACTGGGATCACCGCATCAGACAACACCCCCACCCCATACAAATATTTGTTCAGGACGCTTGAGACCCCTCCGCACACTTTTTGGAGAAGGCCCTCTACCGTCTTCCCCAAGATGTTATGTAGGCCTACACTGGAAACATCTTCCTGAGAGAATGCAATGGTTGACTGGGTAATGTATTCCTACAAGTAAATGCAAGATGTATGTTTAAGATGATGCAGGTTTATTAATACAAAGTCAAGGCAAATGTTAATGCAGTGAAACCACATACATAGAGCAAAGGTATAGTTCACAATTGATGGCTCACCACAATCTTTCCTGCGTAACGGCGTATCGAGTCAGGTGTCGCCTCATTGTTCCTGCAGATATTTGACCATATATGTATTAGTCAGCTATGTGTTAGCTGACTAAACTCCCCTCCATGGTGAAGGAAGTTTCTGATGAACAGGCTTTGTGGAGAACAGTCTTTGTGGAATTCAGCTCTGACAACATCGATTCGCCCAAGGTCAATTCTTAAAAAAATGTAAATAATGAAATGCTTACCTTGTACCTATGTTTGTCCTCTGTAGTTGCGTGCCTTTATTTGATGAAATCCATACCTTTTCAATAAATGTTAATCAAATACAACCACTGACTGTTTGCTCATTGCTGTTGCTCTAAGATGGCAACTCAGTGAAAATGAGCATGTGCCAATTGAATCTTAAGGAAACAGCAGGCGGTTGTATTTGATTAAGGTTTAATGAAAAAGTATGGATTTCAGCAAACAAAGAAAGGCACGCAACTATTGAGGACAAACATAGGTACAAGGTAAGCATTTGATAATATACTGCTCAAAAAAATAAAGGGAACACTTAAACAACACATCCTAGATCTGAATGAAAGAAATAATCTTATTAAATACTTTTTTCTTTACATAGTGGAATGTGCTGACAACAAAATCACACAAAAATAATCAATGGAAATCCAATTTATCAACCCATGGAGGTCTGGATTTGGAGTCACACTCAAAATTAAAGTGGAAAACCACACTACAGGCTGATCCAACTTTGATGCAATGTCCTTAAAACAAGTCAAAATGAGGCTCAGTAGTGTGTGTGGCCTCCACGTGCCTGTATGACCTGGGCAAGCTCCTGATGAGGTGGTGGATGGTCTCCTGAGGGATCTCCTCCCAGACCTGGACTAAAGCATCCGCCAACTCCTGTACAGTCTGTGGTGCAACGTGGCGTTGGTGGATGGAGCGAGACATGATGTCCCAGATGTGCTCAATTGGATTCAGGTCTGGGGAACGGGTGGGCCAGTCCATAGCATCAATGCCTTCCTCTTGCAGGAACTGCTGACACACTCCAGCCACATGAGGTCTAGCATTGTCTTGCATTAGGAGGAACCCAGGGCCAACCGCACCAGCATATGGTCTCACAAGGGGTCTGAGGATCTCATCTCGGTACCTAATGGCAGTCAGGCTACCTCTGGCGAGCACATGGAGGGCTGTGCGGCCCCCCAAAGAAATGCCACCCCACACCATGACTGACCCACCGCCAAACCGGTCATGCTGGAGGATGCTGCAGGCAGCAGAATGTTCTCCACGGCGTCTCCAGACTCTGTCATGTCTGTCACGTGCTCAGTGTGAACCTGCTTTCATCTGTGAAGAGCACAGGGTGCCAGTGGAGAATTTGCCAATCTTGGTGTTCTCTGGCAAATGCCAAACGTCCTGGACGGTGTTGGGCTGTAGGCACAACCCCCACCTGTGGACGTCGGGCCCTCATACCACCCTCATGGAGTCTGTTTCTGACCGTTTGAGCAGACACATGCACATTTGTGGCCTGCTGGAGGTCATTTTGCAGGGCTCTGGCAGTGCTTCTCCTGCTCCTCCTTGCACAAAGGCGGAGGTAGCGGTCCTGCTGCTGGGTTGTTGCCCTCCTACGGCCTCCTCCACGTCTCCTGATGTACTGGCCTGTCTCCTGGTAGCGCCTCCATGCTCTGGACACTACGCTGACAGACACAGCAAACCTTCTTGCCACAGCTCGCATTGATGTGCCATCCTGGATGACCTGCACTACCTGAGCCACTTGTGTGGGTTGTAGACTCCGTCTCATGCTACCACTAGAGTGAAAGCACCGCCAGCATTCAAAAGTGACCAAAACATCAGCCAGGAAGCATAGGAACTGAGAAGTGGTCTGTGGTCCCCACCTGCAGAACCACTCCTTTATTGGGGGTGTCTTGCTAATTGCCTATAATTTACACCTGTTGTCTATTCCATTTGCACAACAGCATGTAACATTTATTGTCAATCAGTGTTGCTTCCAAAGTGGACAGTTTGATTTCACAGAAGTGTGATTGACTTGGAGTTACATTGTGTTGTTTAAGTGTTCCCTTAATTTTTGTTGAGCAGTGTATATCTTTTTTAAAAACTTTTTACAAGTATTGACTTTGGGTTAATCAATGTAGTCGTAGCTGAATTCCACATGACATGAATGATACTTTTAGATAATTCATTAGATAATTTTCTGTGGGAAAAAAATGTATATAGGCCTAAATATAGAATTACATATTATAATTAAATAGGATCTATGTGGGCCTCAATTTTCTAATGGAATTTCACCTGGCGTTCTCGATGGTTACAGGGGTTGACCTCTTCTTCTAGTTCCATGTTAAAATAAAGAAATACACACAAACTCAAGTTAACACCGTTTGAAACACAACTTCTACAGTAATTTATCCGGTGAGAAATTCTTGTTTTGTAGCCTTTAAAAATATAGTCTATCAATCGACATACCTTTCTCCCTCTCTTCGGCATTGTAGCAGTTGCTTAGATTCAAATCAAATGGAACACAGTTAACCACGGCAAATGTCGTGTCATAACATGATGTAGTTTAATTATATTCCTGGGTGGCACGTTTCGTCATACAATATTGTTTTGAACATTCGTTTTATTCGACTGATGCCCAGCTGAGCATTCTATTTAATGTGGTCTTGGTGTTGATGAAGATATTGTATGAAGTGCATTACCGTGGCTTGGAAACACAATGACATTTGAAAAGGAGGAAAATAAATCAGTAGGACAAGCTTTTGTCATCATTGTAATGTCGCCAGATTGACTTTAGATGCAGTATAACTTTAGCTAGCTAGCTACAATTGAGGGGAGAGCATCGATATTTTAGTTAGCCTAGCTAGCTTTTTCTGCCGAACTTCGCTAGCTCATGATGCCAACACTGCCATTTCTCAGGTAAACTTGACATCATAATGATGCCAATTTTGTTTTCTACGTGTTGTCTACTTTAGCAATGTCATTAGCCCCAGTTCAGAAAGACTGAGCATCAGTTGGACATCAATATGACGCGGCATCTGTGCGACCGAGGTGCAACCCATGAATAGCTAGCTACATTATGTTTTGACAGAATCATAAAAGAGAAAGGGATTTTGTAGAACCTTGTTTTGTTAAGTTAGTTGTAAAGTTTACAGGCGAGATGTTGATCGTCACCTGAACTTTGTCGCCAGACACGACTCGATCTCCACCAGTAGGTGTCAGTAGCTCGTTAGACTCCTGGGGTGTGTTCAGTTAGGTTTAACGTTTACGCTGCGTGACGGTTTGTAATGAACGACACGATAACCCCCCGCCGATGATAAATGGTATACTTTAAGAAAGGTTCAGTTGTAATAAAATACTTCATAATGAACCATAGTATTTTCTCAGATTAAAAGATGGATGACCTAAGCATTCTAAATAAAATGTTTAAATACATGTTCATCCTTGATATGGTTTATGCCATTATCAGAAAAAGTATATCAGAAGGCATGTGTAGTGTTAGAATTTAATTTTGTCAACTCAACCTCAAATTATAATTACCTAACCAAACCTTTGGTTGCTTATTTCAAAATGTCTCACATGACTGTTGCTTTAACCTCAAAGGGGTATCTTTCCACTTCTAATTATTTCACACCAATCTTGCTTGGTGCAGTACTTCATAACGAAACAGAAAAGCCATCTGATCAGGGAGGGAGCACCATATTGTTTTTCAGTTGACTAGTTTATGGGCAGTGGGCTGATCTAACAGGTCTACTGTTGGAAAGTGTGTGTGTGCAACATTTGTGTTGGAATGTTAACAGAGAAATACAAGAGACGAGCCAAGAAAAATTCCACACCAAGTATTAAAATAAAATGTTTAATGTGAATTAAAGGCATAATTATATTTTTAATAGAGGCATGTTGTAAGGCTGAGTTTGAGTAAAATGCATATATTTTGTGTCCTCATACTATTCAGTAATCCAGTCCATAAACATGATTTGGAAAATAAATTAATATACATGACAATATTTTCGAAGGTTCTCGCCATGATTACACACCTTTCCCTATGTGAGTGCGCAGGTGCCTTTTGAGACGTGTTGAGGTGGAGAAGCACTTTTTACACAACATACAGGAGTATGGGCGCTCTCCTGTGTGTGTCCGCAGATGCATGGTCAGGTCTGACGAACACCTAAACCTCCGTTCACAGACCGAGCACGGGTATGGCCGCTCCCCTGTGTGTATTCGCCTGTGGAGGAGCAGCTCCCCAGAGGTAAGGAAGGTCTTGCCACACTGAGCGCACTGATGCGGTCTCTCCCCTGTGTGCATCAGGTTGTGTCTTATGAGGGAAGTAGACTTGGCAAACTCCTTCCCACAGTGTGCGCAAGAGAACGGTCGCTCCCCTGTGTGGGTATTCATGTGTTCACTTTGTGCACGCTTGGTTTTGAAGCTCTTGGGACACTGAGAGCAAGAGAACGGTCTGAAGTCGCTGTGGCTGCGTTGGTGTCTTACCAGCTCCCCATGTGTTAAGAAGGTCTTCTGACAGACGGTGCAGAGGTATGGCCTCTCCCCTGTATGAATCCTCTCGTGTCTCGTCAGGCCCGCGAGCTGAGTAAAGCTTTTCTCGCAGAAGGAGCACTGGAAAGGCCTCTGCCCGTTGTGAATCAGTTGGTGTCTGTTCAGTATCTGTAACTGGGTGAAACTCTTGCCGCACTCCGGGCACGGGTACGGCCGCTCCTTGGTGTGGATTTGCCGGTGCTTGTTCAGCAGCCACACGTGAGTGAAGCCCTTGCCGCACTCTGCGCAGGGGAAGGGTCTCTCTCCGGTGTGCTTCATCTGATGTCTCCTCAGGTCAGACGGGCGGCCGTAGATCTTCTCGCACTGGGAACACTTGTAATGGCGATTCACCACGTGGGTTTGCCTATGCTTCAGCCGCTCTAGTACGGTGTCAAAGCTAGCCCCACATTTCTGACACTTGTACTGACCACTCCCTTTGTCGTTCGGCTCCTCCTGCTGCTCTGTGGACTGTAGTGGGGGATCAGCACTCTGGCCACAAGGCGTTCTGGTGAAGTGCAGGGACAGTAGGCCCAGTTGGGTGAACCCCTTGCCACATTGAGGGCAGATATATGGCCGTTCCCCGGTGTGAATCCGCTGATGCCTGGTGAGATCCCAGGAGTTTTTGAAACCCTTGTCGCACTCCTTGCAGGTGTACGGACGCTCCCCTGTGTGAATGCGCTGGTGCCTGGTCACGTCTGACGAGCGAGTGAAAGTCTTTCCACACTCGTGGCACGCGTGAGCACCGGGTTCAGAGCTTGCGTGGATAGGGAAAGGCTTGGGGAATTCAGGACGGGGGAACTTTTTCCTGGGAAGAGCTGGGTTCTCTTCAGTTTTCTGGAGCTTGCTGTACTCCTCTGGGTGATTTCGCTCAATGTGCTGGAGGAGGTAGGATTCCTGCATGTGAAAGAATGGGCACTGGGAACAGGCAAAGACCTGGGAAGACATCTCAACGGTGTGACCTGAAGGAATACAATGGGAAAAGGAGACTAATAGTTTAACAGAGGCAGCACAAGCATTAGGTGGTTGTTTTTAACAGGGAATACCAGTCTCGACATTTTATTATATGTAGTAACAGAGAAAGACATTCAATATTTCCTCCTTACTCTGAGTGCCCAAGTTCTCAAGACATGTGTGGTGTTGCAGCAGGGATTTCAGGTCCTCAGGTTGAGAGAGGGCCTGCAAACACTCCTCCAGGACAGAGGGAGCAGAACTGAGCCATGACACAGTCTATAGGAGCAGAGATGCAAACAAGTGAGTGACAATATGCTGGAAAGTTTACATGTTTTTTTTTTCACACCGGGGAACGTTACAAAATGCTAGGCCCATTTCAAGAAAACCAAAGAAGCCGGTGGCTTGCACCTCAGCTAACAGCGTGGCCCCAGAGTGGCTATAAGGCAGAGGTTATGTGCAGAAAGTGACAGTACAGCTTGGATATCTTCTAATAAGATACAGAAGATATTACCCTCCTATAACTTAACCAGTCTAAATGTTGCCATCATGGTCAGCACTACAGGATTTTCCCAATACAATAACAGAAGGTGACTTGAACCCAGCTGAAGGTGACCTAGTGAGGTGTTACTTTGTGGTACCTGTCCAAGGTCTGGTACTGGCAGTATCTTCTCCAGTTTAGAAAGGAATTCCCACACAAGTAGTTGCATATCTGTGTCATAATTGGCGCCGTACTCCGTCGGAAACACCTCCTGGAATCAAGATAGATGGGGATATAATTGGTGTAGGGTGAAGTTGACCCTAGATGCTAATCTTGGGTCAGTTCTGCATTTACCCCAATGGTCAAGGTTAGATTTGGGGCAGGGAAGCTGATCATAGATCTGTACCTAGGGAAAACTTCCCTCTGGAGCAATATAATTCCAAGGACTGTAAATATTGTCTTTGGTTACTAAACAGAACCAGGAAGCTAGAGAGACATTAACATATGATGGCGGCAGACTGACCTGGAAGAAGTGTTCTCTCTCCGCTGGGTCTTTCAGCAAAGTCTGGATGAGCTCCAGGAAGATGGCCTCTTCTGCATCCACCTCAGCATCTCCACTCTGTGAAATAGAACTTATCAGTGATAAGGGAACAGTAAACCACCATCACCCACCACTGAAAATAAGAGGGAGCAACACTGCAGTCCTTGATGGCCTTGACATATAGGCGCAAGCTAATTGGTGCGAAGGATCTGACGGTTGCTTATTCAGTATGTCAATGTTTTAACTCTATCTTATCCTAGGCAAATAAATGATTTAAATAAGCACATTTCAAATGATAGGAATGGCAAAGGCGGTTCCATAAAGACCAGGGGCCATATATATCAAGCATCTCAAAGTAAGCTGATTTAGGATCAGTTTAGCCTTTTATATCTCAATGAAAAGATTACAAGGACAGAGGGGACCTGATCCTAGATCAGCACTCCTACTCAGAGAAGTTTGATACATATGGCCCCTGGCCAAATTGAACAGTTGTCCTCCAAAGAGTATCATTACTTACCCCTGTGTGTCCAGGGGGGCGAATTCTGTCCAGGTGGGGTTGGATGATCTGGATATCAGCTGTATGATCAGCAGAACACAACTCTAGTATCACCTGAAAGGAATAACAGTATTCAAGAAAGTAGACAACAGCACCCAACCAATGATGACCACCAACAGAACCTGAGCAATCAGGACAATAGAAAGAACCCAATTGATCAGGACCATGGACAACCCCCATGCAATCAGGAAAATGGACAGAACCTAACCAATCAGCAGCTACATAAACCGCAAGATAAATACCGTTTTAATCAGAGATGGCTCTAAACACACTGTCCAAACCACTGCTGTTAGGGGTTCCAGTTTACAAAAACAACATCCTTAACTGTATTCGCTACTAACCCTTGTTCGCAGCCGCAGAAGAAGCTTGGCCCTCTGTTTCTCATTCAACAGGTCTGGAACTGTCGCCGTCACAAGGCCGACGAACTCCTCTAGTTTCTCATAATCCATGACATCTCTTCGTTGAGCTACTTGCCACATGGCCGCAGAGAGCAGCCTCAGAGGTGGTATCAACAGGCGCAAAGAGGATAACGGGAGGAAGATATCTACGGGCAAAAATGGGTCATTGAGTTTGGTGAGAGATGAGACAATCTTTGGACAATAATTATTGGTAGTGTGGGTTAGGAGGCATAACGTTACATTGCCGCATAACTTGAGTAGACGCTAGCATATAAAGATGTAGCTAAAATGTGAATAAGTGGCCCAAGTATTTTATCTATTCGATCCATCTTCTAGTAGCTAGTCTACCCCAATGTCTGGTCCACCCTAGACAGTCTATCTTTGCAACAACTAACAGTAGCCGCAAGTTGCTAGCTAGCCAACGTTAGCTAGGTACTTATTTTAAACGAACCTGCATTCTCCACTGGTTTTGTCGTGACACAGATTTCCATCATTATGGAGAATTGAGTTGTGATTTATATAACTTAAATAATTAACTAGTTTGGTTTCTATTAAACCCAGAAAGACATTTAGGAGTATAATAGTTTAGCTTATCCACTATCTGGCAGGCTAGCGTTCCTCTTCTTTTTTATCTTCCGGGAAAGTTTTCTTCCTCTCTGGTCCATCAATGGGAAAAGGCGCTTATACTGCCACCTACTGACCTACGACATTGGCACGACTCTGGTGTAAACTTCCAGCTGTCTTTATTTACGGTGCTACTACAAAAAAAAGATACAAAAACAAACTATATATTAGTATAAAATATACTGTCCAAATTATTAGCAAATATGATTCCTCTGTGACAAATAAACATGTTTATTTAGGGATTTATTTAAGTTTCTCAGTGTACATCACTTTTATTCCAGACAACATGGATTGACATATCTCTGGTTTATGCCGATGTAGTTTCAGTAGGATCTTTGTTCAAGAGGCAGGGAATACATCTCTTTCCTCTTATTGCTGTAATCTTGTTCCAATCATAATTTTTAGGTGACTCAATCAAGTCACCTTCTCTCATATCCAATCAGACATACACAATTTAGAGAGAGCACACTTTAATCCACTAGCTACATCATGTTAACCTGCAGTTCTTGTGACGTTGCAGTCATTTAGCAGTCACGTTTATCCAGAGTGAGGTGTTGTCTTGAAGTTGAGTTTCACATTTTAAAATGGTCAGACTGCCACAAATCATTGTCTTGATTTCAACAACAGGCATATTCAAATGTTATGGTCTCACAACGTTGCTATTTTCTGAACATACTGACAAATACTGGTAAATATTCCATTAATACCAAAATGTGGACAGTTAAACAAAAAAAAATAGGCCTAACAAAGGAAGACATTAATATAATTTGAACACCAATCTGGTCGAGGCGTGTAAACACTCCTTAAAGATCGATAATTTCAGCCAACAGGGGGTCATGGTTAAAGGGGGTAGCACTTCAAGTGTAGAACTCCAAGTCACTCCTGCAAGGGATACAATAAAATAAATTATTAATCATCTTGAATACACATGTTAAGGTGCGCAACCAGATTTTTTTTTTTTAAAGTGGTATTTGTATATATTTCTTTTAATGATAAATTAGCTAACTTTAAAATACACAGGGTGTGCCCAAACAACAAACTTTACTGGTACTCTCACTTCCTTAGCCACCGTAGCTAGCAAGTCTCATTTGTAGCTAGCTATCTGGGGGTTTGCAGTAGTACTCAAACTTACCATTTTAGCTAGGGAACTATGAAATACATAACGAGGAAAAATGCGATGTCAAACATCACAAACAGCCAAAAGTCAAACCAGTATGAGTGTTTTGGTAAAGATACCAAAGCTCCTTTCGTGTCCAAACCCTCTTCCGAGCCCATTTTCAGGAAGTGTGTTGACTGAAGAGCACCGCCCCAGTGCTATCGTAGCCCTGTTTATTTCTTACTCTTTGCCTCCGCCTAGTGGCTTCTTCTTTGAGGTTTAACGGCGGTTGGCATCCAATTTGTTGCATTACCGCCATCTACTAGATTGGAGTACAACTCCCTTATACTTTGCTTGAAAAATAAAAATGTACTAAATAAATACCCTACCATCTAACATTACACTCACACATTCAAAAAATTATATTAAATTAACACCAGCCTACTCCACTATTTAAATGTTAGTTATTCCTACCTCATGCCATCATCCTGAAAGGAGGGGACATCACCACTTAACACATCCTGTAACTCTTCTGATGTCAAGTCTCGTACACCCAAATACCTCTCTGCAGCTGCCACCACAACCTCAATTTTCTGCGACTTCCATTCCATCCCTGCAGTACAGTTGATAACCATTGCTATAAATGCTAAAAATCCAATCTTACTGAAACATATCACTTTGTGGCCTATCCCTCTGTACTGGTATATCTCTACTACTCTCACCACTCCTCCCCCTTAACCCATCCGCCTCTACTTTCTTCACTGCCTCAGCATATGACAACTTCTGCACTACTCTAACCCTAGAAACTTCAACCTGCCTCTCTCGCATGGGACGTTTCTGATCCCCAGCTCAATGGGTACCCCTACAATTAACACATTCCACTACTTTCCCCAATACTACACATTCCTTTGTCTCATGCCCTTCTGCACACTTCTCACACCTTGGACCCCCCCCTCCTACACATTGCTGCCACATGCTCATAAACTTGACACCTGTAACATTGTAATGTATTCGGCACATACACTCGTACAGGATAACTTATATATCCTAACTTCACTTTGTCGGGCAAAGACTCAACTTCAAAACTCAAAAGAACAGACAATGACTCTTCTGTTTCCCCACTCCCCACCCTGTCTGCGTCACATCAAACGACGAGCATCACATACACCAAGAATCTTTCCCCTCAGCTGGTCAACTTTTATATTTACTGCTTCCCCAGTTATCACTCCTTTCATTGGTGCCCTTTTCTTGAGAGCGAAACAATTCACTTTTTTTGCCCCCATTCTTTCTACTCCGAGTGCATTCTCCCTCTGACCAACAGAAACACAAACAATTATCACTAGACCACTTCTGGTTACCCTCACCGATTCCACATTACCCAACTCTTTTTTTCACCCACTGTGAAACCACAAATGGATCAGCCAAAAGGCAAGAGTCCACTTTTTCCATAAACTTCGCTCCTACTGTCACAGACTCATCTTTTTCCTGATCCTCGGAGCATACCTCTGTCTCTGATATCTTCACCACACCTACCACCTCCTATACTTCACCACACCTACCACCTCCTATACTTCACCACACCTACCACCTCCTATACTTCACCACACCTACCACCTCCTATACTTCACCACACCTACCACCTCCTATACTTCACCACACCTACCACCTCCTATACTTCACCACACCTACCACCTCCTATACTTCACCACACCTACCACCTCCTATACTTCACCACACCTACCACCTCCTATACTTCACCACACCTACCCCCTCCGATACTTCACCACACCTACCCCCTCCGATACTTCACCACACCTACCCCCTCTGATATCTTCACCACACCTACCCCCTCCGATACTTCACCACACCTACCCCCTCCGATACTTCACCACACCTACCACCTCCTATACTTCACCACACCTACCCCCTCCGATACTTCACCACACCTACCACCTCCTATACTTCACCACACCTACCCCCTCCGATACTTCACCACACCTACCCCCTCCGATACTTCACCACACCTACCACCTCCTATACTTCACCACACCTACCACCTCCGATACTTCACCACACCTACCACCTCCGATACTTCACCCTCATTCACTTCCCTTTCTCCTCCTGTCTTCAGCTCCCTCTGCTTACACTTTCTACCATTCTTTAACAAATCATGTCCCTTTCTCCCACAATTTCTATCCGACTCAAGCTCACTCTCTTCTTCCCTCTCTCTCTTAGACCTCCTCTCCCTCTCTTTTTCCCTCCATTCTTCCTCCATTTTCTCCTTATGATAATACTGTACTACTCCTGACAACCATCTTGTTCTTGCTTTCTCTAGGGACTCCATTTCCGCCGAGGCGTCCGCCCTCCTCCCCCTCCTCCCCCTCCACCTAGTGGAGCTTATAGTACAGCTTCGTCTTCTTCTTCTTCTTCTTCGTCTTCTTCTTCTTCTTCTTCTTCTTATTATTATTATTATTATTATTATTATTATTATTATTATTATTATTCTATGATATCATGGCGGTCCGCAAACAAACGTTTAAAGTGCATGTCGCCACCTACTGTGCTGGAATGTACGATCAATCATGATCTGCCCAAGTCTGTACTAACATGAAAATAAAATTCAAAACAAAATAAATCACAAACTTCTACCACACCCTCCCCCAACCCCAATAAACATTATATCATGCTGAATAACTCCACCCTTAAGATTGTTCAGCATGTCAACAACCATTTCAACAGTAACATCTATTACCCCCAATATCTCTTTTGCCGTCTGCACAATAACCTTCAACCTGGCATTTCTGCTTTCCACAACCCGAGTCGTATTGATAACCTTACCAATAAAAGCTTTGAAGTCAACTTTATTCATTATCGAATTGCCCTTTGACACCACACATTCATGAGCACAAGATTTCTGAACAAGCTTCCAAACCATGCCAGGACCATCAGAAACAGCAGCCCAGACAGTAGGTCCACTTACTACAGATACATCCATGTAAGATCCATCAGTCTGACAGTAGGTCCACTCACTACAGATACATCCATGTCAGATCCATCAGTCAGACAGTAGGTCTACTCACTACAGATACATCCATGTCAGATCCTTCAGTCTGACAGTAGGTCCACTTACTACAGGTACATCCATGTAAGATCCATCAGTCAGACAGTAGGTTCACTCACTACAGATACATCCATGTAAGATCCATCAGTCTGACTGTAGGTCCACTCAGTAGATCCATCAGAACCTGCCTCTGCATATGATACATCATGACTGATCCTCCTTTCTCTGCAACTGGCATCCACCAAATGCTGCACTGCAATGCTGTACTCTCCCCCACAATTACAGTACTTAACCTTCACCTTGTTTTCACGGTAATCATTTGCCCCTCCACACTTGGCACATCTTTTCTTTCCTTTACAATGAGCAGCTACATGTCCCATTCTTTGGCATTTAAAATACTGCAGTGCATATGGGATAAATTCTCTAACATTGAAACTAAGGAATCCTATCTGTACTTTTCCCGGCAAGACATCATTGATAAGCTTTCACTTCTTTGACCCTCTTTCCTACTGAACAACCTTTTGGCCTCAATCACTCTGCCTGCCTTCACATTTTCTTTAATTATCATCTGTGGACGTAGATATTGGGACCCCAGTGACGACTCCCCTCAATCTAGCATAAACACCAGGGGCATGGCTTTTAATCTTCTTCCCATTAAGCTTTACCATTTCAAGTATCTTCTCTTGCTGAGCCTGACTACCACACAATATTTACAATCTACCATCTCCAATGAGTCGAGCTAATTTCACTTCACCTTCCTCTTTCTCTACGGCATTAGTTCGTCAGATAGGGTGTAAGTGAGGTCCTGTGGTCTCATCAAACACCATCACCATTTCCACTCCAACACTTCATTACTCTTGCTTCCTACCTTGGCCTTCTTTATGCTTTCTTTACTAGAAAATCCACTACTTTCTGTATCATGATCTCTCTTATTCCTATGTCTTTCCACTACCGACCATTCCGGTCCTTGACCCTCATCCTCCCGCTCCATAGCATCAGAACTGACACCCATATTGTCCTCATTCCAGCACAGCTGTTGTTTCACCAACCTTTTCTCCATTTCCTCCATTTTGTCTGCACTACTCGCCGCCATTTCCAACCTCCAACCCTCACTCACACTCCCCTTCTTCCCCAATCCTTCCCCAATCCTTCCCCAATCCTTCCAATCAGGTTCCAATGAATCGTCAGGTTTCCCCATGTAACTACTGGCAGTTATAACTCAAGGGTCTTTTGTCATTTGCATTCTCCTCGTGTCCTCTCTCATAGCCCCCTTCTCAAAACCCATTGGAAGAAAGGGTCAGAGGGGTGGGACCTCTGGCTTTCTCATCCAATGGGTTTTGAGGAGGCGGCAAGGAGAGAGGGCGCAAGAAGGATACAATTGAGAATCTCCCATTATCAATGTAACCGCTTACTATTATAGCAGTTCATAATATAAATGTATTGTAATATTGTATTATTGCTTATACCTGATATTGTATTATAATTGCTAATCATTCCTCTTCTGTACTTTCAGAAACTAAGTTAAAAATAATATATATTTATATTTTTAAATCAATGAAAGCCCATTTGAAGGAACCCCTGTTAATAGCAATTGTCCAATTAACATAACTGGAACTGAAGTTGCTGACATCTTAGTGAACATTGACGCCAGCTTTTGTTGGACTAGCAACATAATGTGAACGTACACTCCTTTACAAGTGAGCTTTTTAGAATTTGAAATATGGTGTATTTGATCAAGAGCACTTGTGGCCAGAGTTCTGGAGTGGCTCACAGGGTTGGCCATTACTCATCCAGTAGCGCACTGACACAGATAGGTAAGCCAAAGCTGAATAATAGACAAACACTTGTTGGCAAAGCCCTGGAGTGGCACAGTAACCGGTTATAGTGGCATAATCTATTGGGCACAATAGTGTTACCCAGCCAGCACCTTCCATCCCCAACATGATTCTCTATGAGGGATAGGTTCATGTGAAGTTTAGGCATAGTTGTAGAACTAAGTGGAAACCCTGTCCACAGCTGTATGTCCAGATACAGGTGCTGGTTCTGGCAGGAACAAAGTTAAATCCCAAACAAATGTATGTTCAAATAAAACTGCACACTAGCAAAGAGCAACCGTAAATAAAGTCAAGACCAGTTGTGTGTCTTAACATTTGTTTGGGATATCTCCAAGTCTGTACCAGAGGAAAGATATGGTGGAGAAAAAATGAACAGAGACATGAGATAGAACAGGACGCTTTGTTTGCTCATGTGACACCAAATACCATTTATTAGGGCTTTACAAAGACTACAAAATCCCTCCAGATGATTTAAATCGCTGTCTCTGTCTATTTACACGATATGTTACATACAAATGTACAAAATATAAAACATTTATGGACAAATGTTTCAACAAAAAAAAGAAACTCTTCTCTCAAAGCAGTAAATGCAATGTTTTCAACTAAGATGTAATTGCAATTTTATGGCGTCACCGTGACATAATGGTACACTGTGTTGTGAAAACATTTGGTTAACTAGGCAACTGATGGTGTCCTAGGGGAGCAGGGAGGACTGACTAGATTTCTGCTGTGTTGGAGGGGAGCTATGTCTTACCGACAATCCGTGCATGAGTGTGTGTGTTTGTGCATGAGTGTGTGTGTGTGTGTGTGTGTGTGTGGGTGGGTAGGGGTGTCAGGCTAAGTTTAGATGCAGGCTGATGGCGTAGACCCACAATGATGCAAGCAAAAACAAAATAAAAAATACATTTGTCACAGCCAAGTGATGACAACAAGAGCTTGTCCTGAGGTTGTGACATTTTCTGCAGAAAATGGAATCTGATAGATTTAGTTCACCAGTAGCACCTGTTATTTGGAATTGTAAATAGCACAACAGTAGGCAAACGTACCTCAGAATGGGATGACAAAAAAAATCGGATTCTACTAAAACCGGTGAATATAAGACTGAATGAAAGTATATTCAGAAATGTTACAGTGTAATGCTTTGGGAAGTGAATAAATGTTACACTGTAACACTTTGTGAAGTGAATTTTTGCCTGTTGAATAGGGGGATGAGTCACCAAATACTAGTTCCAGAGAATACACAAAAGGGAAGGCTGTGACAATGACCAGATTTGCTTTTCTTGATCAATTGAATGGTTTGCTCCTCAAATCAGTGATTTAGTGAACATTAATATACGGCGTTATTTTTTTTTTTATATCATACTGTACATCGTATGCCTCCTGCATAGGCAAGACAACCAATCATCACAAGACATACACCTGTTTCTGACAGCTTGTTGGTTTTTGCATTTCTATTTTGTATTTTTTTGCAACGTACAATAATTCTCAGCGAGTTAAAGCGTAATATAACATCAACAGGGAAGAATGCATCTCTGATTCACTGTGCAATACTTTATTATTTACACCCCCACTTTAACTGTGCAAAACCAACCCACTCATTAATGGAGGAAGGACAATCAAAATCCAAAATGGCTTCTGTCCCTACCACACGCTGTTATGTAAAAGTAAAAGTCTCCTTCAAATGTTCCCCCCTAGAAAGCTTAAAACATGCTCCTTAGGCTATAAAATCAAAAGGGTCAGGTTGTGCTCATGACAGTTCAAGTGAACCCAGCTCAACTGGGTAAAAGCAACAACTAAAAAAATGCCCACCCCTTTGAACTTTTATACAATTGGTCAGTTCTACTTGCAAATACAGTATAACAGCCATTATGCTTGTACAATATTATTGTCAGAAACAAAAGTGGATGGTTTTGGGCAACATACTTTTTGACAGGATTTGTGAGATATTTTGGCCTAAAAGTAGTTATAAAACTCTCCTTTACTGTACTAAGATTAAAGCACCCACTGAGACGATATGGGACCACTTCATTTGAATGGTTGTGTGTCAGGAAGTGTGTGTTCCTGTCAATCTCCTATCCACTCAGGATGGTCAGCAGGGAGCCAAAGGCTGAAGTAATACACCCCCTGTCTCAGAGCTTTGCATTGAGAAAGCACCAATATCAGGCTTGTACTGTTCTTGACATGGCCCTTGGATTGAAGGAGCCATCAATCCCTTCAGCACCCATCTGTTGGTATAGTGCTGTCGATCTTTTAAGGAAAGGGCGAACAACTGGTCTGCTAGTGTGAAACCCTAAAAGGACTCTGTTTGTGGATGTGGACGGACACGTCGCAGTGCACTTGGCAGTAAATCAAACGGTAACATTGGCACTTGCCCATTGTTTCACAGTAGCAGTTGGTTGGACGACACACAATGCTCTTTTTGTGCTTGTTGGCGAGTGGTGTATGGAGGGTCTTGGCGTTGCCTGTAAACTAGGGACAGGTTTAAGCACGGGACCAGCACCATGTGGCTCGTCTGAGGTCAGGGTTTGACGGGAGGGATACGTGCCTTTTTTTGTTCAGCACCTTAGTAAACGAAACCAGAATTTGGCCCTTGTAAACATCCGTAGTTAATACAACAACTGTGAATCAACATAAATAAAACTATAATGTCAATTCCAGTTTTATGGTGTAGAACCACAGACATAATTGTCTCTCACTGTGTACGTGCAGCCTGCATTTTGGGATGCCACAACCAGTGGAGAAATGGAGGACTGTGTCTCAACCACCATACACAAAAATCTACTCCATTTTGTCAGAGGCCTTACTCCCCCCGACCCCGCTAACAGACATCTCCTGACTACACACATCTCTCTGTCTTATGTGTGGGGTGCCTGGAAGTGTTCGAGCCGCCACGTCTCGCTGACGCCACGCTGAAAAGCGCTCCGCTCCGTCACTCCATCTGAGGTCTCCTCTCCGAGCTCTTGTCTAGAGCGCCGACTCCAGCGATGAGTCCAGCTGGTCGTCATGGTGACTGGCGCTGTCGCTGTCGCAGCTCTGCGCGCTGGAGTAGTTGGCCGCCTCCTGCAGCCTCATTAGCATGTTCATCTGGAAAACACAGAAAACAAACAACCAATAAAAAGACTGGTAAACAAAAAGAGGTCCAACACCACATTGCTATTCAGAGTCCACTATCCCAACTACAAGGTCTTAGACTGGGTATTATCATTAAGGTGACATTGTAGTTGTCCTTTATCAGAGATGGACACCAGGGGGCCCATTGTAGTGGTCCTTTATCAGAGATGGACACCAGGGGGCCCGAGTGTCAGCTGCTTTTTCCACTTGCATCGCGCTTAATTGCACACATCTGGTTCCTCAGGTCTACATCAGACGTGGTTTGAAAAGAAAGATGAAAAACCAGCCGATCCTCAAGCCCCTGAGGAACGGAGTGGCCCGTTCCTACCATATATGGAAAGCACCTGGCACAGCGGTCTTCATTTTCCCTGTAATGGTCCTGGTGGGCCTATAGGCAGGCGAGCGGCCAGGGCTGGGCAGCTCTGTGCAGGCCTCCTCTGATGATTACACAGTAATGTGTTGAGGATTAAGTGGCCAGCAGAGAAAGCCCATTCCTATTCAACTCCCCAGGAATCGCCTGCCACACTGTTTATCACGCACAAAGTGGAATTAAAGTGTAGTCATCCGAATAACGAGCTGCTGACATTTCAGAGCTTAATTTGGTTGTGTGTGTGTGTATGGGGGACAAGGTCATCTGCTGTCACGTTTGTTATTGGTATCCTTGGAAACTAGCTACCACCTTTCCTCACTGATGTCTCTTTTTTTATTGTTTATTAATATTATATCAACCAACATGGTCTCTTTCATGTTACTTCACTTAGCTTCAGTGAACGTAAAACTCTCTTAGCAAACTCTTTTCATATGACTCTATTTTACATATCACTGTACAAATAAAACAGTCATTAAAATGAGCATTCAGAAATAGAACATGCCTGTGATTTCAGTCTTCATCATGTTTTACATATTTTTGATTTGACCTTTATTTAACTAGGCAAGTCAGTTGAGAACAATGGCAGCCTAGGAACAGTGAGTTAACTGCCTTGTTCAGGGACAGAACGACAGATTTTTACCTTGTCAGCTCGGGGATTCGATCTAGCAACCTTTCGGTTACTGGCCCAACTCTCTAACCACTAGGCTACCTGCTGCCCCGAATCATTGTGTTGTGCTGGCTCTCTAACCAATATGTCTATATTTTCTGGACCACTGAAGTGGTGCTTAGTCCTAGGACTGTAAAACTGAAGTGGTGCTTAGTCCTAGGACTGTAAAACTGAAGTGGTGCTTAGTCCTAGGACTGTAAAACTGAAGTGGTGCTTAGTCCTAGGACTGTAAAACTGAAGTGGTGCTTAGTCCTAGGACTGTAAAACTGAAGTGGTGCTTAGTCCTAGGACTGTAAAACTGAAGTGGTGCTTAGTCCTAGGACTGTAAAACTGAAGTGGTGCTTAGTCCTAGGACTGTAAAACTGAAGTGGTGCTTAGTCCTAGGACTGTAAAACTGAAGTGGTGCTTAGTCCTAGGACTGTAAAACTGAAGTGGTGCTTAGTCCTAGGACTGTAAAACTGAAGTGGTGCTTAGTCCTAGGACTGTAAAACTGAAGTGGTGCTTAGTCCTAGACTGTAAAACTGAAGTGGTGCTTAGTCCTAGGACTGTAAAACTGAAGTGGTGCTTAGTCCTAGGACTGTAAAACTGAAGTGGTGCTTAGTCCTAGGACTGTAAAACTGAAGTGGTGCTTAGTCCTAGGACTGTAAAACTGAAGTGGTGCTTAGTCCTAGGACTGTAAAACTGAAGTGGTGCTTAGTCCTAGGACTGTAAAACTGAAGTGGTGCTTAGTCCTAGGACTGTAAAACTGAAGTGGTGCTTAGTCCTAGGACTGTAAAACTGAAGTGGTGCTTAGTCCTAGGACTGTAAAACTGAAGTGGTGCTTAGTCCTAGGACTGTAAAACTGAAGTGGTGCTTAGTCCTAGGACTGTAAAACTGAAGTGGTGCTTAGTCCTAGGACTGTAAAACTGAAGTGGTGCTTAGTCCTAGGACTGTAAAACTGAAGTGGTGCTTAGTCCTAGGACTGTAAAACTGAAGTGGTGCT
The DNA here is from genome assembly GCF_901001165.1 of Salmo trutta. Taxonomy (NCBI): domain Eukaryota; kingdom Metazoa; phylum Chordata; class Actinopteri; order Salmoniformes; family Salmonidae; genus Salmo; species Salmo trutta. The sequence continues at coordinate 50,673,117 of NC_042964.1, read as the reverse complement.
TAGTCCTAGGACTGTAAAACTGAAGTGGTGCTTAGTCCTAGGACTGTAAAACTGAAGTGGTGCTTAGTCCTAGGACTGTAAAACTGAAGTGGTGCTTAGTCCTAGGACTGTAAAACTGAAGTGGTGCTTAGTCCTAGGACTGTAAAACTGAAGTGGTGCTTAGTCCTAGGACTGTAAAACTGAAGTGGTGCTTAGTCCTAGGACTGTAAAACTGAAGTGGTGCTTAGTCCTAGGACTGTAAAACTGAAGTGGTGCTTAGTCCTAGGACTGTAAAACTGAAGTGGTGCTTAGTCCTAGGACTGTAAAACTGAAGTGGTGCTTAGTCCTAGGACTGTAAAACTGAAGTGGTGCTTAGTCCTAGGACTGTAAAACTGAAGTGGTGCTTAGTCCTAGGACTGTAAAACTGAAGTGGTGCTTAGTCCTAGGACTGTAAAACTGAAGTGGTGCTTAGTCCTAGGACTGTAAAACTGAAGTGGTGCTTAGTCCTAGGACTGTAAAACTGAAGTGGTGCTTAGTCCTAGGACTGTAAAACTGAAGTGGTGCTTAGTCCTAGGACTGTAAAACTGAAGTGGTGCTTAGTCCTAGGACTGTAAAACTGAAGTGGTGCTTAGTCCTAGGACTGTAAAACTGAAGTGGTGCTTAGTCCTAGGACTGTAAAACTGAAGTGGTGCTTAGTCCTAGGACTGTAAAACTGAAGTGGTGCTTAGTCCTAGGACTGTAAAACTGAAGTGGTGCTTAGTCCTAGGACTGTAAAACTGAAGTGGTGCTTAGTCCTAGGACTGTAAAACTGAAGTGGTGCTTAGTCCTAGGACTGTAAAACTGAAGTGGTGCTTAGTCCTAGGACTGTAAAACTGAAGTGGTGCTTAGTCCTAGGACTGTAAAACTGAAGTGGTGCTTAGTCCTAGGACTGTAAAACTGAAGTGGTGCTTAGTCCTAGGACTGTAAAACTGAAGTGGTGCTTAGTCCTAGGACTGTAAAACTGAAGTGGTGCTTAGTCCTAGGACTGTAAAACTGAAGTGGTGCTTAGTCCTAGGACTGTAAAACTGAAGTGGTGCTTAGTCCTAGGACTGTAAAACTGAAGTGGTGCTTAGTCCTAGGACTGTAAAACTGAAGTGGTGCTTAGTCCTAGGACTGTAAAACTGAAGTGGTGCTTAGTCCTAGGACTGTAAAACTGAAGTGGTGCTTAGTCCTAGGACTGTAAAACTGAAGTGGTGCTTAGTCCTAGGACTGTAAAACTGAAGTGGTGCTTAGTCCTAGGACTGTAAAACTGAAGTGGTGCTTAGTCCTAGGACTGTAAAACTGAAGTGGTGCTTAGTCCTAGGACTGTAAAACTGAAGTGGTGCTTAGTCCTAGGACTGTAAAACTGAAGTGGTGCTTAGTCCTAGGACTGTAAAACTGAAGTGGTGCTTAGTCCTAGGACTGTAAAACTGAAGTGGTGCTTAGTCCTAGGACTGTAAAACTGAAGTGGTGCTTAGTCCTAGGACTGTAAAACTGAAGTGGTGCTTAGTCCTAGGACTGTAAAACTGAAGTGGTGCTTAGTCCTAGGACTGTAAAACTGAAGTGGTGCTTAGTCCTAGGACTGTAAAACTGAAGTGGTGCTTAGTCCTAGGACTGTAAAACTGAAGTGGTGCTTAGTCCTAGGACTGTAAAACTGAAGTGGTGCTTAGTCCTAGGACTGTAAAACTGAAGTGGTGCTTAGTCCTAGGACTGTAAAACTGAAGTGGTGCTTAGTCCTAGGACTGTAAAACTGAAGTGGTGCTTAGTCCTAGGACTGTAAAACTGAAGTGGTGCTTAGTCCTAGGACTGTAAAACTGAAGTGGTGCTTAGTCCTAGGACTGTAAAACTGAAGTGGTGCTTAGTCCTAGGACTGTAAAACTGAAGTGGTGCTTAGTCCTAGGACTGTAAAACTGAAGTGGTGCTTAGTCCTAGGACTGTAAAACTGAAGTGGTGCTTAGTCCTAGGACTGTAAAACTGAAGTGGTGCTTAGTCCTAGGACTGTAAAACTGAAGTGGTGCTTAGTCCTAGGACTGTAAAACTGAAGTGGTGCTTAGTCCTAGGACTGTAAAACTGAAGTGGTGCTTAGTCCTAGGACTGTAAAACTGAAGTGGTGCTTAGTCCTAGGACTGTAAAACTGAAGTGCTGAAAGAAGGGTTCAGGGTGGAAACTTAATTCAATAATGTTCAACCATGCTCCAAAACATAATTGAAGGAAATTAAATGATTGGACAGGAAAAGGCATAACACTCGCTCACCATTAAAGATACGTAGTTTTATTAGACAAATTTAAAAGACTGACGTTTCGGCTTTCAATGGACTTCTTCAGAAATTAGAAATCCCTGTACTGGACCTTTTTTCAGCATTTCAGGGCTTTGTTTTCATTTCTCCTTACCAGTGGGTCTCCTTCCGTGTCACTCTGGGACACTTGTTTGGAGGAGGCGCCCTCTTTGGAGGAGCTGTAGCCGTCATAGCCCACATCCTCTGGCCGTAACTGGAGCAGGGCCTGGCTGTCATGCTGCAAGGAGGCAGATCTCCAGGGGTAGGTGTCCTTCACCCACTTGGACGGGTCCTCCCACGCCGCCCTCTTGCCGTACAGCTGTAATGGTGGCCACAAAACGAGAAATGAGATAAGCGAAAGGAGAAATCATAGATGCTGATGACAGGGGCAACTTCTCCCTAGACCGGTACCCCTCTACTTTGTATCCTTTGACCTCCGTCTGTACCCACCTGGAGCCCTTCTCTAACGGCTTCCAGCAGGTAAGGCACCAGGGAGTAGTTCCATAGGTCAGTGAACCACACCCGCGAGCCATCTGCATCCATGGGGCAGGACAGGAAGAGCCTGGGACCTGTAGGCAGAACACAACACATTCAGTGTGTTTTGTGGGGTCAGAGACAATTCATGCTTGATTGGAAAATGTGGTCGGAGGCGCAGTACGGATGGTGTGACGCAGAGGCTATATTGAGCTCTGTACCGCATCGCCATGCGCCTCTCAAATTTTGTAATAATCCGGAGGGCTCTGTATAGCTCCGCATTGACATGATTGGTTGACGGTAGGTGGGGGCTGCAGGTCCTGCATAAACACAAACTCACTTCCTAGACAACAGCTCTGTGCTGCTCAGCGAAGAGCAAGAAGTATGAATGTCCTGACTTCTGCAGAGGCCATATCACTGTAAATGCTGCACGGCCAAAGTGTGTGTGTGTGTGTGTGCGCATTGTCTAACCGATGGTGACGTCTGAGGAGCTGTGGGCCTCCAGAAAGCCGTTGAGGTGCTGCCACGTCTTGGGAATCCAGTCGATGACCTTGATGAGGTCATTGCTGCGCATGTTCCTGTTGATCTCCGTCTCGATCAGCTTCCTGCGCAGAAATCGGCCTAGGAAACCCTTGACCGGCTCTGTGTGGTTGGCACACAGCACCCACCTGGAGACGGGGGAAAAGGATGACGAGACAACATGTATGACATCACACTCTATGGAGCAGCTGTGATGGAATTGGAGGCTACACATGATGATTCCGGTAGACCTGAAATGATTGGATGTGGTGGTTATTCCAATCAGCCTATGGAAAGAAAAGATGAAGCATCAAGTTTCTTATACCCAGATCCAATTCTTTCAGATCAGTGACTTGAGAATGGCACTAGAGGTCGATTTGGAATTCAGCATTAGGGAAATTCCACGCAAGTTTGGCCCAAAGATAAGGGCCGTTTGGGGGATGGATGTTTGGCATGTATTTGAAATCTGTATCCCAAATAAAGCCCCATTGGTGATGACTGCTCTGTTGTCAGTTGTCATAATAAAGATGACTGCTTGTTCTGAGGCTTGCACTCTGGTTTGATCATTCCATATTGTAATTCTGTCTTTTATGAAATGCTGGGCTGTTTCCTGTACCTTCCATGGTGACAGTGTGATGAAAATGTTAATCAATGAATGTCAGTGTGATTTTGCATGCACCCAATGACAAATATATCTGTCGCCACATTAGTCATGTAATTATCTTCTCAAATATGTCACGTAAAAAATTACCAGGTGTGTAAGGCCTAAAATTATATCAGGTCAAATTAGCAAAGCTAATTAGTCAAGTTTAAGATGCACTATGCATAAATCACTCCGCCATTGCCTGTTTAGAAAAATTCTAATAGTTAACCTAATTTCAGTTTATGTTACAAAACCAGCAAGTCTAGTGTAGAGAATCATTGTATCATCTAAACCGTTGTAAAATATTTTCCATAACCAAAAATATTGTATTGTCAGCTGTTTGAAGCTGGTGTACAAAACCAAAGTTAAAGACGCAAAAACTAAACTTAACGGGAAGCATAGAAATAGCTCATATAGAACAGATCTACCGCTTCTTAGACTTACTTTCAATTAGAATGACAGATCTATAACAAATAGTTCTATGTGCATTTTGTTAGGTCGCCCAAAAAGTTACATATTGCAGCTTAATTACGGTGCCCCCCCCCACAATTTTTTCAATTATTATTCTACGTTCTAATCTGTAATATCTGAAGTTGACTGACTTCATGGTTTGAAAGACATCCACACAACTATTTTGAGGCAGTAGGCCTGGTGGTGGTATTATTGTTTCTACTAGTGGAAGTAGGAATGAAATGCTGATAAAATACTGTACATAATCAGAACATAACAGAACTGGAAGATGGCAGCTCCCTCATATTATAAATATTGGGTGGGAGATGTGTTGTGCTCTCTGAAAATATAAATAATTAAATTCAATACATGTAGGAACCCCAAACTGGTTTTTGAGGCTTGGGCTCCGTTCCGGTCTTACTTTAAACAGTCCATCCTCTGATGGAATTCATATTAAAACTAAAATAAGTCTGTATTTAACTCCCCTGTGAATTAAGGGTTGGATGAGCATTTCTTTGTGTTTTTTTGGGGGGGGGGGGGGCATTAAGGTTGATGATGTGCCTATTGATTCTTATTGAATGTGACCTGCGGATGCCTTGTTCATCTTGCCCTGTCAGAGACTAAACTGTGAGCTTGTTTCGCCCAGTTTTTTTGTTTGTTGTTTGTTTGTTCACGCTTACATAAAATTATTATATATTTTTTAAAGCATTGTAAACTTTATTTTTGGTCCAGTGGATGGTTGGGTGGTTGCATTTCTCCCCCCCCCCTATCCCTTGTCTGTTTACAGGAACAATGATGAGGTGTGTGCTCTGTCCCTGTACTACAGATTGCCCTTTAACCTTGGCAGCCTTCTGCCCAGTGTGTTTAACTTGTCCAAAGTACGGTATCTTTAAAGCTTTTCTTTTTTATTTGTATTTTTTCTAGTTGAGTATATTATTTATATTGTTTTGTGTTGTCTTGTGTGTAAAACTGAATAAACAGAGTTTTCAACCAAAAAAAGGCCCCAAAATAATGTTAGTTAGCAAAAATCTGCTTGAATACGTTGTCTGCACAGGAAAAACAATATATTCAAAGCAAAGAGCAAATGAAGCTTTTGAATCCTGGTTTGAGTGTTGGTGAAGGTACACATACCTGAAATTGTGGTGAAGCTCAAGGTTGGGAGAGGAAGACACTCCCTGGTTCATGGTTCCAATCACATACGGGCTGCAGACAAGACAGAAGAATTATACTGAGGACAGTGCAGTTACGTACCAGGGCGAGGCAATACGGATATTTACCTTTCCTTTCACAACACTGATTGTGCTTATCAGGGAACAGAAGGTAAACTATCTAGAATACAATACGAATTGCATTATCTTGTAATGAGTAAAGCTAGAAATGGTTGTTGTTACAGAATCCCAGTGTTCACATTAACTGTTGCATTTGAGCTAAACACAATCATCATCATCATCCCCACCACCATCATCACCACCACCACCACGACCATCTTGTAATGAGTAAAGCTGGAAATGGTTGTTGGTACAGAATCCCAGTGTTCACATTAACTCTAACTGTTGCATTTGAGTTAAACACAATAATCATCACCATCATCATCCCCACCATCATCACCACCACCACGACCATCTTGTAATGAGTAAAGCTGGAAATGGTTGTTGGTACAGAATCCCAGTGTTCACATTAACTCTAACTGTTGCATTTGAGTTTAACGCAATAATAATCATCATCCCCACCACCATCATCATCACTACCACCATCACCACCCCCATCACCCCCATCATCATCAACACCACCACCATCCTATAGCGGCTAGACTTGCTTCCTGTGCCGGTGGAGCTATACTCACCATTTGTGGTACTTGTAGTTGAGGAATCCGTTGAAGATGTCGCTGAGTGAGCCGATGTGGTGGAGGTTGTCCAGTATGACCACGGTGGGCAGCTCCGTCTCGCTCTCCTCAGAGTTGCACTGCTCTGCCAGGCTGGATAGGTACTGACGCAGGTCCTGCACAGAAACAACACAAAGTGAGCTTAATGAGGTGGCCATTATTCATAAAGTGAGTGTTACTTTGTCTTTGAAATAGGACCACTGTCCTTGATATACTGTACAGTGCCAAACGAGGCGATTTATAGACAAATATGTCGACTCCTTAGCGACTAGCTCCTTAATACTCTTGGCTGAGCGTTTTCTTACCTTGCTGGATTTCTGGTCCACGTTGAAGCTAGCCAAGTTGCTCTCCGTGACCTTTCGCTCAGACTTGGTGACAATGAACTCTGCCAGCTTGCTGGCCAGGAAGGACTTCCCGGTGCCGCTGGGGCCAGAGAGGATGATGCGGCGATGCTCCATGAGCAGGTTGAGGTATCTCTGGATGATGGGCTTGGGGATGAGGGTGTCAAATACCAGGCTGTCTATGCTGTTCTCCTTCACACCTACAGGAGGAGAGACGTGATTGTCTGATGATACTAGCTGCTAATAATACAGGATATTATCATGCTAACGGTATATAACGGTACATAGCCTCTCACAACCTGTGGTAGACTGAATACAATTCATGCCATTCTAAAACAAATGGAATGAATTGAGTTCATTCACTCAGGTAATAGCCCATAAAATATCATAATTAAATGCAGTGCGACTGTGCGATGGCTAATAAATTATGTTAACATAAAATAAATCATGAGAAATGGGAAGAGTTGATTATTGTTTATGGTGCAACTCTTTGGGACGTCAGGTGGCGTATGTGTCAAGCGTCTCAGAGTAGGAGCGCTGATTTAGGATCAGCAGAGTAACTATAATTCAGCTTCAATGACTGCAGAGTAACTATAATTCAGCTTCAATGACTGCAGAGTAACTATAATTCAGCTTCAATGACTGCAGAGTAACTATAATTCAGCTTCAATGACTGCAGAGTAACTATAATTCAGCTTCAATGACTGCAGAGTAACTATAATTCAGCTTCAATGACTGCAGAGTAACTATAATTCAGCTTTAATGACTGCAGAGTAACTATAATTCAGCTTCAATGACTGCAGAGTAACTATAATTCAGCTTCAATGACTGCAGAGTAACTATAATTCAGCTTTAATGACTGCAGAGTAACTATAATTGACTGTTGATGGGAGCTTGGACACTACACCTCCAGTGAAAACACAACTGTAATGCAGAGTGCTGACACAGGATTCAATCGCACCCAGTTCAGGCCTGGCCCACTACATTTTCCTGCTGATGGCCACTGTTGTGACTATGGGAGAGAAGCGGCCATTACGAACACAGGAATATAGCAGCCAGCGTGCGAGTGAAATAAAGGACGTGTTGTCTACTTTTTTTTTTTAGCTCTGGTGAATAAAAATGGAAGCTGAGGTTAGTCCATTTAAAACACCTCCTTTGCCCCTTCAGGAGCAGTACATTGACTGAAGTGTCCGAAGTGCTTTTCAAAGTGCATGAGGGTATTGTCATGTCAGGATTAAGAAGCTTTTGGACATTCTATTTAAACGTTCTGGGGTTCCATTTTGTCATGTTTGGAAACATGCCATCCTATAGGTAGGGCCGTGGGTTGTTCCTGGTCAGGTCTCATGGTCAAGACTCAAGGCCCTTCCTCTATATCTGTGCTATTTTGATTTAATAAACTTTATTATCCCACCAGAGGGAAATGTGTTTGGTCATGTCCTTAAAAGGATGTAGGACGTACAGTAATACATAAAACACACAACAATAGAAACAGTGAAATGCATCATGCCGTTAGTCTGGGCCATCCTAGTACCTTTGAGGTTGACGCTGATGATGTTGTTGTCCCCCACAAGGTAGCCACAGGGCAGCATTTCAGGCAGTTCAGAGGCGTGGGCCCGCACCACATCCCCCATCCTATAGCTGACTATACTGTCTGAGTTCAGCCCCAGACTGGTCAGTGGGTCCACCCGGAACACGTACTCCTGGAGGGGAAATGGCCACATAGAATTCTAAGATCAAGACACATTCTATCTAACATCTCAGTGTTTTTCCATATGTTTCCACAACAAAGAAATAGTCTGTCAATCATACAGATGAAGAACCATATATCATGAGCATTTTCTGACACAAAAAAATGGAGTGCTTCATATTTGGTTTTTGGTCTGTAGGGTTCAGTCAGTGACTGATCATATGGTGAGCAGGGGGAAGGAGGTTTTACCTTGAATAATCGTCTGATTACTCCATCTAGCACATCCCACTTGGTCTTTCCGCTCACGCCGATGGAACCAATGAGGTACTCCTGGCTTTGCATACCCTGAGTGTACGATAGGGAATTAGAAAATGTAGAATGTCAGAGACTTGAATGAAAATAAGTGGCAAAATTGTTGTACCGAACAGTGACTTGGACTGAAATAGGTGCCAGTGTTTATTTTGGTTGCCGGTACTGTTTATAAACCTCTTACGACACCAATCGCATAGGGGGCAGTATTGTCACTTTCGGATGAAATACGTACCCATATTAAACTGCCTCCTACTCAAACTCAGAAGCTAGGATATGCATATTAGTAGATTTGGATAGAAAACACTCTGAAGTTTCTAAAACTATTTGAATGATGTCTGTGAGTATAACAGAACTCATATGGCAGGCAAAAACCTGAGAGAAATACTACCAGGAAGTGGAAATCTGATGCGTGGAATCTTTCCAAGTCATTGCCTATCGAACACACAGTGACTAAGGATTCATTTTGCACTTCCTAAGGCTTCCACTAGATGTCAACAGTCTTTAGGAAGTTGTTTGAGGCTTCTATGATGAACAGAGAGCGAACAAGAAGGCTGGGAAGTTGGTGACTCAGGGAAGGACATCAGTTTCATTGGCGCACGTTCACGTGAGAGGTAGCTGTGTTCCAAAATGTTTTTCAAGACAATGGTATCGTCCGGTTGGATTATTATTGAAGTTCTAAGTGATAAAGGCCCTAAAGATTGATGCTATACAACGTTTGACATGTTTGAACGAACGTAAATATAACTTTTTTACTTTTCGTCGTGACATTTTCCGCGCGCTTCCTACATTTGGAGTAGCTAACTGAACGCGCTAACAACAAGGAGCTATTTGGACATACATTATGGAGTTTATCGAACAAAACAACATTTATTGTGGACCTGGGATACCTGGAAGTGCCTTCTGATGAAGATCATCAAAGGTAAGTGAATATTTCTAATACTATTTATTAATTTAGATGACTCCAAAATGGCGGCTATCTGTATTGCCTAGTGTATTTTTCTGAGCGCAGTACTCAGATTATTGCAAAGTGTGCTTTCCTCGTGAAGCTTTTTTGAAATCTTTCACAGCGTTTGCATAAAGGAGATGTTCATCTATAATTCTTTGAATGACAGTTGAATTTTTTATCAACGTTTATGATGAGCATTTTTGTAAATTGTTGCGCTGATTCACCGGCAATATTTGAGGGAAAATATTTTCTGAACGTCACGCTCCAATGTAAAATGCTGTTTTTAGATATAAATATGAACGGTATCGAACAAAAAATGCATGTATTGTGTAACATGATGTCCTAGGAGTGTCATCTGATGAAGATCGTCAAAGGATAGTGCTTCATTTAGCTGTGTTTTGGGTATTTGTGATGCATCTAGTTGCTTGGAAAATGGCTGTGTGGTTATTTGTGTCTATATACTCTCCTAACATAATCTAATGTTTTGCTTTCGCTGTAAAGCCTTTTTGAAATCGGACAACGTGGTTCGATTCAGGAGAAGTGTATCTATAAAATGGTGTAAAATAGTCCTATGTTTGAGAAATTGAAATTATTAGATTTGTGGTTTTGAATTTGGTGCTCTGATTTTTCACTGGCTGTTGTCAAACTCGGTCGTAAGAAGTTTTAAGGTGCAGGAGCTCCAAAATTCTTTTGATATAATAGAGGAACAGAAAAACGAAGGTCCCGGTACTCGGCTCTGGTGAGCTCCTGCCCAAGTCAAGCGCTGGTACTGAAGCATCTGATCATACGACAGCATAAGATTCTCACATTGTTATTCTAGGCACCTATATCTCATTAGTTACCTTGGTCTTATTGGAGCCACTGTTGATTGTGACCACAATGCGGACACTGCGCCCCTCTTTGCGTAGATTGCCCTCATAACCATCGTCCAGGAGAATATCTGTGGGCACAAACACAACTATCTATCAAGGGAGGAAACAATCTTGGGGAAAAACATCTCTGTAATAAAAGCGTCTGATAAATAGAGACGTAAAAACGACAGAGACTAAATGTAATATATAACGGCCCTTCTGCATGTTTGAAAGACACGGTTGTCAGGCTAAAAAAGGTGACTTTGCTAGGAGCCCCAGATATTAATTATAAACATTGTATTTTCCTCTCTCTCTGCTTTATTTACATTGAACTAGGTAGGAAGGGGTACTACTTTGTATTCGGCTGGCTTGCTGGCATGCAGGCTCTGTGCAGGGGTGATAAGGGCCCTCTGCCACTCGTCTTCCCACGCACTGCTGCTCTCAACTCATCCCCCACCAAAGTCCTCCGAGAGTGTTCTATTTTAATTACAGGACAGACGAGGAGAAACGAACAGCACTCCACTCATCGACGAGGACAAGGCCGGATTCGGAGAAGAGGAGCATACAAGGTTTAATTAGTCTCACACACACACACACACACACACACACACACACACACACACACACACACACACACACACACACACACACACACACACACACACACACACACACAGCTCTCCGAGGAGTTCTGTTCTGACGTCTGCTTGATTGATGCAGATGTTACTTCAACTTGAGGAACTCTACTTGGACAAACGTGCTGTGGTGACTCACCTTCATTCAAAAGGATTAGAACATTATCTTCAAACTGTCCGAACAGCGTGTTGGGTAACAGTAAAGATAGATCAACGCAGCGTGTTGGGTAACAGTAAAGATAGATCAACGCAGCGTGTTGGGTAACAGTAAAGATAGATCAACGCAGCGTGTTGGGTAACAGTAAAGATAGATCAACGCAGCGTGTTGGGTAACAATAAAGATAGATCAACGCAGCGTGTTTGGTAACAGTAAAGATAGATCAACGCAGCGTGTTTGGTAACAGTAAAGATAGATCAACGCAGCGTGTTTGGTAACAGTAAAGATAGATCAACGCAGCCTGTTGGGTAACAGTAAAGATAGATCAACGCAGCGTGTTGGGTAACAGTAAAGATAGATCAACGCAGCGTGTTGGGTAACAGTAAAGATAGATCAACGCAGCGTGTTGGGTAACAGTAAAGATAGATCAACGCAGCGTGTTGGGTAACAGTAAAGATAGATCAACGCAGCGTGTTGGGTAACAGTAAAGATAGATCAACGCAGCGTGTTGGGTAACAGTAAAGATAGATCAACGCAGCGTGTTGGGTAACAGTAAAGATAGATCAACACAGCGTGTTGGGTAACAGTAAAGATAGATCAACGCAGCGTGTTGGGTAACAGTAAAGATAGATCAATGCAGCGTGTTGGGTAACAGTAAAGTTGGGCAACGCAGCGTGTTGGGTAACAATAAAGATAGATCAACACAGCGTGTTGGGTAACAATAAAGATAGATCAACACAGTGTGTTGGGTAACAATAAAGATAGATCAACACAGCGTGTTGGATAACAGTAAAGACTTTAATACATTGAGTGTGTCAAAGCTATTGGAGCCCCCATCCACAGAGAAGCAGTCTCAAACAATCCCCTGTGTGACACACTCCAGCTCAACTCCCTAAGAACAAGTCCCTATCCTAATGACTGGTCTCAAATGACAATGTAAACTGTTCAACTAAATCCTCATCCAGGAGAATATAATGTAAAGTGTTCTACTAAATCATCATCCAGGAGAATATAATGTAAACTGTTCTACTAAATCATCATCCAGGAGAATATAATGTAAACTGTTCTACTAAATCATCATCCAGGAGAATATAATGTAAACTGTTCTACTAAATCATCATCCAGGAGAATATAATGTAAACTGTTCTACTAAATCATCATCCAGGAGAATATAATGTAAACTGTTCTACTGTAGAGTCACGGGGCTGTGGTGAATCACCTGACATGATGGTGTCTGTCATGTTGTAGAGTCACAGGGCTGTGGTGAATCACCTGACATGATGGTGTCTGTCATGTTGTACAGTCACGGGGCTGTGGTGAATCACCTGACATGATGGTGTCTGTGATATTGAGGTTGTTGAGGGACAGGCCCAGAGATTGGCGCGAGGAGGACGAGGATGTGCTGGAGGTCTCAGAGGGCGGCCGGCCCATCTTGGCTGGCGTGGCGGCTGGCGTGGTGCCTCCCGTCTTGAGCCGGTCATTTTCCGCTTTCAGCAGCTCGATCTCATTCTGCCCAGTGACAGAGAATAAACATCAGGAGGATACTCTAAATGACACTGTCGGCATTTCCTGACAGATGCTTTTCTAAACCATAGAAACAGAATTACCAGAATGGACATTCCCATTAGAGTCAATGTTCTGTGATGGGTGGACCAGCAACCGTATTGAGTGTCCTGTCTAGTAATTCATATTTCTATGGTTATAACTAATCATGTAGGTCTACGCCACCTGTTGGGAGACACCGACGTCACCACAAATGGATGCTTTTAGAGAGCAATCCAGAAACTGAGCCCAACCCGATGTAAAATAAAGTCATTCTACTGAGAGGTAAGCCGATTAGAAGAATATGGAAATTTCCTTGCATTCAGACTGGCCATAGTTATCATTGTGGATCAGTATTAGCATCATTGTTGGCTGTGAGAGCCCCTTTAATCTCAACAGAGCTCTTTGTACTGGGCTGTTCACAAATCTAAATCCCAGATTAAGGGCCTGGGTAGATTATCTACACATCTGAGGAGAGAGCGCTGACTTCTCCAGTTGTTGCCGTTTTGTCATGGGAGTTGACATCAACGGCCAAGCCACTGTCCCCCCGGTCTTTGTCACGAGATGCATTGTCAGTGCTCTACCAGAAAGGTGATTGGTTGTATGGCACAGCCAGCCCCACTGACAGATAAACCTAATTAGTGGTCTGAGTGGTTAAATTGTAAGTTGACCACGGTGCCATCGCGGCTTGTTGGCTTCCCCCTGAACCCCCTGACCAACCCAGTCACCCCTGGCATGGCATCAAAGAGCCAGAACAATCACCAAACACTGCATTAGCTCCCTAACTGCACAGTGCCACGGCCCACTGGCCCCTGGGAAACAGGTCTCTCTGGGTGCAACCCAATAATGTCTACTTCCTGAAGTATTTTTTTTTTTACAGTTTACATTATAAACAATATACATACAGATAAAACATCCGACAAGAAATTGACTGGATTAGTGTTAAACAAACAACAATATAAGGCTATATGTACAATTAGTGATTTGATATAGAAGTCAGTGCTAATTGTCATTGGTGGTCCCCCATGGTTTGGGTTGTGCATTCGTTTAGCAGGCTACCTGGTTCCTCACCTGCATACGGTTCATGGCCTCTCGGATCTGGTCCAGGTGGTGGGCGGAGCTAAGAGCCTCTAGGCGGATGTCTGTCAGCTTCAGTTCCTTCTCCCTCAGCTCGTTCTTCAGCTGCAGGATGATCTCCGCCTCCGCCTCCGTGCACTCACACAGCCTGCATGGGGTCGCACAGGGGTCACAGGGCTAGAAATACTACACACAGGGGTAGTTACACATACAGGCTAGAAATACTACAAACAGGGATAGTTACACATACAGGCTAGAAATACTACAAACAGGGGTAGTTACACATACAGGCTAGAAATACTACAAACAGGGGTAGTTACACATACAGGCTAGAAATACTACAAACAGGGATATTTACACATACAGGCTAGAAATACTACAAACAGGAATAGTTACACATACAGGCTAGAAATACTACAAGAAGGGGTAGTTACACATACAGGCTAGAAATACTACAAACAGGGATAGTTACACACAGTACAGTACAGGCATGGGGAGCGTCCACCGAGGGAACCTCAACCCCCGAGGGAGAGAACTCGGCTGAACAGTCAAACCAAAGAGGATCCATTGGAGGCAGTAGGAAACCGTTATGGCAGACATACTTAGAAAACACACATACACATAGGTGGTATGGGGTCACACTGGGATCACGTGAGCATTGGGGATGAGTGAATCCTCCATCATAGGAATTGTTCATCTGGCATGCCAAGCAAAGACAAAGATGGTGTCTGTCTACGGTTCCAATGTTGCTACTACTGCTACCATGTAAGTCATTCACTACTATCAAACTCTGCAGGTCACAGCTGAGTTTACGATCTGAAATGGGGAAATTGACTTCAAAACCCACACTATGAGCATCACTCTCCACGGCTAGAAAAGCCTGTCAGGGACCCTCCAAAGAAGTGAGGGCAAACCAACTAGCCAGCTGGCCCACACACAGCAGATGTGAATGAAACTAGCATGCTTCTGGCAAATGCATGGCCAGCCGAGGATATTAGCAAGATGGAGGAGCCTTCTGTACATGGCCAATTCACCAGCAGTATCAGTAAGCACGGAAATATAGTGAGGGAAAAAGTATTTGATCCCCTGCTGATTTTGTACGTTTGCCCACTGACAAAGAAATGATCAGTCTATAATTTTAATGGTAGGTTTATTTGAACAGTGAGAGACAGAATAACAACAAAAAAATCCAGAAGAACGCATGTCAAAAATGTTATAAAATGATTTGCATTTTAATGAGGGAAATAAGTATTTGACCCCTCTGCAACACATGACTTAGTACTTGGTGGCAAAACCCTTGTTGGCAATCAGAGGTCAGACGTTTCTTGTAGTTGGCCACCAGGTTTGCACACATCTCAGGAGGGATTTTGTCCCACTCCTCTTTGCAGATCTTCTCCAAGTCATTAAGGTTTCGAGGCTGATGTTTGGCAACTCGAACCTTCAGCTCCCTCCACAGATTTTCTATGAGATTAAGGTCTGGAGACTGGCTAGGCCACTCCAGGACCTTAATGTACTTCTTCTTGAGCCACTCCTTTGTTGCCTTGGCCGTGTGTTTTGGGTCATTGTCATGCTGGAATACCCATCCACGACCCATTTTCAATGCCCTGGCTGAGGGAAGGAGGTTCTCACCCAAGATTTGACGGTACATGGCCCCGTCCATCGTCCCTTTGATGCGGTGAAGTTGTCCTGTCCCCTTAGCAGAAAAACACCCCGAAAGCATAATGTTTCCACCTCCATGTTTGACGTTGGGGATGGGGTTCTTGGGGTCATAGGCAGCATTCCTCCTCCTTCAAACACGGCGAGTTAAGTTGATGCCAAAGAGCTCCATTTTGGTCTCATCTGACCACAACACTTTCACCCAGTTGTCCTCTGAATCATTCAGATGTTCATTGGCAAACTTCAGACGGGCATGTATATGTGCTTTCTTGAGCAGGGGGACCTTGCGGGCGCTGCAGGATTTCAGTCCTTCACGGCGTAGTGTGTTACCAATTGTTTTCTTGGTGACTATGGTCCCAGCTGCCTTGAGATCATTGACAAGATCCTCCCATGTAGTTCTGGGCTGGTTCCTCACCGTTCTCATGATCATTGCAACTCCACGAGGTGAGATCTTGCATGGAGCCCCAGGCCGAGGGAGATTGACAGATCTTTTGTGTTTCTTCCATTTGCAAATAATCGCACCAACTGTCGTCACCTTCTCACCAAGCTGCTTGGCGATGGTCTTGTAGCCCATTCCAGCCTTGTGTAGGTCTACAATCTTGTCCCTGACATCCTTGGAGAGCTCTTTGGTCTTGGCCATGGTGGAGAGTTTGGAATCTGATTGATTGATTGCTTCTGTGGACAGGTGTCTTTTATACAGGTAACAAGCTGAGATTAGGAGCACTCCCTTTAAGAGTGTGCTCCTAATCTCAGCTCGTTACCTGTATAAAAGACACCTGGAAGCCAGAAATCTTTCTGATTGAGAGGTGGTCAAATACTTATTTCCCTCATTAAAATGCAAATAAATGTATAACATTTTTGACATGCGTTTTTCTGGATTCTTTTGTTGTTATTCTGTCTTTCACTGTTCAAATAAACCTACCATTAAAATTATAGGCTGATCATTTCTTTGTCAGTGGGCAAACGTACAAAATCAGCAGGGGATCAAATACTTTTTCCCCTCACTGTATAATTTAATCTCCCATGACTGCTACAAGTGATTTTAATATTTGTGTACGCAGCTCACATTCTGGTGCATTATATTTTTGTGTCGTGGCCTGATTGGGGCCCTTTGTGAGATGAAGGTTACGTCCCAAAGAGCACCCTATTCCCTACATAGTGCAATACTTTTGACCAGAGCCGTATGGGTCATAGAGTGCACAATATAGGGACTAAGGTGCCATTTGGGAGCCACCAAAAAAGATAAAAGCAGGCTGAGTTAAGATGATGAAAGCACTTCACACCCCCAACAGCGTGCCAGCCACACACTGCCTGTTACCGAGATCTGTGCTTGTAGACCACATGACCGTTTAGCCTTCTCTTTGACTTCCAAATGGGGAGGGGCTTGCTATCACAAACGCACTTGTTACTGGACAGATAGACATATGAAATGGAGAAACAAGGTGAACAAGAAGAGACATAAAAAAAGGTGAATTCAGAAGAAAAACAACATTTGTGCCAAGAAATGGAAGATGCTGAAGTATGTTGTATGTAGATTGGGATGTAGCCTGTGTAATAATAATAATAATGAGGTGGGTGATTATATTTGTCCTGTTTCACACATGTACAAGTGTGTATTCATACATGTGTTAATTAGAAATGTGGTTTTTGCATATCCCAACTCCCCCTGAGACATCCTCGGAGAGTAGGGTCACGTCCAGGGTCAGCCATTATCAACGGTGACCCTGGGGCAATTAGGGTTAAGTGCCTTGCACAAGGGAAAATCGGCAGATTCGAACTAGCGACCTTTCGGTTACTGGCCCAACGCTCTAACCGCTAGGCTATCTGCCGTGTGTGTATATTACAGTATACTCACTCTGTGGTGGAGGCTGAGGAGAGTAGTGTTGGGAAGCTGTCCTGTCTGTTAGCATGCTGTAGCTTGGGCGAGGACGGCAGCGATGAGTCCGTCATCTCTTCGATGTCATCGTGGGGAGACTGAGGCTTGTTGCCCTTCTTCTTACTGAACGCCTGCTTGAACGAGCTCCGCAACTGCAAGAGAAACACCAAAACATCAACATCGCCCATCTCTCCAACTTAACGGACATAATTTCCTGTCGGGCCAAGTCAGTGCTGTTCTTAGGCAACAGTCATTATCTGAGAGAGAGGGAACGCAAGGCAACTCAATCAAGGGCGAGAGAGGGATCCAATCAAGGGCGACTGTATGGAGGAGGAATGCAGGGAGGAGCCAGAGTGTATGGAGGAGGAATGAGGAAGGCAGGGGAGGAGCCAGACTGGAGAAATGAGGAATGCAGGGAGGAGCCAGACTGTATGGAGGAGGAATGAGGAATGCATGGGAGGAGCCAGACTTTTTAAGGTCCTGGAACTAGAAACAAACAGGCAGTCAAAATGGAGGAAGAGGAGAGAGGGGCTGTTTCCATGCCGAACAGTTGTAGAAGGGGAAAACGTTGAGGAACTGAGGAGGAAAGGAGAGGAGGAAGAGGAGGAAGTCACCACAGCATACGGACGGTAGACGCTTTAGTATAACTAACCTGTGCTGGGATGGAATCAGCCACCTGAGGATAGAACAATCACTACTGTTATCACAAGGACACGCCGCTCCACTGACCCACAAATCATCACTACTGTATTACCGCTAGGGCCACCATTATCTTTAAAGGGGAAATCTGAGATTGGTACATCCATTTTTATACTTTCAAATGAATGATATATATATTGATTTTTGAAGAATATAGCTTCTAAATACCTAATGAGCTTTGTTCAACTGTCATACCCCAAAAGACTTCCCTTGCCCCTTTAAAACTCCATTTAACTGGCAATTAGTTTCTGAGGTCTGAGGCATTTGCATTTTGGCACTCAGAGCTGAGCTGCCTCATATCTCTAGGTTCCCTTGTTAGGAGGAGGAGCCCTAGCACAATCATATCATTTTCAGTGTGACTGGAGCCTTTCCCCCCATGTCAAAGAACATCTGGAGCCACAATGGAGCCGGCAGTAGGAGACATTTTGTTTCCTGTACAAGTTGAAGAATGGATCCAGGGAGGGGAAACTGCACTTGATGTGTGTGTGTGTTTTTGTGTGTGTTTGTGTGTGTGTGCCCATGTCCCGCTCCCTGCTGTTAGCGATGCCCTCTTCAGCCAGATCACAGGCTCTTCATTAACCTCTGAGCCACACACTCCCAGTGCTTCAGGCCACAGGGGCACAGAGGCAGAATTTATATGCAAATTCATATGAATAGCTGCATAAATAAGAACCAGATTTTTATTTATGAGCTTTTCTCTGGCTCAGTCTGGGAAGGATTGGGAAAGGGAATTGAGCAGTTGTAAAGATGCTGGTCGTACTCCTTGACGAACATTTAGCAGTTCATCATGGTCTGTTTCCCAGAAGAGATAGTATGGAGGTCAGATTGTATACTCTTGAAGTGGGGTTGTCTTCTGTACTGAATCTTATTATAAGAATGTATGAGTAATTATTGAATGTAATGAAAAATTATTCAGAGGGTCCTCGCAAATAGTATTCTTTAACCAGCAGGAAACTGTATTACAGGCAGAAAAACACAAGGTCGAGGGAGGATTTACAAAAACATGGATTTTGAATGAATGCGTTTCTCAAATAGGGTGTGTCATATTTTCTCCATGGGAGGCAGAAGTGTAACTGCACACAGATGGAGAGGGGAAAGAAGCTTAACATTACTAGGAGAGATGGACTGTACGCTTAATCAAGGGGTACACTGACTGGGGGACTTAAGGCAACTTAGCGGGACAGCACTGATTCATGCTCAATTAAGTATCCGTCCCTTTCGGGTATATGGACCACATTAGGCACTATTTGAAATAGTGAATTAAGCCTTTATTTGGTATTATTAACACATTTTATTAGGCCTTTATTTAGTGTTTTCTTCTTTACACATGAATGAGTACAGGAAACACTGAATGAAGGACTAACGACTGGCTAATACTATAGAATAAAGCTCCCTTTCACCTACTTATATACACAATTATACACTTAGGAAATTAGTGCCCAATATGTGATCCTTGTACAAAAGTGTTACCCCTCTCTATCTCTTTATCTCACAGTCATTCACTCTGTCATAGACATGCGAGAGGATGGGGGGGTTTCATATTCACCTTGTTGCCTCTCTCCTTTCCCTGGCAGAGGGTTAGGGTTAGGGAGAGCGTGAGAAAAGGGAGTGGAATTACAAGTCACAGTTATGACAATGTATGACTTCTCAGTAGAAAGGAGTGTGAGACTGGCATGGTTTAGATGGTTCAGAGGTTAGAGTGAAGTGCACTGCATGGAGACGTCTATACGAGCCAAGAAACCCTCCTCCTCTCCTTCTCCCGTGGGATTTCTTCACTCACTAACTTACCCAGCTCTTCTTCTTCTTCTTCTTGTCCTCTAGGTCTTTGGCGCTGCCCAGGGACGAGTGACTGGCTGCACTGTTGATGCTGGACATGCTCTCCGACGAGTGTTGCCGCCTAATCCGCAGGTCTGGAAGCACAAGACAACCCGCTTTTTTAGTACCTACCCAGTCTAACTCCCAAGCGCCAGGTGTTTGAGATCAACTTTCAAAGAGGATGAACTTTCTAGAGTGGTGTATGGCTGCTCTGAACATTCTAGAGTGGTGTATGGCTGCTCTCATGAGTAAAGAGGGACAGAGTTTGAAATGTGTGGGTCGATCAAGAGGAAGAGGTGCGGTTCTTGCCCACACTAAAGCGCATATGGAGGGTTCTCCTCTGGCGGCGCTACCTTTGTGTAGGTGGTCGGGGCCGTTGAGGGCCACTTGGATGGCTGTCTGGGCGTCTGTGTTCTGGGCTTTCAGCGCCTCGATGGTCTCTCTCAGCTCAGCCAGCTCTGACTCCTGAGGGAAGAGAAGCAGCTCCACAGATCAACCTCCACAGCACCACCACCCCACAGACAATACCAACCTGCACAATGTGCTTGATTATAGATATACTGCAGAAACACCATTTGGAGTCCCAAAAAAATAACAAATGTGCTTTAGGTGGATCTTGAATAGACCTTTTTGTTCACTAACCTTGTTGAAAGAGAAACATCTTGTTTTCCGCCTCTAAATCTCTAACGGTCTACCCTTCATTTCGGCCAGGGGCACCATTCTCTCAATTCTCAATCCAAAACTCAATGACAGTCGTACGATAACTCAGTCAAATATTCCTGCCTCAAAAGCACACAGAGATAGGCCATAAGCAGGTTTAAGAAGATAAGGTTTGGCAATAGAGTTTTACCCTCCGCCACGCCTGCTTGGATAAAACCTACACGGTGCCGCTCCTCTCTATTAAACCCACAAGATTAGATATAAGGCAACAGCGCTCCAATTCCCCCAAAACCACTGTGGGCTCGTGATAGGGTTTCAGTCTTAATTAAAAGTTGGGAGGGCGCAGGCGGCTTGCTTAACAAAGACGTCCCTCTAGAATCTCTCGTTTAATTTATCCAGGATTAGGGCTGCCACAGCTCGTCAATGTTATGAGTAGGGTTTCCACGAACAGGCGGACAGGCGGAAACGCTCCCGTTTCATCACAAGGACGGCTTTACATTTACAACACACGCAGCATTCTTTCACTGATCCTGGTTTTAGAGCTCGATGACGTTACCCTATCTGGGTTCTTCTCCCAGACCCTAATCCCACTCAAATGCTGCCAATTACGAACCATAACAAACACTTCTGTCATCTCTAATGTGGTCTGATATCTGTCTATGAGTATAGCATCATTCAGTACACGCCCCTGAAGAAATAACTCTGCAGAGTATGGAGCAAAACCAATGTCCTGGATTGGGATACATATGTGACAAGTTTCATCTTAAAGTAAAAGGGGAAAAGGTCCCACACTAAACTTAAAGGAAAACCACCCAAAAACTATCTTTTGGTATTTGTTTCATTAGTCCATTGTTGACATAGTCCCAAAATGTTTTGCTTGTCAGCAATCAAGTTGTGAAGATAGTTAACTTTAAAAATACAGAAATCATCCCCGCATCATGAGTTTTGCATCATATGACAATGGACTAATGAAACAAATACCAAAAGACAGTTTTTTGGGTGGAATTGTCCTTTAACATAGCTTCTAACGTAATGAAGCCTTCATCAAGAGGTCTATACAGAAATCATTCATAAGAAAATGTCATGCTGTAGAAAGCGTGGTAAATGTGCCACGGGCACGACACAGGATGATTATAAATCATTTAGGGTACATTATGTAGTGCTTATGAAGACCTTATGAATGCTCTATAACGCTTCTATAAGTTACTGTTATTGTAAAGTGTAAAGGACCATGGATTAACAGTGATATGCACAGACAGGCAGACTTCTCAGAGACAATGAAAGACTAAAGCCGCGACTTCATACATGAGAAGATATCTGGAAGCGGTGGGCCGCAGCAACAGAAAAAGGAATGTACCTTTTGCTCAGCTGTCATGGTGAGGCTCGTTAGGCGACAGGTCATGTTCCCCAGGCTCTTCTCAAAGGCTGCCACCAGGTGAGCCTGCCAACACAGAGGTCAGAGTTCAACACAGACAACAAAAGCACTGGATGGGTCATTAAAGTAGGCATAAAGAGAAAACGTTAAATTTGCTAATTTTCTGTCACATTTTCCTGAAGTCCTATAAATATACCATTCTCTGTAGGTGGAACAACCTCTAACCAGGTGGATTCAAGATGATCCACAAACACACAGTGTGGAAAATCCATCGTTAGATAGCCACTTAAACATGTAGAAGAAGAATCGACGCGACCTGAGGGTGTAGGCTATTTTTTCTCTCGCCCTCTTCATGTTCCCTCGTGTTTCTCATGAGTCATCACTCTCCCAAGGGACCCTCAGCTCTGATAGACTGAGTCAAGTCATCCCTCTGTTGAACCACCAGCGCTGACTGACTGGCTGGACGATCATGTTTATTTCTGTATCTGAACCAAAACACTAGGAACATTCCCCCTAGTTACAGCTTGCACTTTACCACGGCAACGCTGAGCCTGCTGCATGCTAACCACTCCCCCTCTGGTCCAGGGTGATAACTTGTGGGTTATGAACTGGAAGTTAACATGAGGAGGTCCAAAGAAGACATGACGCACAGAACTTGTACTACAGAAGAAGTGGTAGCTACACCACGTCTGCTCTTCTGAAAGCTGTGAACCTTCACTTTCTCTGAAGACAACAGCAGCAGCAACAACAACATCCATGATTAGGACTGATTTTCACAGCCAACTGGTGATTTGAACATGCACAAAAACACAGCTTAACCCAGACCTAAAGCAAAGTGAAAAGTGGGCATATCTTCTTGTACACAGGTCAGGGAAGGTTTAGCATTGCTTTAACGGTGCCTGAGTTATTTTTTCACCTGAAGAAACACCGGCGACAAACTGAAGGGTGCCAAATGTTTAGCAGCATGACACCATCTGCTGCACTGAGCCTGATGGAAGTAAAGCTCCATGAAAATAGGATAGCACCATGAGGGATAGTGTGTGTGTGTGTGTGTGTGTGTGTGTGTGTGTGTGTGTGTGTGTGTGTGTGTGTGTGGGGGGGGTGATAAGTCCTCACCTAAAAAAAATACAAGAATAGTAATTGTGTGTGTGCATGTGTGTGACAGAGAGAGAAACAGACAGAACAGTGTGAGCTCACACCCACGCACCTCCACAGCATGGAGCCTCAGACACCTGTCAGGACCAGTGAGTCACACAGAGCCAGGCAGCGTGCCCACAGATAAGAAAATCTCAGCTCAGCAGGGCGGAGGAGTAGCAACACAGTAATCACAGTCCTACACCAATAAGCCAACACCACCATATTGGTCCTCTTCTCTCCTCTCTGGCTGAATTGCATATAACCTTTGCAAAATGTCATCCGTCCAATCCCATCAGCCCCCTCCATCATGTGACATACACCCACCACTGCTGCCCACTTGTCCGCCCTGTGGGTAGGGCTGTGAAGCTTCCCACGCATCCCGCGGCTGGCCTTTGGCCTTGCGACCCCTGCCCTGGGGCCTCTGCTGGGAGCCGGGGTAGTGGTTGAGGGGTGGCCAGACCAGCGAACCGGCCAGAGAGCTGCCCCTACTACTACTGCTGCTGCTCAGTGTCGACGCCATCCTCAGAGCCCTCTCTGCTCTACCCATCCACACTCACTCACACACAGCAGCATGACTGCTGTAGAACAAGCCAGCACAGACGGCTAGATATACTAATTCCCAAATCCCCAAAGAGAAAGGCACAAAAAGAGGTAGAGGGGAGGGGATAAGAGGGAGAGGGAGGGCAATCTAGAGAGGAGAGAAAGGGGTGAGAGAGGGAAAAGAGTGAGAGAGGGAAAGGAAACAGAGAGTGACGGAAGGTGAAGGAAGGAGAATTAGGGTAAGGTAGGTAGGTAAGTAGAGCGCAGAGATATAAACCCACCTCTTAAACCCACTTTAATGACAGCCAAGGCAAGGAATGGAATCTCTTCTGAGGAGAAAATAAAAACCTCACAGTACAATACCAAGACGCTTCTACAACGCATGTTCTTTTTAATCCTTTTTCCAGGATGCTGGTTTTTCTCATTCGACTTTGTTCTAATCAAAGAAAACCCAAACAAACATGAAATAGATTGACATGGACGTGGGAGAGCTTCTCAAACCATATGTGACTACACACATACAACTGTCTGCCTGATGTGGCGGCCATTTTAGCTACAAATCAGGCCAGACTGACCTGCTAGGAGCATGCTGAATGTGACACAACGAGTAGTCCTTTATTAAAAATATTCCTTATTCCAAAAAGGTCAAAATATTCATTTCCATGTTAACATATTACAAAGACAGTGAGCAGATACAGTAAATGAACATCTTACATACAGTACATTAGTGTCCCATATAGTTTAGCTGGTGGAGCACAGCGCTTGCAACTCCAGGGTTGCGAATTTGATTCCCACAGGGGACAAGTCGGAAAATGTATGCACACTACTGTAAGTCGCTCTGGATAAGAGCGTCTGCTAAATGACTGAAATGGAAATGTGATTAGGGTCAATCTACGATGACGTCAATCAGCAGACACCACACTCACAGCTCTTCTCATTCGTTCAATGACAAAACAGTGCCTCGCTCTAGTGGGATTTATATTTAATCAGCCATTCAAGAGAACATGACTGCAAACAAACAGCATGCACCTGCTGAAGATGCAGTATCTCTCCCAGACAAATCAGCTTACAGCACCTAAAACGCTGCCTTAATCAATGCTGCAGTGCATGTTTCAACCACTGGAGTCCCGGGAGAGAAATGTTGTCCCAATGCACAGCATGGGCCATGAAGCTTGGGTACCAGACACCATCCGGTACCAGACACCATCCGGTACCAGAGAGAGTGTATGGGTCTAGCGGGGAAGACATTTTGACTATGACACCCACTACTGGAACAGATTGGGAGCCCAGGAAAGGCATGAGGTAATATATATATATATATATATATATATATATTCAAGGGCTTTTCTTTATTTTTACTATATTCTACATTGTAGAATAATAGTGAAGACATCAAAACTATGAAATAACACATATGGAATCATGTAGTAACCAGATTCTTCAAAGTAGCCACCCTTTGCCTTGATGACAGCTTTGTACACTCTTGGCATGGGTGGGCATAGGCCAACCCACTGGGGAACCAGGCCCAGCCAATCAGAATGAGTTTTACCCCACAAAAGGGCTTTATTGCAGACAGAAATACTCCTCAGTTTCATTAGATGTCCGGGTGGCTGGTTTCAGACAATTCCGCAGGTGAATAAGCCAGATGTGGAGTTCCTGGGCTGGCGATGTTACACGTAGTCTGCGGTTGTGAGGCTGGTTGGACGTGCTGCCAAATTCTCTAAAACGACGTTGGAGGCAATATATCTGTCACGGCTGTTCAAAGGATCGGACCAAAATGCAGCGTGTTCGTAGTTCCACATATTTTATTTACAGTGAAACTAAATGCAATACACTAAATACTTGAATACACAAAAACAACAAACCGTGACGCAGAGAGAAAAAACACTACTCAAAAATTAATCACCCACAAAAACAGGTGGGACAAACATCAACTTAAATACGACCTCCAATTAGAGACAATGACAACTGGCTGCCTCTAGGAGATCATACCAAACAAAACCAACATAGAAATACAAAACTAGAAACTGAACATAGAAATACAAAACATAGACAAACACCCCCTGTCACGCCCTGACCTACTCTACCATAGAAAATAACAACTTACTATGGTCAGGACGTGACAGTATTGTAGATAAATGAACGTTCAATTCTCTGGCAACAGCTCTGGTGGATATTCCTACAGTCAACATGCCAATTGCACGCTCCCTCAAAACTTGAGACATACCCCAAACTTTTGAAAGGTAGTGTAACTTAGAAATGTCTCTGTTTTTGAAAGAAAAGCATATTTTTTGTCCATTAAAGTAACATCAAATTGATTAGAAATACAGTGTAGACATTGTTAAGGTTGTAAATGACTATTGTAGCTGGAAACGGCAGATTTTTTATGGAATAGCTACATAGGTGTACGGAGGCCCATTATCAGCAACCATCACTCCTGTGTTCCAATGGCATGTTGTGTTAGCTAATCCAAGTTTATCATTTTAAAAGGCTCAAAAGGTTTTCAGCTGTGCTAACATAATTGCAAAAGGGTTTTCTAATGATCAATTAGCCTTTTAAAATGATAAACTTGGATTAGCTAACACAATGTGCCATTGGAACACAGGAGTGATGGTTGCTGATAATGGGCCTCTGTACACCTACGTAGATATTCCATTAAAAAAATAGTCAGTTTCCAGCTACAATAGTCATTTACAACATTAACAATGTCTACACTGTATTTCTGATCAATTTTATGTTATTTTAATGGACGAAAAATGTGCTTTTCTTTCAAAAACAAGGACATTTCTAAGTGACCCCAAATTCTGAACGGTAGTATATGTGGCATTGAGTTGTGTGACAAAACTGCTCATTTTAGAGTGGCCTTTTATTGTCTCCAGCACAAGGTGCACCTGTGTAATGATTATGCTGTTTAATCAACTTCTTGATATGCCACACCTGTCAGGTGGATGGATTATCTTGGCAAAGGAAAAGTGCCCCCTAATGGGGATTTAAACAGATGTGTGCACTAAATTCGAGAGAAATAAGCTATTTGTGCATGTGGAAAATGTCTGGGATCTTTTATTTCAGCTCATGAAACATGGGACCAACACCGATGCATTTATATTTCTGTTCAGTATATATACACAAAGGCATCTAAAAAAAGCTTTCTCATAAATTAAACAATGCAACTTTTCTACAAAGACATCTGGGGTCTGTATGAGTCACACAGTGAACACAAAAGCTAGTTGGAAGTTTCTTGGCAGTGTGGTGCCTTAGTGCCTGGAGATGTATAACTCCTCGATCAAAGTCAGAGACCCTGGTGAAGACCCTGTCAGCCTCGCACTTGATCAGACGCTTCACGCAGGGCCCAGCACAGAGAGAGACAGGAGCGCCCATCTCTCCACAGAGACCTGACAGGCTTTGGGTTCTCAGGGTTCTCTCTCACTCTGTATAATAGACTTCCTCCCTCCAAACTGGGCTCACAAGCCCCCTCTTCCTCCCCCATCTCTGTTTTGTTGAATCTGCATGTTCTTGCTAGGCCGCTCTATATTGCTGCCCCACTGGATGAGGCTCGCTTCGCAGGACAATTCCCGGTAAACAAGCCGCATAGTCGAGCCGTGTTCGAAAAAAACAACCCAGACTTCAAAACATTTCATCAGAAGCTTAAGAAACCTTTGAGTCAGAGAGAGAAAGGGAATTAGTGGGTGTCTAGACTGATTTACATTCAAGGGTTTGGCAAAGGCAGAGTTTCCCCCGAACCTCTCTGACAGGCTAGGATGCAAATGAACCACGGGGCAGACGTTTTGACTGCTCAGTGTTTGTTGAAGTAAGAGGCACTTACATTGGCAGACAGCTGAGATGTGAGGGTCGCGACCTTTTCCTGAGAGGCGTCCAACTCTCGTCGCAGCTTCCTGATTTGCTGTTTGGGTGGGGAAAAAATAACAGATTACCATGACGATCACATCTCTCCTAAAAAAAACAGGACTGATTGAAAATACAACAGAGCATGCCTATCTTCCGATTCCATCCCTTTAAAAGCAAATCCAAATTTGGTGTACCATCTGCCTAGTAAACATCCATTTGAAAACATGTAAAGTCTGTCTCATTGCCACAGTATAAAACAATGGGGTGAATGTAAGTGTGAAGGTAAGTGGGGGATTACCGTGGTATTTTGGCCTGTTTGACCCTTGATTGAAAAGAGAAGAATACAATTAACTCTATGATGCATGCTTAGTCCAAACAGAAGATATGGTGAGAGAGATATCTGTTATGATGATGACAAAGCAGCATGTTTCCTCACGGTTAGCAGTTTAAGCCATTAGCCAATAAGGGAAAAGGCAATCTCTCACACATAAACAACAGTACAGTCATGGACAAATTAGCCAATAAAAGGGGAAAAAGTGCACAAGCATCTAAACACATTAGGGTAGTTGTCACTTTGGTAACACTTTCTTTAAACCTGACTGGTATAATGCATTTTAAAAAGACTCAACCATGGTTCTAACAAGTAATAAAGCATTATACCTGTGGGCTTTAACTAACGTGTTAATGTAGGGTGCAAACAGAAACAGAAAGTCATTGTAATGAAAGAAAAGCCAGTGATAACTGAATAGGGTGTGAAGTGAAACCACTGAGAAGGATAAAGAGTAGGGTGTATTAATGATGTTTGTCCATGACTGTCAGTATGACGTGTGGTAAAGCTCATGTCAAAGTGCTGTTTGGTTATATTCAAATGCCTGGTTGTTTAAAAGAATGGCCAATGACAAGCAATGCACCATAGGGTCAAAGAGATTTGACTTGGACACCAAGTCCAAGGTTATATACACAAGTTTTATGCTCAGGTCCGCCACTAATAGACCAGAATCTGATTTTGGACGAAGTGGATACATACATCACTGCTCGTGCTTTGATTGTTATCTTTCATTATGGAGATCTGACCAGACCAGACCAGACAGACAGACAAACAGAGAGACAGACAGACCAGACAGACAAACAGAAAGACTGACAGACCAGACAGACCAGAGAGACAGACTAGAGAGACAAACAGAACGACTGACCAGACAGACCAGATAGACCAGAGAGACAGACAGACCAAACCAGACAGACCAGACCAGACCAGGCAGACAAACAGAGAGACTGACAGACCAGACAGACCAGAGAGACAGACTAGAGAGACAAACAGAGAGACTGACAAACCAGACAGACCAGAGAGACAGACAGACAGACCAGACAGACCAGACCAGACAGACAAACAGAGAGACTGACAGACCAGACAGACCAGAGAGACCAGACCAGACAGACCAGACCAGAGAGACAGACTAGAGAGACAAACAGAGAGACTTACCAGACAGACCAGAGAGACAGACTAGAGAGACAAACAGAGAGACTGACCAGACAGACCAGAGAGACTGACAGACCAGACAGACCAGAGAGACAGACTAGAGAGACAAACAGAGAGACTGACCAGACAGACCAGATAGACCAGAGATACAGACAGACAAAACCAGACCAGACCAGACAGACCAGACCAGATAGACAGACAGACCAGACCAGACCAGACAGACAAACAGAGAGACGTACCTGACGGACCGACCGACCGACCGACCAGACTGACAAGACTGACCAGACAGACAGACAGACCGACCAGAGAGACAAACAGACAGACCAGACAGACAGATCAGACGACCAAACAGATCAGACGACCAGACAGAGATTAGATAGACCAGACAGACAGACAGACCAGACAGACAGGAGACATTTCGTCCCTCACCAAGCCAAGCCTCTTACCTCAGAATGTGCCTTTTCCTCTGTCTGTTTGGGAGAGAAGACATGTCGTTAAGATGTGCAGGAATAAGCCACGTTGTATGAACAATGATTCACTTCTGACAGCTTCTTTATGGATGCAATGAATGCCCATTGTCATAATGAGTAGATCATTGGGGTTGAGCTTTTGATGGAGTATGATGCAGGAGCCAAAAGGCCATAGATGACGCCCGGAAGTGAAAGCAAATGCTAAGGCAGCTCTTAATGCATCAAATTAAATCAAATCAAATGTTATTGGTCACATACACATATTTAGCAGATGTTATTGCGTGTGTTGGGAAATCGTTGACTGTGGTGTCATTTCAAGTCAGGTCTGACTGTACTAAGAACTTACACAACGTTTGATTTTGGCCAATCAAGTCATATGTAATCGATGTGGCAGGGACAATTAACATAATTCATTGTATGTATGTATTGCAATATATACACACTGGTAACATTGCACACAAGTAACATTGGTTGTTTTTTTTCACACCAACCAAAAACCTGTGTGAACATCTGCCACATTCAACCAGCATCAGAGCATGTGGTGGGCATACAAACACGTTGTCTGTGTGGTGTGGAGAGATCCTAGCTGACAGCATCATAGTCTTTACCTTGGCCAGAAAGGAAAGAACCTGGAAGTAAGAAAACGTGGGTTCAAGCTGCTGCAATGGGAAACCATGGCAACCCAACACTTTGCACTGCCCTGAAAACAGGGTGCCAAACTTTTGTGTAAGCCAAGCATTCTCATTGGTTATCATCTATGGCCTTTTGATTGACATCTATTTGTTTTGTCTATCTTTATATTGTTGGGCTGAATGATTGGTGTTGTAATGACTTTGGGAAAATGTGTCATGATACTTTTATCATAGTGTTCTTCGTAGGAGATTTTAATAAAATTGCTCTTTGTCAGTCGTGTTTATCAGGGTCGTGCTCATTAGGGCGCATCGCAGCAAAACGCTTTGCAACGGAAAACGAAAACAAATGTTTCTCATAGGACAGGCTGAAATAGTACCTCCCCGTTTCACAACGTTTTCTGCCTACTGAACACGCCCCAGGTGTTGAGTGATAACAGATGAGATTAAACAAAACTGATGACTAGATAATACCAAAGATGAGAAGAAATGATAAAATAGCAAACAGAAAAGTATGATGAAATTCAAATCATAACTGACATAACTATTATTGTAATGGAAACAAATAAACATGAAATTACAATTAAAATATTAAAATATGAACACAACCAAACATCAACACAATGAAATGAAGAATAAACAATAACAGCATGCTGTCTTTCTGCCCCATAGGAATACTTTCAGAACAAGTCTCTGAAATCAGTGAAAGTCTAAACTCGTCTCGAGGCCTTTCTAGAACTTTCTGCTGGGGAGGAAAGAGGTGGAGAGCGCCAGTAATTGATTATCTTCCTCAACTGATCTGTCTTCTCATTGAGTTTGATTGCAGCTGGAGTGTTGCCTGTTGCCCCCAAAAAATCCACACCTTCACCAAGCTTGAATTTGCCTAAATCACCTTGGATGCACTGCTAAAATATAAAAATGTATGATATATTTAAGTATTAAGGTCCGAGGAGGTGTGGTATATGGCCAATATACCACGGCTAAGGACTGTTCATATCAAGACGCAATGCAGAGTGCCTGGACACAGCCCTTAGCCGTGGTATATTGGCAATATACCACAAACCCCCGAGGTGTCTTATTGCTATTATAAACTGGTTTCCAACATAATTAGAGCAGTAAAAATAAATGTTTTGTCATACCCGTGGTATACGGTATGATATACCACGGCTGTCAGCCAATCAGCATTCAGGGCTTAAACCACCCAGTTTATAAAGCCATTCGTACACCGATCTATTATTGAAGAATGTAACTTATAAAGTACAACTGTTCTTCCCCATCATAACCCCAAATATGTTTCAAAATATTACTCTGATTTCATGGACTCTGTCCTTGCATCCATAACACAATCTTTGAATTTGAGAGTGGTTACATTTCTCCAGCCTTATAGCAAAAAAAGTGGCATGGCTGTCGTTTGCTGAAAAATGTATTACATATTGTCTCCTAAAATAATTCTAGGCTAATGACACCAATTAACCGGGATCACACACAGCACCCATGGCTGCCATAAGCATGATTGTCTAAATGTTTGTTTGTGTGTTTGGAGAAAACAATGCAACTTACCGCAGAGTACAGGGATGAGGTGCTGGAGACCAGCGACAGTGAGGATCCATGGACTAGAGAGAGACAGATAGAGCGAGAGAGAGTGAGAGAGCGAGAGAGCATGAGAGCGAGAGCGAGTGAGGGATTAAGAGAACATAACCTGTGGTCCTGTAAATAGCACCATCTCATCTGCATGTAAAAGTACCATTCTAATGGTATGTGTGTGGCTGTGTACTAATGAAGTACTCGTTTGAATAATTCAAAAGGCCTAGTCTTTGACTA
Organism: Salmo trutta; assembly: GCF_901001165.1. Classification (NCBI taxonomy): domain Eukaryota; kingdom Metazoa; phylum Chordata; class Actinopteri; order Salmoniformes; family Salmonidae; genus Salmo; species Salmo trutta. The sequence goes on along the minus strand of NC_042964.1, from coordinate 50,641,327 downwards.
GTAACATTACTTTCAAGTGGCACTGTCACGTTACCAAAATGTTAACTGAAACACCAAACTTGTCTTTAAAAAGGGAAGCAGATAAAAGCCGGGTTCCTAGTCTGGGGCATTTTGAGCTTCAGTCTGAGAGCTCCACCCTGACTATCACTTCTTCTTGGTCTTAGCAGCGTCCCACAGACAAGTTAATAATATATATATATAGTATATGCCATCAAGCAGACTACTTGTAAGTCCCTTTTAATCCAAAGTAGTACTTGCATACATTTTTGTATGGGTGGCAGCAGCGGGAATCGGAAACCCGCGATCCGGGCGTTGCTAGCACCCTGCTCTACCAACTGAACCACACAGGACCACAGTCTGGGCCTACCTTCGTCGGTGCTGTCCCTGAAGGAGCCAGAACGGCTCATACCTCGGGGTCTGTCCTCCAGAGAGGTGGCGCTGCCCCCCAGGTGGGCTTCTCCATACAGGTCAAAAGAGTCCTGGGCAGGGATGCTGTTGGAGCGACTCATACTGCTGGGTCCTGGCAGGTTGTAGGGTGACAGGTTGGTGGGGCTCACTGGGGGAGAAAACACACACACATGCACAAACAGGTTGGAGTAGTGGTATTTGGAGTAGTGCTTACGCAGGTTGGAGTAGTGGTATTTGGAGTAGTGGTATTTGGAGTAGGGCTTACGCAGATTGGAGTAGTGGTATTTGGAGTAGTGGTATTTGGAGTAGGGCTTACGCAGGTTGAAGTAGTGGTATTTGGAGTAGTGATATTTGGAGTAGTAGTATATGGAGTAGTGCTTACGCAGGTTGGAGTAGTGGTATTTGGAGTAGTGGTATTTGGAGTAGTGCTTACGCAGGTTGAAGTAGTGGTATTTGGAGTAGTAATATTTGGAGTAGTAGTATATGGAGTAGTGCTTACGCAGGTTGGAGTAGTGGTATTTGAAGTAGGGCTTACGCAGGTTGGAGTAGTGGTATTTGAAGTAGGGCTTACGCAGGTTGGAGTAGTGGTATTTGGAGTAGTGGTATTTGGAGTAGGGAGTAGTGGTATTTAGAGTAGTGGTATTTGGAGTAGTGCTTACGCAATTTGGAGTAGTGGTATTTGGAGTAGTGGTATTTGGAGTAGGGCTTACGCAGGCTGGAGTAGTGGTATTTGGAGTAGGGCTTACACAGTTTGGAGTAGTACGGCTTATGCAGGTTGGAGTCATGGCATTTGAAGTAGGGCTTACGCAGGTTGGAGTAGTGGTATTTGAAGTAGTGGCATTTGGAGTAGTGGCATTTGGAGTAGTGCTTACGCAGGTTGGAGTAGTGGTATTTGGAGTAGTGGCATTTGAAGTAGGGCTTATGCAGGTTGGAGTAGTGGTATTTGGAGTATTGGAGTGGTGGCTATTGGAGTAGTGGTATTTGGAGTAGTGCTTATGCAGGTTGGAGTAGTGGTATTTGGAGTATTGGAGTATTGGAGTAGTGGCATTTGGAGTAGTGGTATTTGGAGTAGTGCTTACGCAGGTTGGGGTAGTGGTATTTGGAGTATTGGAGTAGTGGCATTTGGAGTAGTGGTATTTGGAGTAGTGGTATTTGGAGTAGTGCTTATGCAGGTTGGAGTAGTGATATTTGGAAGGTGGTATTTGGAGTAGTGCTTATGCAGGTTGGAGTAGTGGTATTTGAAGTAGGGCTTACGCAGGTTGGAGTAGTGGTATTTGCCGGTGCTTGTGCATGCAACTCCAGGGGGGGAGAGAGGGGACTGACTCCCAGTGTCCTGTAACCCTCCAGTGGAGTGAGAGCGCAGCCACTCCTTCCCCTCCTCATGGGACGTCTGTCTGGATGAGGGAGGGTACCTAGAGAGGACAGGGTACACGTCAACTAGTGGCACCACTGATTCAACATGGCGTCTATTGAACCATGCAACTGCATTATCTACATAACACATGACTGGAGTGTGGTGACAAATATATTCACTAACTCATGCACAGTTATGTACGTACACACAGTGCTTGACTTTAACTAAAATAGGTGCCGGCACTCTGTTTATATATAAGTGCCGGTACTCTGTTCATATATAGGTGCCGGGACTCTGTTTATTTATAAGTGCCGGTACTCTGTTCATATATAGGTGCCAAAACGCCACAATATAATTAAGTCGATATTCTAAAAGAGGTGCTGGACCTCAAGCAGTCTAACGTTGGAGGGAGGTGGAAGAGTTCTGGTGTGTTCCGGCTCAAGTTACGCACTGTGGACACAGACACACACACATCCACCCACACACAGGCACGGCCACCCATCCCACCGATGTGCAAGCATTCACACACTCACACATGATCAAAGACACTCGCTTTACACTCGGTCAAAGACACTGACAGTCTTTACTCTCCTCATCTCTAGCGGTTCCTAGCGGGGGGAAGAGTTATCTAAATGATTGGTAGGCAGCCATGTTTAATCCTTAAAGGAAGATAATTGAGTTCAAGCTCATCCTTTCAACACTGAAACTCATAACAGACTGTCTTTCATTCTAAATACCACTCTGAATTCTTTCAGACGAAGAAAGGTACACTGATTGACATCTAATGACAGTAAAAGGTATTGAATGATATATCATGTGCAGATGTCTGCATGTTCAACTTCAAATCAAATTGTCTATTTTGCACATAATTGTCCATTGATTTTGAATTCCACTTGGAGTTCAGAGGAGAGAACGCTTCAATCAGAGTATGTTTTGAAGTCTGCTTAATTTGCATTTAAAACTGAGCATTGGACACATGAATATCATGGTCATTTAACTATTATCTGGCTTGAAAAAAGGTAGTTTGTTGCTTTGAATCCCTCTGGGCTCGAAAAAAAGGCAGGGACAAGAAATACAACTCACTCCTAATCTACTGAGTGGCTTCTGAGATCAATAGAAATAAACTTCTAAAGGGAAAATGCCTCCACGCCTGCTGTGAAAGTACAGTTAAAAGGAAATACGTGTTCTTTCTGTGTTGTTAAACATCCTCTTAGCATTACATGCAGTGAATTCTAAAAGGTTGCAGGACTCCTACTCAACGTAGAGATTCACTCTCTACTGCAGTCTAATAAAGACAAATATCAAACCCTGGGTAGGAGCCTGGATTTGTTGCATTGCTTTTTGCAGACAGAGTAAATGGGTAGAAAAAGCCATTTGTTGCAGTGCTTTTTGCAGACAGTAATTGGGTAGAAAAAGCCATTTGTTGCATTGCTTTTTGCAGACAGAGTAATTGGGTAGAAAAAGCCAATTGTTGCAGTACTTTTTGCAGACAGAGTAATTGGGTAGAAAAAGCCAATTGTTGCAGTGCTTTATGCAGAGTAATTGGGTAGAAAAAGCCATTTCTTGCATTGCTTTTTGCAGACAGAGTAAATGGGTAGAAAAAGCCATTTGTTGCAGTACTTTTTGCAGACAGTAATTGGGTAGAAAAAGCCATTTGTTGCATTGCTTTTTGCAGACAGAGTAATTGGGTAGAAAAAGTATTTTGGTGCAGTACTTTTTGCAGACAGTAATTGGGCAGAAAAAGCCAATTGTTGCAGTGCTTTTTGCAGAGTAATTGGGTAGAAAAAGCCATTTGTTGCAGTGCTTTTTGCAGACAGAGTAATTGGGTAGAAAAAGCCTTTTGTTTCATGGTGGTGTGATAGGGGCTGAATCCCAAATGGAACCATATTCCATAGTGCACTTCTTTTGAGCAGAGCCCTATGGACCCAGATCAAAAGTAGGGCACTATATATAGGGAATAGGGTGCCAATAGGGTGCCACACTTGCTAGTGTTGAGGGTCTGGACACGATTTCAGTCATTAGATAGGACAGGAGTAGTGGAAACTTGATTTAAAATGGATGCCCTGCCTTGCCCTACAGTCAACGAGGAGGAAAAAAAAGTACAAAAAGAGCCTGGATATAGCTATTCAGAATCCACTAGACTACATGGGATCATTGACTTCAGGCACCTGTAATCTGTGAGGAACTGTGGAGTGCCCAGAGGAACAACAGTTACTAATAGTCTACCTCTAGAAGATAATTCTTCAACAGGATTTGTACAGCAATTGAAGCCTTTTATGAGGTGAAACTAAATTGTCACTCCCATTAATATTTTCAATGTGCCAAACCCTCATCGGCTAAATCTCCTGAGACAAATGTCAAGCAAAATACTAACGTCATTATGTAACACTGCTTTCCTACACCAACATGACATTAGACACAACATGTGATTTTGTCAGTTAGAAAGACGTGTATGAATAACTTGTGAGAATGAATGAAAAGACAAATCAAGGAAACACCAAAAGGACAACGCATGAGTGATGAGTTACCTCAGTCCCTTTTTGGGGAGTGTGTTTCTGTCAAGAGGCATGCTGTTAAGACACAGAGAACGAAAAACATTAGAATTACCTACAGGTGTAGGGTCTTAATTTGATCACCCTGTTGTTGCAAAGCAGGAAATGCAACCTTGCAGTGTACTGTATTTGAGGTTTAAAAAGGCTTCTAAAGTCTGTAATTTCCACTTTGCTGGATAATTATTTTCCTGCTGTGAGAAACTGGTCAAATTAAGATCCTACATGTAAAAGATCATGATGCCATGGATTCAATTCACATCTATTGCTAGATAGAACACACATATTTTCTAAAGTGCGAAAGCTAAAGGACAATCACTACAATGGGCAATGTTACCCAAGAAACAGACATACGGAAAGCTCACATTAAACCGAACATTTGGGTTAGTTTGATACTCTCAATTTAGACAACAATCTGTGAATGAAGGAAATATTACAAACCGCTATGACAACATTGAGCTATACTGAAAGGACAAGATGAGCATGACGTTGTATTCCATATATACAGTCTACAAGTCCATTTTCAAAGTGTCTGTACATTGATGGCTGTGTGTCAGAGATGGCTGGTGTGATACGATATAGGAGGACGGGCTCATTGTAATGGCTGGAATGGAATACATGGAACGGAGTGAAACACGTAGCTTCCCTGTGTTTGTTGTGTTTGATATCATTCCCTTCATACCAACCATTACAATATCTTTTCCCATCAGCCACCACTGATGTACATGTTACACCCGCTGGTCTGAAACAAACTACCCACAGGAACCTAATGGAGTTACGTTGTTCCACATTGGGACTCACCCCTCAGAAAGCGTGGACTTGACGCTGGCCGTGCGGGTGACTTTGGGGCCGTGGTGGTGCCCCAGCAGCAGGTCGATGGACTCGGAGCTGGTGTGCAGACTGGTCATGCTCTGGCAGCTCAGTGTGTCCTTACTGCCAGAGCATGCCGAGGAGCTACTGAGGTTGGTGGGCCAGGGACGGGCGTTGGAGGGCAGCGAGAGGCCTGACGCCGGGCTGGAGGCAGGCGAATCAGTGCCCAGGTCAGGGGCCTTGCCATAAAGTGGGCTGCTAGCCCCGCTCTGCCCGCCCGCGCTGCCCAGGCTCCCCGTACCCGAGGAGGGAGAGTCCAGGCTGGCCTGGCGCGCCAATGTGCCATGAGGGCTGCCCAACGCAGAGGGGCACTTGCCTGAGTCGGGTGTGCCTGGGGTACTGGCCTTGCTGCTGGCTTTGGTGCCAAACAACCTGGGAGAGAGAGAAAGAGATGGTTCCATTCACTCACAGACTATCTATGGCAATCAGGATCCCCTCATAGACTGATCAAACTCAGTCTCTAGGTTCAGAACAAGGTTGTTTGATATAGAACAGTATTACATTTATTTGATGACACCAAGGAAATAGGAGCTTGGGAAAAGTTGGAATAGCGCTCAACACTGCCCCTCCCCCTTCTTCATCACCTCTAGCAAATATCTCATAAGCCTACCATATTCTTCTTCATAGACACTATGAAGAAGTACACCTTCCCTACTGCCTCTGTTAGACTGTGTGTGCATCCCAAATGGCACCCTATTCTATATAGTTCACTACTTAGTACACTACTTTGGACCAGAGCCCTATGGGAATAGGGTGACAGTTGAGACGCCGGAGCTCCCAGTGATTTTAATTCAGACAGCTGTGGTTCAGACACCTGTGGTTCAGGCAGCTGTGGTCATAGCATTGCCCCATTTCCATTCCATGCATGTAATCAGCCAATCTGGTCACTCAGCAACACATATGTTGTTCACAGGTCCTTCCTGTCGTGTCTGACGTGGGGCTGCCATCAAACAGGCTCCCAATTAATAGGTGCCTTTTTCTAAGGGGTATACGCACAAATCAAAAATGAACTCTGGCCTCGACAGGTCGGATGGCGCAACCGTGTCAGAACACGCCTTGTGAGCGCACCTAACTAATGAGACAGGGGTTCGCGAACAGAATAGCTTTCTCACTGTCAGTTAATCAGTTTAGCCTGACCTGAATGGCAAATCATCTACCGTTCATCTTGAGAGAAATGCCATCAGTTTCTGTGATGACCTCTACCGAACAGCAGGGGGCAACCTCTGCCTCCCCGACTCTAAAGCCCAACGAACAAACTCAGACCAATGTTTCTGTGCTGGGTTATGATTTAGTGTCTGATGTTCATTTTATAGTTCTTATTACCTAAAAAAAATTTTTTAAGTATAATTATTATAATAATAATAATAATAATAATAATAATTATATATATATATGAGACTTTGGAATGCTAATTCTGCATCACTTCAGAGAAGAAGTGATCCTCTACCTGTAATTCTGACAGCACCAATGAACACCTCTATCTATCAGTAGCATCTTGGAGCTGAGAAACAACATTGTACCTCACAAACAACACTTCATTATTCTGTGGTGGCCTCGAGCACGCAGTCGATGAGAGGGCCTAGGGAACAACAAGCTACCCTCCACCTTTATAATAGAGATGAAAAATGGCAGCTGCTTGGCTAGGCTACCAAGCTCTTTTATGATTGCAGGGGAAACCAAGTGAGCAGTGTTGACTGACCTGCGGAAGGTAGGCGAGGCGATGTCCGGGTACTTGGACCCTGGTTGCCTGAGGCCAGACTGGCCCGTGGAGGTGGGGCTGGACTTGGGGGAAGTGGATAAACCTGCTGGGTCCTGGTCCGACACGGCCACTTTCTCCTTGTCCGTCTGGTTGATGGTGATGGGGATGGGGCTTGAGCGCCCCGAGCCCACCTTCCCAGCGTCCCTTCGCTTGGCGCCCCCTCCTCCGGCCGACTTGCCGCTGACGTTGGAATCAATGCTGCTGGAACTGGAGCGGTGGCCGCTGCGCCCCACCACCCCCCCGCTGGAGGACTTGGCCGGCCGGGGCAGAGAGCGGTACTGGAGGGGCACCTTGGAGCCTCCGCAGCCCATCAGCACCCCATCGTCCTGGGGCTGGGAGCCGTCCAGGCTGGTCTTACGGCCTCCGCTGATCCCTGTCCCCTTGCCGATAGCCGAAGACTTGGGCACCTTCCCCAGGGTGGCGGAGCCACTGGTCAGGGTGGCACCGCTGGACGTGATGAGGGCACCAGAGGGGGGGCTGGCCATCTTTTTATAGCCGAACGACCCAGTGGTGGGGGGGCGGGCGATGCCCGAGGGGGGTTTCTTGCCCTCGTCGCCACTGCTCTTGCCGGCGTCGGAGGGCGAGCGCTGGATGCCAGCGGTCTTGGCGGGGGCCTTGCACTTCTCTGAGGCCTTGGCGTCATCAGTTTTACCTGTCGATACAAAGGCCAGTCATTAACAAGCTGGCAAACACCTTCCCCTCTGCAAACTGCTGGGGTACTGAATAATTTAGCTAGGATCGAGCAGAGGGGAGACGGACCTCGCAGCTTATTGGTAAATAACGGGACTCATCTTCATCATCACCTGTAGGGCTACAGGGCAGGTGTGCCAAATGACTTTATACTTCGCTAACATTTTACAACTCTTTTCACAAAGCTCAGCTAAAATAGAAAGCTATACTAATCCAAACATGAGGAGACTTGCTGAGAAAACCAAAACACGATGGAGAAAAAGATAAAGTAGAACGAAGAAACGGCAAACATTACCGAGGGCCTCAAAGGGCAACGACACTGGTTTCCTAATGAATAATCTGATTGGCTGAAATATTTGACCCTGTTATCTAATCAGTGTCAAACTGGAACACATCAACAAATGAAATTCAGTTATAAATGAAGCTAGGATGGACATTTCCTGGTTCTAATATCAACCAGACAGGCAGTTTAATTGAATGAATGACCAGTCAGAGAATAATCTACAGCACCATCCATCCTCAATTAAACATGGGCCCTGTTCAAATAGGTCAGAAATACATCCTTCCTACCTTCCTTGAAGTATTCACAGATCTGAATTGGTGAACGTAATACGGCGGTAACCTTGCATACACCGATACAATCACTTAAACTGTAGATCTGTGCTCACCTCAAGACAACAAGTAAGGAAGGAAGTTATTTCTACAGTATTCCAACAGGGCCATGGTAGAAAGAAATAAGCAAGGTCTGAAGTAGGTCGAAGAAGGAGGGCAAGTCCTACCAGGGGTTTTGAGGGTGGCGCTGGTGCCTTTGGTCCGGGGGGGTGTGATGCCCACCTGGGCAGTCATACCCCTCCTCCAGGAGCCAGTCTGGGACATGGGAAGGCCCGTCTTCTGCCCGGGATCCTCGCCGCACTGCCCCGCTGGCGAGGAGGCAGAGGAGGAGGAAGGCTTCCACTTTGAGCCGGGCTCCATGCTGACATCCAGCTCCTCGTCCACCTTCTTCAGATCTTCAGCTCCGGCCCAGCTGCTGCTGACCTCCTGCTCCACATGCTGGTGTGTATCCGCCTGGGACAGTAAACCACACACCTTTATTTTACTATCCTTGTGGTGACCAAAACATTTATTCCCATTCAAAATCCTATTTTCCCTAACCCCTAATTATAACCCTAAACTTAACCCCTAACACTAAAACAGGCTTTTCCCTTGTTTTACAATCCTTATGAGGACTTCTGGTCCCCACAAGTATAGTAAAACAAAACCACACACACACACACACACACAATACAGTATGAGTAAGCCACCTGACAGATGGTGAACCCTCCCTCACTAACCACACCAACAGTCTCTTAAGAGATCAATCTGTTGAGGTTTCCACAAGGCACACATACTTGGCTATTTTTACCATGCTCCCTGAACACTGCACAAGGAGTGGTTTCCGCTGTACATTTCCTTGACTTTCTCTCTTGAAAGCCAAGGAAAACAAAGTAAATAGCTTCATTTCCACACTACAGTGATATACCTCATTGTTACACATACTCAAAAAGTATGACAGACATGTCCCTGTTTTAATTGAAGCAAGTGCAAAGACAGTGATGCTTCAGTATCATTACTCACAGTTAGTTCAATGTCTGGTAGCATGGATATGCTCTATTCTTGTTAATTTATAAGAGAATAAACAAGAGATAGGCTCTATGGGTCGTTCTGGCTCAGACAAGCCTACTTCCTTCATTTACACTCCATGGTGTACTGTACCTGGGCTGCCTTGTTCTTGCGTGGTGACGATGTGACAGCGGGGTAGGTGGGCGTGTTCAGATCGTCTGTGCTGATGTTATCTACAGTGTCACTGAGACCGCTGCTGACCGAACTGCTGTCATCCCAACTACCAGAGAGAGAGAGAGATGGGGTGTCAGAGATGAGTGATAAAGACAGAAGCCATCCATCTTCCCACCATATCAATCTTTCATTCCATTTTGTCATCCCTCCACAAATACCAACAATCCTCTCCTTCACCCTTCCAGTAACCCTTCAGGTAAACTTAGAAACGTGCATCTCTGCACCGTGTAAAAGAGAAACCCTTTCCAACCTGCAGGTAATGCACTCTGTGTAGGGTGAAGTTGCCCCTAGACACTGATCTTGAGTCAGTTTTGCATTTCCCTGACTAATGGTTAACCTAGTGATTGGTGGAGGGGAAGGTGATCCTAGATCTGTACCTAGGAGAAACTTCACCCCGAGGTGCACTATGCATTGTACCTGCATCTGGCTTCCTATCACGCTGCCTTAATGAAACCTACCCAGTCCCCAGGGAGCCAGGAGATATGCCGGAAACAAGCAATCTCTGTCGTGGGTGGGGATTCGCTCAATTTCCAATCACCTCCTCCCATCTATCACTGTTGTTGATCATTCATCCTCTCTAATTAGTACATTGGGTGGCGGTGGCCCTCTTTAAATCTTCATTAGGCTATTGACTTCTGGGTATTGTGTATCCTGGGATAATTTCTCAACAAATAAAATGTATTTATGAAGCCCTTTTTACATCAGAAGATGTCACAAAGTGCTTATGCAGAAACCCAGGCTAAAACCCCAAACAGCAAGCAATGCAGATGTAGAAGCACGGTGGCAAGGAAAAACTCCCTGGAAAGGCAGGAACCTAGTGGAGATTATAAGAGTACATGGCCATTAAGGCCACATCACTCTTCATGATGTTCAAACATTCATAGATGACCAGCAGGGTCAAAACATGACTATATATGTGATGTATGGATCAGGACAGTATCTGGATGTATGGATCGGGACTGTATATGTGATGTATGGATCAGGACTGTATATGGGATGTATGGATCAGGACTGTATATGGGATGTATGGATCAGTACTGTATATGTGATATATGGATCAGGACTGCATATGGGATGTATGGATCAGGACTGTATATGGGATGTATGGATCGGGACTGTATATGTGATGTATGGATCAAGACTGTATATGTGATGTATGGATCGGGACTGTATATGTGATGTATGGATCAGGACTGTATATGTGATGTATGGATCAGGACTGTATATGGGATGTATGGATCAGGACTGTATATGGGATGTATGGATCAGAACTGTATATGTGATGTATGGATCAGTACTGTATATGGGATGTATGGATCAGGACTGTATATGGGATGTATGGATTGGGACTGTATATGTGATGTATGGATCAGGACTGTATATGTGATGTATGGATCAGGACTGTATATGTGATGTATGGATCGGGACTGTATATGTGATGTATGGATCGGGACTGTATATGGGATGTATGGATCGGGACTGTATATGTGATGTATGGATCAGGACTGTATATGGGATGTATGGATCAGGACTGTATATGTGATGTATGGATCAGGACTGTATATGGGATGTATGGATCGGGACTGTATATGTGATGTATGGATCAGGACTGTATATGTGATGTATGGATCAGGACTGTATATGGGATGTATGGATCAGGACTGTATATGGAATGTATGGATCAGAACTGTATATGGGATGTATGGATCAGGACTGTATATGTGATGTATGGATCAGAACTGTATATGTGATGTATGGATCGGGACTGTATATGTGATGTATGGATCAGGACTGTATATGGGATGTATGGATCAGGACTGTATATGTGATGTATGGATCAGAACTGTATATGGGATGTATGGATCAGGACTGTATATGGGATGTATGGATCAGGACTGTATATGTGATGTATGGATCGGGACTGTATATGTGATGTATGGATCAGGACTGTATATGTGATGTATGGATCAGGACTGTATATGTGATGTATGGATCAGGACTGTATATGTGATGTATGGATCAGGACTGTATATGGGATGTATGGATCAGAACTGTATATGTGATGTATGGATCAGGACTGTATATGGGATGTATGGATCAGGACTGTATATGTGATGTATGGATCAGGACTGTATATGTGATGTATGGATCAGGACTGTATATGTGATGTATGGATCGGGACTGTATATGTGATGTATGGATCGGGACTGTATATGGGAAGTATGGATCGGGACTGTATATGTGATGTATGGATCAGGACTGTATATGGGATGTATTGATCAGGACTGTATATGTGATGTATGGATCAGGACTGTATATGGGATGTATGGATCGGGACTGTATATGTGATGTATGGATCAGGACTGTATATGTGATGTATGGATCAGGACTGTATATGGGATGTATGGATCAGGACTGTATATGGAATGTATGGATCAGAACTGTATATGGGATGTATGGATCAGGACTGTATATGTGATGTATGGATCAGAACTGTATATGTGATGTATGGATCAGGACTGTATATGTGATGTATGGATCAGGACTGTATATGGGATGTATGGATCAGGACTGTATATGTGATGTATGGATCAGGACTGTATATGGGATGTATGGATCAGGACTGTATATGTGATGTATGGATCAGGACTGTATATGTGATGTATGGATCAGAACTGTATATGTGATGTATGGATCAGGACTGTATATGGGATGTATGGATCAGGACTGTATATGTGATGTATGGATCAGAACTGTATATGTGATGTATGGATCAGGACTGTATATGTGATGTATGGATCAGGACTGTATATGGGATGTATGGATCAGGACTGTATATGTGATGTATGGATCAGGACTGTATATGGGATGTATGGATCAGGACTGTATATGTGATGTATGGATCAGGACTGTATATGTGATGTATGGATCAGGACTGTATATGTGATGTATGGAACATGTTGGCATTACATCATTGGATGGTTTTGACTTTCTTATCAGGCCTCGGTTCAAATACTATTTAAAATCTTTCCAATACTTTGAGTGTTTGTTTGAGCCTGGTTGGAGTGTGGGTGGGTGGCTTTTTCAGTTTTGAAACTATTCTAAACGGTTCCATTGCGTCAGGCAAGCGGAATCAAGCCCAGATAAAGTGTTTGAAATGATTTCAAATAGTATCTGAACACTGGTCTGGTTATTATGCAGGTGATGTACCCAGAACCCCTAAACAAAGGCCATATGGTTCAACCAGTGATCATTTCTGCACACGCTGTTTAATTACCACAGCTCCAGAGATTGGGGATCTCCAGAAATATGTTTCAGTCATGTCCAATTCCATTTTCACCTAATAAATCCCCCTCAATAGTAATGTATTAGTTCTCTCTCTGTCTCAGGCTTATGCACGCACGCACACACACACACACACACACACGCGCACGCACACGCACACGCACACACACACAGTGGATGGTTGCCATGACAATCTGTGTGTATGTATCTCTAGCATGAATTAACATTCGGAATCTGATCACCTCACTAAAGCTAGAAATTGAGTCTCAGAGGAAAATGCAGCCAATTTGATCCAGCATAGCTACAGTCATACATACAGGGAACTAAAGAAATACGACAAATGAACCAACGTGTGGGAACCTCACCGACTGTCTAAGAGGGGAGAGAGGAGAGGATTTAACCTGCTCAAGGACATGAAACAATAAACCCTGAAGTATTGTAGTCTCAATTCAATCATATGTGACTGAGCAACTGTCCTCTACCACATATGGGAGATGACATACCAGAGATGACAGATCAGAGATGACAGATCAGAGATGACTTCCAATCCCTTAGAAAAGTGAATCAGTTCTCATTGCTAGGATAGTTTGCTAATTCCATTTTAGTCGAGTGAACATTACTTCTCCCCTGACATCTATAACTCATCCAAGACAAAGCTGAAACCCAAAGACAGGCTCAAAAGGAGAAAGTAATGGGTGTTGGGAGAGATGTGTGGGTGTTCCTCTGAAAGATATAACAGTGTGGACATGCACGGGTGCGTTCTCCCTGCTCATTGATTTTTCCAACCTCTTTCCTCTTTTCAAGGGGATTGAAAGCTATTCATATCAGCATTGGATAACACCAAGAATTTAAATATCAAGTTCACCGTTGGTTATACAATAATAAAATCCTTCCCTTTTGCAAAGCTAACAGGGTGAGCCTGTTAAGAAGACGGAGTTGGAAAGGGCACGTTTTCTTCCGATGATATTGTTCATAGTACTATTTACTTACTGTACTGTATGTAGAGTTGGAAACTATTTCAATTGGAGCAAAAGTTTGAACTGTACAAATGGAATCCCTGACAGTTAAATGGGAATTCTCAGCTCCTCCATCTTTTTGGAATATAGGTGTCTGAACATCTCAATTCCATGAAATAAATGGAAACTATAAATTGCCAGTGGCCTGTGTCTGGCATGGATCCCATTTCACGATAGCCAATTTCTCATTGGCCATATGTCATTTATCATTTTGCCATTTAATTTGTCCCCAAACTCTATTATTAGGAGGGAGTCTCAATGACTGAGTGATTGAATCATCATGTGTGAAGATGCAGATCTTCACGAGAAACATTTATTCACTTCCTCATTGTTTTAATTGATGGTGGTATTGATTGTTTGCTTCAACGGGCCTAGATGCTATTTTCATTATATATTTTCTACGATATTAGAAGCATACTATCATCAACAGTTGATTCATTGTGTCTATGTTGAGAACGTTGTAGGTGGTAATTGGCCACACCGCTCGTTAAGTCCTGATTCAGGACAGGTGCTTAGTGTTGTAGGTGGGGTAATTGGCCACACTGCTCGTTAAGTCCTGATTCAGGACAGGTGCTTAGTGTTGTAGGTGGTAATTGGCCACACCGCTCGTTAAGTCCTGATTCAGGACAGGTGCTTAGTGCTGTAGGTGGGGTAATTGGCCACACTGCTCGTTAAGTCCTGATTCAGGACAGGTGCTTAGTGTTGTAGGTGGTAATTGGCCACACCGCTCGTTAAGTCCTGATTCAGGACAGGTGCTTAGTGTTGTAGGTGGGGTAATTGGCCACACCGCTCGTTAAGTCCTGATTCAGGACAGGTGCTTAGTGGCATTGGTTAGATGGCATCAGTTGAGCCTTTGAGCCTTTGAGACTTTCCATTGAGTATGTTTATATGCACACTAATAATTCAATAACAAACTGATTATGGTAATAGGTCGAGTATGGCATAAAAATCTTACTCTGATTATCTTAACCAGCTTAAAGTCATATTCCAAGTAAGCAGCACACTCCGATTAAAACACCTAGATTTTTTGGAAATCTTTGAATGATTAGGTATTCACAATCTGAGTATTCACAATAATCATAGTATTGTGTGCATGTAAACGTACCCATTGTCTGGGACAGAAATGTATGGGGCTTCTGTGTAGCTCAGCTATTAAGCTAGTTTCTATCCCATTGCTTTTACACATTAAAAGCCTGGATGTATTTACATCGAATCAATCAGAGTGGTTACTTTGTGAACAAGCCATTTCAAAGATTAACAGCTACTCTAACATCAAACGTGTAATTGTCGTTTCACCGCAAGAGCTGCACTGACCTGATCTCAAACAGTCAGATGGTGCTTAAAGTGAAAGGCACTATGCATCTTTTCTCCAATAGGATTCTACAAAGACACGGAAATCGATAGCCTCAAAAAAAGCTGGCTTGTTTGCTGTAATCACTTCCTCTTATCTTAAGTGGCCGATGGCGACGCCACGACTTTGTCTAGAAGTTGTTATGACGAGCTTCAGCATCCAAAGCACTTGTGGTGGCTGACAGTGACTTTCCACTCCCAGAATGGAACATGGAGAAATAAACTTCTGACTCGACGATGATGGCACTCAGGATCAAGAATGCACTCTGAGCTAACGCTTGAGTTTCCATAGTGACAGCAGCTTTTGTCAGGTCACATCGTCTTTCTACTTAGATATTAATAAAGAAACCTGTCCTGTTCTTCCAGGGCCGGCCCCAGGCTGCTAAGGGGCACCCAACCTGTTTATAAACTCAGTCGGGGTCTCAATTTACTGTTGAGAGTTAGAATAGAAAAATACACAAGGTGCAAGTTAGAAATTTGGTTCTGCATCAGCAATTTTTCTGTTGTTATCTCAGTCACTCAATAAGCCATGTCAGCTAACAATTTTTAGACTGGTAAATTAGTCTAGCCAGCTATCTAAACTAATAAGCATGGCCGAATACTGACCGATCACGCAGGGCACGTGCCCAAAAGCCCTGACCTCCAGGGGGCCCGCATTGATTTTGTTAGTCACTCTCACTCAGATATCATTAACATGGCATAAGTCATGGCAAAATGTGTAGAACTGCAGAAAATTAGCTTTAAAACTGAATAAATCTCACTTAGGGCCCCTAAAAGGCTAGAGCCGGTCCTGTGTTCTTCACAACTACAACACCAACAGGGGGGAATGTGATATTCCTTACCTAAACGTCTCCAGAGACCAGACATCCTTGGGTAACAGACCAGAAGAGGGCCGACAGAGACACGTTTAAGACTGCGTCCAAAAACCTTTTATTACAGTAGTACAGTACAAGGGAATAGGGTGCCATTTGGAATGGATCTATCACCGTCTCAGAGGAATTGGTAGCGTACCAAAATCCCAGTTTTGGGAAGTGATGAGAGACCGGCCCTTAGATGACTCGTGTCTCCTTTCTGATAATCAATACCTTTGGATGACTGATAACTGCGCAGGCAACCGGGCCAGAATACTAAGACAAAATAGAGCTCCTAAACTTTGAAACATTTCATGAGATACAGTACATACCATGTTACTAATAATATGATAAATATACGAGATAAATACTAAACATTTCATGAGATAAAAACTATACTACTGTACAGCGTCAATCATCCTTTATGCCCAATCTTACACATCAAACTCCTGATCAGTCTATAAGGTGAGTCTTCTGTGAGAGAAGGCCAGACATAAAGGAAAAAGACTCTTATCTGATATACTTTCAATTCCCCCCACCAAATCCATCACTTTTGATAACATCGACGGTAGCACTGTCTATTTGGGATGATTGAGTAGAGAGGTGAGGCTAATTTCCTGTGAAGAAGGTATTGATTTTATATACCGTGTCCCAAATTGAGTCTAAATCACAAAATTACAGGGATGGTTTTCAAGGAAATGGTATGAAAATGTTGTGAGATAGTCAGCCTTGACTAACAGCTAACAAGTGATGACTATCTATCCATATGATACTGTTTGGATATCCAAATAGCTACTTCCTGATTCATAGCCTGTGTTATTATTGGCTGTCACACTAATGAGCAGAACTAAAACAGATGGCTGTTTAAAAACTCCACTGCCTTCAAATTATTTTCTAAAAGTGAGTAAATTGTCTCTCTCTCACTCTCAGCTGTGACACATTGGGTGCAATTCCCTTTTCCCTCCTGCGGTGGTCTTCTTAACACAATGCTGACAATCTAAAGTAATATTAATTAGTCTACAAAGTGCTGGGAAATAAGATTATAATTCTCCGCTATTTTCCACCCCAATTTGTCCCAGTTAGAACGTGTTGACTATCACAGACTTGGGGCGATCTGGATTGTTCTTGAAAAAATAAGCTTGTAATCGTAACGCTAACTAACCCTTTTGATTTCTCTGCCATCCTCTTTTGTGGTGGTAACTCAATTGCTTTAATTAAGTAACTGTCTCTAATGTGCAATTCAGAATGATTATATTTGGCTAGAAGAAGGAGTAGTTAGGAAGACAAATAATACTTTACAAAAAGTGACCTATAAATCAAGCATAATGTTAGAGGGGACATTTCTTGATAACACATGTCAGAATAAAAGCTTGTTACTCAAACCGGGTATGATTACATTATCAATACATTGTTATGAAGCACTGGAGGACAGGGGCAAATTAATTCCTTGATTATATTGATTAAGGAATAAACCCACCCTTCGACAACATGCACTATAGATATACAGTAGTAATAACTTTATTTATTTATTTTATTTCACCTTTATTTAACCAGGTAGGCCAGTGCGACCTGGACAAGATAAAGCAAAGCAGTGCGACACAAACAACACAGAGTTACACATGGGATAAACAAACGTACAGTCAACAACACAATAGAAAAATCTATATACAGTGTGTGCAAATGTAGTAATAACTAATATACAGTACAGGTAAAGTAACCCTACAGTACTACCTAAAGGTATTCAACTCCTCTCCCCCCTCAGCCTAGCTTAGTGCAGCCAAGGCCAGTTTACAGGAGGACCCCTGAGGGCTGTCCTGAGAGCATGCCTGTATTGGCTGAATATTTAATAGCGGTGCATCCCTAGGCACCAGCCCCTGATGGAATCATCGGTGATGTCTCTGACAGGCAGCGAGTCCCTCAGAGCTGCGGATGGGCGACACACGCTAGGGGCCTCTCCATATCTCTAGGGGCTATCTCTAGGGGCCCGGCCCCAGACAGAGCTCACAGATATGACCAATAACCCTATCACAGCCCTGAAGCTGTGTCAACACTAACAGTATAGGTGTTTGAGTCACAAGCTCTTTAATAAACAACAACATGTAAGTCCCGCTGTGTGTCTCGATATGTTGCTAGTTGTAGAGCATGTTGTTTCCCCCTTCTGTAAATCATGTACATTACCAGTCAAACATTTGGACACACCTACTCATTCAGGGGTTTTTCTTTATTTTTACATTGTAGAAAACTAGATAAGACATCAAAACTATGAAATAACACATATGGAATCATGTAGTAACCAAAAAAGTGTTAAACAAATCAAAATCTATTTTATATTTGAGATTCTTCAAAGCCACCCTTGCCTTGATGACAGCTTTGCACACTCTTGGCATTCTCTCAAACATATTCATGAGGTAGTCACCTGGAATGCATTTCAATGAACAGGTGTGCCTTCTTAAAAGTTAACAATGCGTTAACTTAACTTAATGCGTTTGAGCCAATCAGTTGTGTTGTGACAAGGTAGGGGTGGTATACAGAAGATAGCCCTATTTGGGAAAAGTCCATACTATGGACTATTTGGTCCAAGTCCATATTATGGCAAGAACAGCTCAAATAAGCAAAGATAAACGACAGTCCATCATTACTTTAAAACCTCTTACATCTACACGTTCCGCTAGCGGAACGTCTGCTCCAATATCCAATGATGGGCGGGGCGCGAAACACAAACTCCTCTAAAATCCGAAAACTTCCATTTTTCAAACATATGACTATTTTACAGCTATTTAAAGACAAGACTCTCCTTTATCTAACCACACGGTCCGATTTCAAAAAGGCTTTACAGCGAAAGCAAAACATTAGATTATGTCAGCAGAGTACCCAGCCAGAAATAATCAGACACCCATTTTTCAAGCTAGCATATCATGTCACATAAACCCAAACCATAGCTAAATGCAGCACTAACCTTTTATGATCTTCATCAGATGACACACCTAGGACATTATGTTATACAATACATGCATGTCTGTTCAATCAAGTTCATATTTATATCAAAAACCAGCTTTTTACATTAGCATGTGACGTTCAGAACTAGCATTCCCACCGAACACTTCCGGTGATTTTACTAAATTACTCACGATAAACGTTCACAAAAAGCATAACAATTATTTTAAGAATTATAGATACAGAACTCCTCTATGCACTCGATATGTCCGATTTTAAAATAGCTTTTCGGATGAAGCACATTTTGCAATAATCTAAGTACATAGCCCAGCCATCACGGGCTAGCTATTTAGACACCCAACCAGTTTAGCCTTCACCAAAATCACATTTCCTATAAGAAAAATGTTCTTACCTTGCTTGTTCTTCATCAGAATGCAGTCCCAGGACTTCTACTTCAATAACAAATGTAGGTTTGGTCCCAAATAATCCATCGTTATGTTCCATCAAGACGTTTTGTTCGAGCGTTCTAGACACTATCCCAACGCTAAATCTCGGCCACGAGCATGACGCAGAATGTGACAAAAAAATTCTAAATATTCCATTACCGTACTTCGAAGCATGTCAACCGCTGTTTAAAACCAATTTTTATGCAATTTATCTCATAGAAAAGCGATAATATTCCGACCGGGAATCTGCCTGTCTGTATACTGAGGGAAAAACCGAAAGCCGGGGGCGGGGCGGGTCGCGAGCGTAAGGCTTAGTCCACTGAGTGACCACTTAGCTTTTGCTCTCCTTTGTTTCAGCCAGGGCTTTGAATAACGTCATTCCTGTTTTTCCCGGGCTCTGAGACTCCATTGGAGACGTGGGAAGTGTCACGTAACAGCAGAGATCCTTAGTTTTTGGGAGAGATGTCAAACAAAGAAAATAAAAGGTCTGACAGGGTACTTCCTGAACAGAAGCATCTCAGGTTTTTGCCTGCCATAGGAGTTCTGTTATACTCACAGACACCATTCAAACAGTTTCAGAAACTGTGGAGTGTTTTCTCTCCAAAGCTAATAATTATATGCATATTCTAGTTTCTGGGCAGGACTAATAATCAGATTAAATCGGGTACGTTTTTTATCCAGCCGTGAAAATACTGCCCCCTAGCCATAAGAGGTTATTAAGACATGAAGGTCAGTCAATACGGAAAATGTCAAGAACTTTGAAAGTTTCCTCAAGTGCAATCTCAAAAACCATCAATGGCTATGATGAAACTGGCTCTCATGAGGACCGCCACAGGAAAGGGAGACCCAGAGCTACCTCTGCTGCAGAGAATATGTTCTTTAGAGTTAACTGCACCTCAGACTGCAGCCCAAATAAATGCTTCACAGAGTTTAAGTAACAGACATATCTCAACATCAACTGTTCAGAGGAGACTGTGTGAATCAGGCCTTCATGGTCGAATTGCTGCAAAAAAACCATGACTAAAGGACACCAATAAGAAGAAGAGACTTGCTTGGGCCAAGAAACACGAGCAATGGACATTAGACCGGTGGAAATGTTGATTTGTTTAACACTTTTTTGGTTACTACATGATTCCATATGTGTTATTTCATAGTTTTGATGTCTTCACTATTATTCTACAATGTAGAAAATAGAACAAATAAAGAAAAACCCTTGAATGAGTAGGGGTGTCCAAACTTTTGACTGGTACTGTATATAATATCCAGAAAATAAACTTTAGGAAAGTCACAATACACACTGAAGACTCTGTTTAACTTCCTGTAAACCCAGAAGCCTTTTCCCTTGACGTGCCAGATTTCCCTCAGGTTTAATAACAACGGCAGTGTCTAGTATTGATGCTAGTGTTTCCTACTATGCATTGTGGTACGCACTTTCCAAACATAGAGTGCAATGAAATGGCTCCTCTCATCCATGCAAACAGCGTCTCATGCAATATTCAATACTGTAAGTGTTGCTCGGCAAAGGGAGAAAAAAAACAGACGATTTCAATGCCATTTGCAGCATGTAGAACGGATGACTGTAAAGACAGAGACGAACAGAGGAATGGAAGAAGCAATGTTTTTTCAGAAGAGTACCTTGTGGTGTTGTGTATGTGTGACCGGCATCGACAGTAGCATGCGACCCTTTCTCTGAGGACTTGTTGTGTAACAGCGACCCAAACTTTCACACATCACCCAGACTCTCACAATAAGAAGCTACAGTGATGTGTTGCCTCCGCATTTCTCAACACAATGACAAGCACATTCATCCATACAGTTCTTTCATTTGGCGTCTTTTGTAAAGAACGGTTGATGTTCTAAATGCAGCCACAGAGAATCTGTTGGGAGGTGGATTACGCCCTGAGGTGTTTTCATAAACGGTTTGTCTTTAATACTAAATTGAAAGTGACTGTATGTATAATTCAAGGACATCATCACCGTTCCTTCAGAAGAATCATGAAAATGTTAAGACGATAAAACCAAAGAGATAAACAGTGGTTTTCAAGATGACACCCATTCGCTTAATACCATGAAATACCATGACACTCATTCGCTTCATACCATGAAATACCATGACACCCATTCGCTTCATACCATGAAATACACTCAGGATCAATCTGTGACACCCATTCCACCTCAAAACAAAGAGAATAAAACGCTGAACACGGTTTAGAGCAGTGTAGGGTGAAGTGAATTGTTGAGACACACGTCGACGCCATAATGGGGACGCTTTCAAAGAAACTGCTTTCAAAGTGCTCTAGCCGTGTTAGTCCGTCCTATAATCCTAGCCTAATGCTATTGAGCCCCGAGGCTCTCGCATTAAACGTCAGAAAACATGCTGTGCTAAATGACCTTAATCAATGTTTTCCCTCTCTCTTAACCAGCAGGCTCATCCAGCTTAGCCAAAGCCAAACTGTAAAGCCAAACTGTAAACTGTCCCATCAGTATAAGTCATTCCCTACTGATCTGAGAGAGCGTACCAAACGAACAGCAATCAATAGTGTGTGTGTGTGTGTGTGTGTGTGTGTGTGAGTGAAAGGGGGGGGGTAAAGTGTGAAAGGGGGAGGGGGGTAAAGCATTGGAGCCAGCTGACTCCCACTCACCTCTCTGGGAAGGATGGATGGATTATGGCGGTCTGTTGTTACAGGGATCAGCTGGCTGGCTGGCTGTGGCTCTCCTTCTCTACCTGGCTCCTTCCCTGGTTGGCTGACTGACTATCGCAACCTAACAAGAGTCAGGAGCCCAGCCCACCTGCCTTGGCTGGCTGTACAGCTAGCTGTGACACGACTGCACTCAGATAGTGACATAGAGTGGAGGGACACCTACCCCATCGCTCCGCACAACCCCTCCTCCCCCCTATTCCCCTCCCTCCCGTCAGGATCCGCCCGCCACCCACTTAATCGCCAAGAGACGCCCCGCAGACCAATAAGAGCCAGCGCTGGACCACGAGGGGTTAATTGCAGCAGGATAGAGAGAAAGGGGGATGACTCTAGTAGCCTCAGGATGAGAGACAACAACAGAACCCCTTCCTGGAAGAAGAGTGAGCAAACTGTGTGCTGTTTGTCTGAAAAGCCTTGACTGGAAATGAGCTCATATATAATAGGTGAGGCAGGCAGGCAAGCTGTCTATATAGATTCATCTCTAGATATTATTCACAAGGCTTGTTTCCTAACCACAGAATGAGTCTGATGGGGATTCAGACTAAATGGAAGTCATTATGAGCATTGGCTTTAGAGGGCAATGTGATTGACGTTGTTTCAATACGTCATTTTTAGATTTGGCCTTGAAAACCAAGTATTTGATAAACATAATGGCTGTCACTGTCAGTAGAATCCAATTGAACAGTGTTCAAATTAATTAAATAGAGTTATTTTGCAGATGCTGGGAATGAGACTTGCCTTAAGGAAATAGACAGCGGCACGTCACTGCTCCTCTGCCTGGCTTGGTTTGCACAAGACAGGGCTTGGTCGCTGCTGCAGTGCAGATGGCTTTTACCAACCAGCAGTGCCAGTCAGGGGCCAACCAAAACAACACCACATGAGCTCAGTCCAACAACACAAGCTGCAGACTACAGTACAACACAGCCAGTCCAGATGACAGCAGCATGCCGTGCACAGTTCTCACCCTTTCTCTGATGTGGATCAGACAGACAGACTATTCTGTGTTCTGCTGCCTCAAGGCTGAAGATTACAACATGGCGGAGTCACAGTACTGATAAAATGGCTCTGCATCTCCAGGGAAACAAGACACCAGCTACTGTATCACTTTGTCTCACTTCCCAAGAGCCAGAGAGACACTACTTTATGTTTCCCACAATGCTTGGCAGCCAGCCTGGCTCAAATGGGGTGGCTGGCACGGTCTGGCATCCTCGGGGTCACCCAGCTGTCTGCCCCTGCCTTCTGTGGCACGCTTGCTGGCGCCACCACTGCCGCTACCACTGTAAGCCCCCCCCCCGGGAGAATCCAGATGCAGCCCTCAGGCTCCTGCCACCAGCCCCCAGCTCCCAGCTCCCAGCCCCCAGCTCCCCACGCTGGGTCTGATCCCCTGTACTGGCACAGCACAACCTGGATCCTCTCCTCTCTAGGATAATGGTATTCCACCTCTCTATGTGGGGCACCAGATTAAAGAGGTGTGTCTCTATTGTCCCTAGGTGTTTTACGCTTGTGACAAATCCAATTCTTCATTAATTCATTCATTCATTCATTCATTCATTCATTCATTCATTCAAAAACCACAATTACTGTGGCCACCCAGGAAATATGTGTGAGGATTGGATCAGTCATAATTAGGTGTAAACTAGAGATCAGTATGTCTATATGGACTAGTCTACCATGTATGCATTTTCATCAACTGTGCTACAGCAGTTTTCATGGTGAATGAGCTAGAGGTTAGGCATTACAATATGACAGCACACAATCTATCCACGATCATCCTCAAACTTCATCTCTCGTCTTCTGCAAATTCTGGATATCTTGTTTACGGAATCCATGATTGGCGTCTTTGATCGAAACAACCGAGGCCCATGTAGACTCATAAAACTTTTATCGCTGTAATTATGCAATAACATGCATCATTTAATATGATTACATTTGTATAATCCACAACAGAGCCAGGCAGCGCAGCAGTCAATTGAATTATTCATAATGTGACTTTCATTCATTCTTATAAAAAGATTAATTCAATCATCCCAGGTAATATTCCTTTTAGACCCATGATTTCACATCACACAGAACTTCCCAGAAAAAGGCTGGCAACAACAAGCCTCCATTACCATTCAACCACCACAGCCCTCTGTGGTTGCCTCTGGCCTACTTCTCTGAATCACCCGGCAACATAGTATCAACAAAAAGGAATCTCTAGCTTCAGAAACTCGGGCCGCCCCCCACTGCTTAACACACATCATCAGATGATTATAACAGGGAATGAGTCTTACTGTCGTTGGGCTAATGATCCTTCTGTTTGTTTATCCCTGTGCTGGAGAAACACAGCCCTGTAAGGCATCCACATTAGGACAGTCCCACCTCCATGGAAGTTGTGTCTGAGTCACTTCCATGGATGTGTGACTCTATCCTAATATGGACACCTTCACCCTGCAAGAAAATCAATCCTCGTTGCCAGACAAACTCACTGGGATGATTCTTTGTCATCGCCCTGTGTTTGGCGGCGGCCATATTAGCCATCATTCATGACTCGGCATCGATCTGAGCTGGGGCATTTAGTCACAGAGTAGCTGCCTTCCTGTCAATACCCTGCCTTTCTATATAATGAGGCGTGACAGCACTAGTCTGTGTTGATGTACTTTGTTTCAGTGGCGCTCGTTTGTCCTCAAACTTCGACCGTCTCTTGAGGTGTTGTGTCAGCCTTGACAAGTATTTGGCTCGGTGTAGGGTGAAGTTGCCACAAGACACTGATCTTGGGTCAGTTTGGCATTTCCCCCTACTTTTGATTAAGATAAAGTTTGGGGGAGAGGAATCTGATCCTAGTCACCCCGGAGCATTTGACTCCAGCATTTATCCATTTGGAAATAACCAATGCCTTTGTACGCAGTGTCTCTCAGCTGTAACTTCCAGGATGTAGACACTTCAATCTTTTTTTCCAAGTTCTCGCTTGCACCGCATTCTCAAGGGCATCTCCCAGGCACATGCACTGCAATCATTATAACTCTGGCAAGCTGCGACTCTGTCTTTCTCCCTTTCAGATTTTAGGCTCTGCATCGAGCAACAACAAACACCATAATTACAACTTTCCAGTCTCCATAACATTAGAAAACCGAGAAAGAACAGCTGCTTCTAGTAATGGGGAAAATGCTACGCTACGTTATCTCACTGTACTGAACACAATTCACATGCATTGCTATTTCTGTTGACTTCTACTTCGAGCCCATTTCCTCAGACGTAGATCGGATATACTAGATCTGGCATCCAAAATAAACAAGGTGTCACCCCCCCCTCGTTTTGTGTATGTGTGTGTTTGTGTGTGTGTTTGTGCGTGTGTGTGTGTGTGTTTGTGCGTGTGTGTGTTTGTGCGTGTGTGTGTGTCTGTGTGTGTGTGTGTTTGTGTGTGTGTCTGTGTGTGTGTGTTTGTGCGTGTGTGCGTGTGTGTGTGTTTGTGTGTGTGTGTTTGTGTGTGTGTGTTTGTGTGTGTGTTTGTGTGTGTGTGTTTGTGCGTGTGTGTGTGTTTGTGCGTGCATTTGTGCGTGTGTGTGTTTGTGCGTGCGTGTTTGTGTGTGTTTGTGCGTGCGTGTGTGTGTTTGTGCGTGCGCGTGTGTGTGTGTGTGCGTGCGCGCATGTGTGCGTGCATGCGTGTGTGTGTGTGCGTGTGTGTGAATCTACTACACTGTGGAGCAGAAGCAGGGAATACAAAGATAATCTACTTCGATGTAGTGTTTGGAAGAATCTGATAACTAGATGCTGTCATGGTACCATGTCTATAGCTTATGCTACCTGCTGATACTCTGTTGATGCTCTCTGTTGATGCTCTCTGTTGATGCTACATGTTGGTGCTCTCTGTTGATGCTCTCTGTTGGTGCTCTCTGTTGGTGCTCTCTGTTGGTGCTACATGTTGACGCTCCGTTGATGCTACATGTTGATGCTCTCTGTTGATGCTACATGTTGGTGCTCTCTGTTGATGCTCTCTGTTGATGCTCTCTGTTGATGCTCTCTGTTGATGCTACATGTTGATGCTACATGTTGATGCTACCTGTTGGTGCTCACTGTTGGTGCTCACTGTTGGTGCTCACTGTGATGCTACATGTTGATGCTCTCTGTTGGTGCTACCTGTTGATTCTACCTGTTGGTGCTACCTGTTGATTCTACCTGTTGATGCTACATGTTGATGCTACATGTTGGTGCTCACTGTTGGTGCTCACTGTTGGTGCTCTCTGTTGATGCTCTCTGTTGATACTCTCTGTTGATGCTCTCTGTTGATGCTCTCTGTTGGTGCTACCTGTTGATGCTACCTGTTGGTGCTACCTGTTGATTCTACCTGTTGATTCTACCTGTTGATTCTACCTGTTGATGCTACCTGTTGGTTCTACCTGTTGGTGCTCTCTGTTGATGCTTCCTATTGATGCTACCTGTTGATGCTACCTGTTGATGCTTTCTATTGATTCTACCTGTAGATGTTACCTGTTGATGCTACTTGTTGATACATCTGCCAAAAATGCATCCGTCTTCACGTATGACCTGATTTACATTATGGCATGTATAAATAAATACATTAAGATGCTCTTATCTCAACCTTATTCCACCCTACTATGAATCCCTCCTATTACATGTTCCTCTTCCCATAACTCCAACATCCCCAGGAAACAGAAACACACACACACACACACATACACACACACACACACACACACACACACACACACACACACACACACACACACACACACACACACACACACAGCAGTGCAATCATTTGCGGTCATCCATCAGGGAAGCAGACAACCGTGTCTTGCCCCTCCCAGCATGTCTTTACCCACAACCCCCTTCACCCTCAGGCTCTGGTCCGAGTTCCAGGGTCCAGCCAGACACAGTAGCAGGTGGATGGACGATCCCCAGGATACAAAGCCTTCTGGGGGAGAACACTACCTGTCCCCCCCCACCCCCTCCCTGGTGCCAGACAGGGTTGATCGCACCACTGATCCTCTGATGTGTCTACTGGGAGAGAGGAGAGGACATATGGCCACAGAGAGGCTACCTGTCAGGGTTTTGCCTACTGGATGAATTGCAGAAACACCGTTGGCCTGCATGAGGGGAAAGATAGTGGGCATAACCACCAAAGATATTGTGCATAACACAAAATAACCCAGCGTCTACCATACCCTAAGTCCAATCACCTTGGTTGGGTCGGACAAATCCTTGACCTTCTAAACTGAGCCTCATACTGGCTTTAATTCATGACACTTAGCAGACGCTTTCATCCACAGTCAGGTCGCAGTTGTAAATGAGAACTTGTTCTCAACTAGCCTACCTGGTTAAATAAAGGTGAAATAAAAAAATGTATTTAAAAAGTCATGCGCGCATACATGTTATATATGGGTGGGCCCAGCGGGAATCAAACCCACGATCCTGGCAGTGCAAGAACCGTGCTCAACTAACTGAGCCACACTTACCGACAAACAATTTAAACATTCATATTTTGCACAGGCTTTTTAATAGACCTCTACATCAAACAGTAGGATATCCTATCCTGATGGGAGATGATACCCCATCCTGATGGGAGATGATACCCCATCCTGATGGGAGATGATACCCCCATCCTGATGGGAGATGATACCCTCATCCTGATGAGAGATGATACCCCATCCTGATGAGAGATGACACATCATCCTGATGAGAGATGACACATCATCCTGATGAGAGATGATACCCCATCCTGATGAGAGATGATACCCCATCCTGATGGGAGATGATACCCCATCCTGATGAGAGATGATACCCCCATCCTGATGAGAGATGACACCCCATCCTGATGAGAGATGATACCCCATCCTGGTGGGAGAGGACACATCATCCTGATGGGAGATGACACATCATCCTGATGAGAGATGATACCCCATCCTGGTGGGAGATGACACATCATCCTGATGAGAGATGACACATCATCCTGATGAGAGATGACACATCATCCTGATGAAAGATGACACATCATCCTGATGAGAGATGATACCCCCA
This sequence comes from Salmo trutta, assembly GCF_901001165.1. Taxonomy (NCBI): domain Eukaryota; kingdom Metazoa; phylum Chordata; class Actinopteri; order Salmoniformes; family Salmonidae; genus Salmo; species Salmo trutta. Next base: position 50,613,265 of record NC_042964.1, on the reverse strand, counting down.
TCCTGATGAGAGATGATACCCCCATCCTGATGAGAGATGATACCCCCATCCTGATGAGAGATGACACATCATCCTGATGAAAGATGACACATCATCCTGATGAGAGATGATACCCCCATCCCCCTCCTACAGTAGGACCAGAATATATATCTGTGACAATCTGTGCCCATTCCTTACACCATTGACTCTGCTAAATTATTTAGACTTTAATTAGTACGGTCAATGGGTTCATGACAGGCCCTTCCTCCCCAGGAGAATATTACTCTGGTTAATGATGAATACAGTTTGCTGAATGAGGATTGCCAGAGAAACTTGGACCAATGCCAGTGCATAAGAAATGCCAGAAAAACTGAGCTTCAAAGTAAAACATTGTTTCACTCTGAGCCATGGTAAACAAATAGATAATTAGTGTATGCAATGAGGAAACAGTGCTTTTTCCATTTCTAAGAGATGGCACACACACACACACACACACACACACACACACACACACACACACACACACACACACACACACACACACACACACACACACACACAGCAGGACACCTATATCTACAATGAACCTTCTTGCAACATTACTTGAAAGCACATTTTCTGACACAGCAGGTACTATTTTGGACATTGCAGTAAAGTATTTTAGAACTGACTGCAAAAACAGAAAGTCCTACAAATAACAACTTCAGGTTGTGAGCAAGGACACTTTCCTTTCAAGTGGTGCCCTTAGTGGTGCCCTTAGTGGTGCCCTCAGTGGTTGCTTTAGTGCACATGAACTGTACCAGAAGCATAACCCTTATATAATAACTGGCTTTGTCAATGACTCTGCAAAAACCATCCCCTGTACTGCTTACTTCAGCACTGCAGAGCCATGAAGTGATACCACAACCACTCCCTCCTGTCTGGATCAGTGTGTGTCTGCTGTTTAACAACGTAACACACACACACACACACACACACACACACACACACACACACACACACACACACACACACACACACACGCACACACACACACACACACACACACACACTCCAATCCCCCAAAGCTTCCTTTTCAAACAGAAAAGTGCAGAGCCAGCTGCCATCACCAGTCCGGCCTCCTCCTAGCTGGCTCCATGTAGGCAGCAGAGGGATAGACTTAGAGACAGAGACACTAAAAGCAGAGCCCTTTACTTATTCATGCCTGTGCTGGGAATCAGGAGGCTGTCGTGTCAAAACACACCCGCTTGTGCCTCGACGGCCTCGCCTGACAGTAGAGCAACGAGCACACACTCATTTATGATGCATGAGTTGGGCTATTTTTAGATGGGCTGTTAGCCAGAGCAGAAGTCACAATTGTTTCATAATGCCAGATCATGAGAGTGGATGTAGAAAAGCCACAGTTTGACTAGTTATTGTGTCTACTGCAGACTGGCAACACCGTTTACGAGGAAATGCATCACTTGCTTAGGCATCTGTTCATGAGGGTGGAATTTCAGATTGTAACAGCATCAGAACCAAATTTGTACCCATTCTTCCATCGCAATTTCCATATCAAATGCTGAAGGCCAGTACATAACATGACCATGTCAGAATCCAATATTCTCTTCAGAGAAGGTAACAAAGGCTTGGAATGATTCTCCTTCACTGTGGCTCAAGGATTGACTCAAGACCTTTCTCTTTCATGTGAATCACCTTGACAGTGAATAGAGGCTTTGTTTTGACGGCCGTCTCCTTGGATGCAAGTTTTGCTGCCGCCTCAGGGCATTAACCACAGCTAGCTGCTAACAAAGGTCTAAAGGGTGGCGGTACAAGACGTCTCAATACTGATAAAACAGGAGGATGAGTCTTGATTGGCGGTGCAAGACATCTCAATACTGATGAAACAGGAGGATGAGTCTTGACTGGCGGTGCAAAAACATTTAGAACCTGGAACAGATACTGCCCTTGGTTCTCTCCAGATCTGACTGCCCTTGACCAACACAAAAACATCCTGTGGCGTTCTGCATTAGCATCGAATTGCCCCCGTGATATGCAACTTTTCAGGGAAGTTAGGAACCAATATACACAGGCAGTTAGGAAAGCTACGGCTAGCTTTTTCTAGCAGAAATTTGAATCCTGTAGCACAAACTCAAAGAAATTCTGGGACACTGTAAAGTCCATGGAGAATAAGAGCACCTCCTCCCAGCTGCCCACTGCACTGAGGCTAGGAAACACTGTCACCACCGATAAATCCACTATAATTGAGAATTTCAACAAGCATTTTTCTACGGCTGGCCATGCTTTCCACCTGGCTACCCCTACCCCGGTCAACAGCCCTGCACTCCCCACAGCAACTTGCCCAAGCCTCCCCCATTTCTCCTTCACCCAAATCCAGATAGCTGATGTTCTGAAAGAGCTGCAAAATCTGGACCCCTACAAATCAGCCGGGCTAGACAATCTGGACCCTCTCTAAAATTATCTGCCGAAATTGTTGCAACCCCTATTACTAGCCTGTTCAACCTCTCTTTCATATCGTCTGAGATTCCCAAAGATTGGAAAGGGGGAGACACTCTAGACCCAAACTGCTACAGACCTATATCTATCCTACCCTGCCTTTCTAAGGTCTTCGAAAGCCAAGTTAACAAACAGATTACCAACCATTTGGAATCCAACCGTACCTTCTCCGCTATGCAATCCGGTTTCAGAGCTGGTCATGGGTGCATCTCAGCCACGCTCAAGGTCCTAAACGACATCATAACCGCCATCGATAAGAGACATTATTGTGCAGCTGTATTCATTGACCTGGCCAAGGCTTTCGACTCTGTCAATCAATACATTCTTATTGGCAGACTCAACAGCCTTGGTTTCACAAATGATTCCCTCGCCTGGTTCACCAACTACTTCTCTGATAGAGTTCAGTGTATCAAATTGGAGATCCTGTTGTCCGGACCTCTGGCAGTCTCTATGGGGGTGCCACAGGGTTCAATTCTCGGGCCGACTCTCTTCTCTGTATACATCAATGATGTCGCTCTTGCTGCTGGTGACTCTCTGATCCACCTCTACGCAGACGACACCATTCTGTATACTTCTGGCCCTTCTTTGTACACTGTGTTAACTAACCTCCAGACGAGCTTCAATGCCATACAACACTCCTTCCGTGGCCTCCAACTGCTCTTAAATGCAAGTAAAACTAAATGCATGCTCTTCAACCGATCACTGCCCGCACCTGCCCGCCTGTCCAACATCACTACCCTGGACGGTTCTGACTTAGAATATGTGGACAACTACAAATACCTAGGTGTCTAGTTAGATTGTAAACTCTCCTTCCAGACTCACATTAAGCATCTCCAATCCAAAATGAAATCTAGAATCGGCTTCCTATTTCGCAACAAAGCATCCTTCACTCATGCTGCCAAACATACCCTCGTAAAACTGACCATCCTACCGATCCTTGACTTCAGTGATGTTATTTATAAAATAGCCTCCAACACCCTACTCAACAAATTGGATGCAGTCTATCACAGTGCCATCCGTTTTGTCACCAAGGCCCCATATACTACCCGCCACTGCGACCTGTACGATCTCATATCCTGGCCCTCGCTTCATACTCGTCGCCAAACCCACTGGCTCCAGGTCATCTACAAGTCTCTGCTAGGTAAAGCCCCGCCTTATCTCAGCTCACTGGTCACCATAGCATCACCCACCCGTAGCACGCGCTCCAGCAAGTATATCTCACTGGTCCCCCCCAAAGCCAAATCCTCCTTCGGCCACCTTTCCTTCCAGTTCTCTGCTGCCAATGACTGGAACGAACTGCAAAAATCACTGAAGCTGGAGACTTATATCTCCCTCAATAGCTTTAAGCACCAGCTATCAGAGCAGCTCACAGATCACTGCACCTGTGCATAGCCCACCTGTAAACAGTCCATCCAACTACCTCATACCATACTATATTTATTTATCTTTATTTTTTGCACCCCAGTATCTCTACTTGCACATTCATCTTCTGCACATCTACCATTCCAGTGTGTAATTGCAATATTGTAATTACTTCGCAACCATGGCCTATTTATTGTCTTACCTAATTTGCACACACTGTATATAGATTTTTTTCCTACTGTATTATTGACTGTATGTTTGTTTATTCCATATGTAACTCTGTGTTGTTGTATGTGTCGAAATGCTGTGCTTAATCTTGGCCAGGTCACAGTTGTAAATGAGAACTTGTTGTCAACTAGCCTACCTGGTTAAATAAAGGTGAAATAAAAATGTTTTTTAAAAAGACGTCTCAGTACTGATGAAACAGGAGGATGAGGCCATTGACTGGCAGTGCTACTGTGCCATCTCAATGCAATATGGGAGAGAGAGGGTCAAAGTAGAGCAAAAGGAACTCTCCCGCCAAATTCTACTACATCCCAGAATTTGAGAATTGAAAAATATTCTTATTCTGGAGAATGTGGAAACGGTCAGTGGAGAAGCCAGCTACGACCCGGTCAGTTTTGTTTCATGTTTGTGACCTCATGAAAGACAATACAGCCACATTACCCTAACTCTGTGTATACAGGTTCCTCAGTTATGAGGCTTGCATCTAATTCTTGTATAAAATGAATGAGTAAAGATGAAACTATTTGATGTAAATGATGTAATGTGATATTTAGTCTTCTAAATGAGAGAATTGTTTTCAGAAGTAAACTGATGCTCACTCAGCGGCCACGGCCAAGTGAATAGACATTGGTTGGAAATGATGAACCAACCCTTTTTCTACATTTCTATAAAAGCCCCCGTGATGAAAAGTCACCTTAGTTCCAAATAATGGGAGGACTTGTCCCCCACGTTGAAAAGGGCTAATTCTAATTTGAACTCTTACAGACCAGGAAACGTGAGAGCTTGCTCCACACGTGAAATGGTATGAACTCTGAACTATTGATCCCCTAAAGAAGAAGTGCATACTAAACTAGCATATATCAGACTGCTGCTGAAAATATGCTCAAATCTAGTACGAGAACACTGACCGACGCGGACGAATCTCCAGAGTGAGATGAACCTCTCAGATGACCCGGAAGATTCTACAAAGGAGGAGGGCTACATCGACTGAGCAAACCAGATCCTCACATCACCAGATCAACTATCGAAGCCAGCTTCATGTGAATACAATGCATTGCTTTTTCGATTGAGCGATCATTAGTGGCATTTGCATTTATGACATCAGTATTGAACAGACTCAAGCACACATCCACTCCAACTGTAAAAAAACAACTAATAAAAACTCCATAGCACTAAACACAAATCCACACTGTTACCGCACCAGATGGTCTCTTCCTTCAAATGTTACTTACCATTCCCAATCAGTATTCATTTAGATTAATTTAGCTAGATAGCCTCCGTAGTGTTGCGGATACCGCTGCCTTGAGAGCTGCCAGGGGACTCGTTGGTTAGCAGAAATAACCATGAAAGGTAATGAGCCCCAACGGAGAGCTTTATGCAAAAAACTTTTTTTTTTTACAGTACCTCCTCCAAATCTCTCTCTCTCCATCTCTCTGTCTCTGGCTGAGGATGGGCCTGTTTACTGTGTCAATTAGGCCTTGTAATTTGTCAGGGAGCTGTGACCAATGGGAAGGAAGACTAGTCCCAAGATGGAAGCTCATTTTGGGTGGAATAGTGCCGGTTTGTTTTCCTGGACCCAGATTAAGACTATCCTGGACTTAAAAGCAATTTCAAAGGAGATTCCCTACAGAGTATTTATATTTATTTATCCGGTACTAGGCTTTATCTGGGTCCAGGAAAACAGTCCATCAAGTTTAACAACCAAGCCCAAAAGTTTAAATTGAGAAATTCAATTGGTTTAACATGTTAAATTGCTTACTATTAACTACTGGTGTATGGAACAATATTCAATTTGGTTGGTTTAAAGCTGAATTTCAGGATGGAGTTTCTCACATAGTAAACTGCTAACTACTGGACCTTTGACTGTGAAAACGCAGTGAAGAGGCAAGTGGGAACTCCAGGTCAAAGGACACCAGGCATCAAAGCAAGTCTTTATTGCTTCTAACAAGCCTGTAGTCAACCATCTCCGTAAAAATGCTCCTGTTGTGGAGAGAGCACAGTTTCTCTACGTGAGAAGAGGTACTGCAGCATGTAGTACCAGTTTGGATGCCGAGAGGACAGGAGAGAAAGTTTGGGCAAAGGTAGGCAGGGGCTTTAGGAAATATGGACTTCTGCATGTTCCAAGGTGTTCCAAAAGTTTTGGGATGAGAATGATTTGAGTGTATCCGTCACGGTGGAAGAGAGAGAGAAAAAGAGAGAGAGAGAGAAGACTGCACAAAAGCCTAGCTCAGTTGAGCGAGATGCTCCCAAATGAATTTCCTTCCCAGAGCCCGTCAGATGTCAGTGGGACTGAGAAATGTCAGGCGCTACAATCACACACTGACACGCACTGGATGCATCTCAAATGGCACCCTATTCCCTATATCATGCAGTATTTTTGACCAGAGCCCTATGAGCCCTGGCCAATAGTAGTGTATTATATAGGGAATAGGGTGCCATTTAGGATGCAGATCCTGAGGCAGACAGGAAGGAAGCATTAGAGCAGGGGGATTTAGCCTCCCTCCTCCGGGCAAAAAGCAGCCTTCCGTAATTCACTCCTGAAAGATTCTTATCTAGGCTGCTATACCTGGCCTCCTTCCCACGTCTATGGGATCAGAGACTACATATCCCATTATCCCTGAGGTGCCAGACTATGCAACTACGTCCTCCAGTAAAAGTCACGCTGTCATCTTAAAGTTAGGTATGGATTAGTTAGGGGTAGTGAATAGAGCGTAGTACATGCAGGAGGAGGCGATCCTGGGTTCAGATAGTATTTGAAATCGTTCAAAAACTTTGAGCGTTTGCTCTTGCCTGCCAGAAGCAGGTTTATTATGTCAGGGCAAGCTCAATCAAGCTTAGATAAAATATTTTAAATGATTTCAAATAGTATATAAACCCACGTCTGGAGGCGATATGAGTGAAAGTGGAGTATGGGGGAAGACAGCACAGTGGACAGTGTGGTCTGGACTTCTGATGTGTTTGATTAGCTTGAATCTATCAGTCAGTTCACCTCCAGATCAAAGCTGACAGGCTGACAGCGAGATGAGAGTTAACGTGACGAGCGTAGAGGTTATACTGTATTCAAACCCGCCGCTTTGACGGTTGGAAAGTCCCAGATATGATCTGACTCTCTCCTCTGACTGCTACAGAGAACCTCCAACCCTCCAGTATACAAAACAACCGTTTGATGATCAAGTCTAGGAGCACAAAAGAAGACACACCAAGCAAAATATTTTTCTTCCTCTTTGATAAATCAACAAAATATTTACTCTGCTCAGACCCTTTCTCTTATTCTGTCCTCCTGTTCGCCTCAGTCAAATAATGACGCTTACCATTATAGTCGGAACCACAAATGCATAACAAATAATAATAATAATAATTGAACAGATAGGAAATTAAACATACTATCAAACCAAAGATTTTATTAGAAGCTTGAAAAAGTTCTGCCTCCAGAACCGTGGATTCTGATAGTCTGATAATTGAATAAATCTGGGAGTCCAGCAGAGTAACGTTCTTTGTTTCACGGAAACGTGGCTCACTCGAGACACGCTATCGGAGTCGGTACAGCCACCTGGTTTCTTCATGCATCGCGCCGACAGAAACAAACATCTCTCTGGTAAGAAGAAGGGCGGGGGGGGTATGCCTTATGATTAACGAGAAGAGGTGTGATCATAACAACATACAGGAACTCAAGTCCTTTTGCTCACCTGACTTCCTGAATTCCTCAATCAAATGCCGACCGCATTATCTACCAAGTAGACACATTGATGGCCCTGAATGAAATTCATTGGACTCTATGTAAACTGGAAACCACATATCCTGAGGCTGCATTCATTGTAGCTGGGGATTTTAACAAGGCTAATCTGAAAACAAGACTCCCTAAATTTTATCAGCATATCGAATGCGCTATCCGGGCGGAAAAAATGGACCATTGTTACTCTAACTTCCGTGACGCATACAAAGCCCTGCCCCGCCTTCCTTTCGGAAAATCTGACCACGACTCCATTTTGTTGCTCCCAGCCTTCAACGCTGGTCCGACCAATCTGATTCCACGCTTCAAGATTGCTTCGATCACGTGGACTGGGATATGTTCCGCATAGCGTCGGACAATAACACTGATGAATACGCTGATTCGGTGAGCGAGTTTATTAGCAAGTGCAACGGTGATGTTGTACCCACAGCAACTATTAAAACCTTCCCCAACCAAAAACCATGGATTGATGGCAGCATTCGTGCAAAACTGAAAGCGCAAACCATTGCTTTTAATCAGGGCAAGGCGACCGGAAACATGACTGAATACAAACAGTGTAGCTATTCCCTCCGCAAGGCAATCAAACAAGCTAAGCATCAGTATAGAGACAAAGTAGAGTCACAATTCAACGGCTCAGACACGAAAGGTATGTGGCAGGGTCTACAGTCAATCCCGGACTACAAAAAGAAAACCAGCCCCGTCGCGAACCACAATGTCCTACTCCCAGACAAACTAAACAACTTCTTTGCTCGCTTTGAGGACAATACAGTGCCAAGGACACGGCCCGCTACCAAAACCTGCGGGCTCTCCTTCACCGCAGAGTAAAGCATTTAAACGTGTTAACCCTCGCAAGGCTGCCGGCCATATTCAATCAATCCTTATGCCGGACATATTCAATCAATCCTTATGCCAGTCTGCTGTTCCCACATGCTTCAAGAGGGCCACCATTGTTCCTGTTCCCAAGAAAGCTAAGGTAACTGAGCTAAATGACTATCGCCCCATAGCACTCACCTCTGTCATCATGAAGTGCTTTGAGAGACTAGTCAAGGATCATATCACCTCCACCCTACCTGACACCCTAGACCCACTCCAATTTGCTTACTGCCCCAATAGGTCCACAGACGACGCAATCACACTGCACACTGCCCTAACCCATCTGGACAAGTGGAATACCTATGTAAGAAAGCTGTTCATCGACTACAGCTCAGCATTTAACACCATAGTACCCTCCAAACTCGTCATTAAGCTCGAGACCCTGGGTCTCGACCCCGCCCTGTGCAACTGGGTCCTGGACTTCCTGACGGGCCGACCCCAGGTGGTGAGGGTAGGAAACAACATCTCCACCCCGCTGATCCTCCTCACTAACATTGTGTGGCTACTGCCAACATACTGACTCAATCTCTAGCCACTTTAATAATAAAAATTGGATGTAATAAATGTATCAATAGTCACTTTAAACTATGCCACTTTATATAGTGTTTACATACCCTACGCTACTCATCTCATATGTATATACTGTACTCTATACCATCTACTGCATCTTGCCTATGCCGTTCGGCCATCGCTAATCCATATATATTTTTATGTACATATTCTTATTCATTCCTTTACACTTGTGTGTGTATAAGGTAGTTGTTGTGAAATTGTTAGTTTACTTGTTAGATATTACTGCATGGTCGGAACTAGAAGCACAAGCATTTCGCTACACTCGCATTAACATCTGCTAACCATGTGTATGTGACAAATAAAATTGGATTTGATTTGAGTACTGCATCCAATTTACAAACATTTCTCAAACTTCCAAGAACACATTCATTTAAGTCTTCTCCGAATCCCTTTATCCACGCTGCGACATCACCTCATCACTTCTCTCCCCGCTTCTATGATTGCCTGTCGTCAAATCACAGCTTGACATAATTAAATCAATGACACATTTCTCTTCCGCCTGGTTTGTGACGGCAGCTTTCTCTCTGTCTGGGAGACTAGAGAACGTGTCATTTCTGGCGAAGGGCATTCTCGTCTTACATCTACATCTTGGTAATTTAGGAGACGCTCTTATCCAGAGCGACTCGGTAAAATCAGTGCTAATATGAAAAGCTATTAGAGAGAAACTGTGGAATTTGATCTACAACGCACCATGTGGATGCAGCAGGCTTTTGCTTCAGCCCAAGCAGTAACACAAACTGATTCAACTAATCGTATTCTTCAATCAAGAAACCAGTTTCTCCCATTGGTTTCAATACGGTCTATAGGGTTGGAGAACTAGCTGTGGTCCAGAAACACAAGTAACGCTCCGTGTTAAAGTTTCCCCTAGGTACAGATCCAGGATCAGCTTCCTCTCCCCCAATCCTAGCCTTAATCGTTAGTGGAGAAAATGAAATAATGATCCAAGATCATCAGCAAGGGGAAATTGCACCCTCCTCCACCAGTAACCCAAATAGTTGTGATGAAGCCACGCCCTTACCTGTCTGCGTCCCCGTGCACCTCCTTGACCACCCTCTGGGTGACCTCTAGCGACGTGTTCAGGTCAGGGGCGCGACCGACGTTCCGTGAGTATAGGTGAAGACCACCGTCTGTAAGGTACCTACGAAGAAGAAACTAAATCACTAAGCTGGGTTGTGTTCGCCACTGTGAGTATCGGGAGTGTGAGTGTGTGTATTGGGAGTGTGAGTGTGTGCATGCCCACGTGTGTGCGCACACACTTACAGGGTTGTAATCAGAGACGGCTGATAGCATATGAAAACACATTAGGTTTAAGCTAATTAGGATCATAATTCAGCTAATCACTTTTTCATCCCTAGGTGCTATACGTTTTGCCCCTACAGTAACTTAATTATAGTTAATGTGGATGGTTAGTTCGGGTGGTGTTCAATAAATCAATTTCCTACATGAACAAATAAGATGGGAGAACTAATGCAGGGATAAGTTCCACATGGCACCCTATTCCCTTTATAGTGCACTACTTTATACCAGAGCACTATGAGGCCTGGTCAAATGTAGTGCACTATATAGGGAAAAAGGTGCCATCTGGGACACAGATCATGTGGGTGTTGAGGAAGAGCACTTATCAGTGTTCACAGAGGAAGGTTAACAGCTAACACAGTGATGTACAATAGATCTGGGGCTATTCTTACTCACTGAGCGATGTGTCAGCCAGTGCACTATTGAGAGTAGGTATGGAATGTACATGTAAGGTGAATTCCTCCCGTCGCAGCTCAATAGCTGTGTGAATGCCACAACTTCATCACCCCTCATATGTTCTCCTGTCTCACCATTCCATTTGGAAGAATCGCGAAGGCCTTGGCAATAACTGTGATTTTCTTTTCAGTAACAGGACTGACCATGAATGTGTGTGTGTCTGGGGGTGTTGGGACACGTTTACTTTCTAACCAACGGACAATATAGAATCTATTCTATTCTGTCTATGGCGTAGTCGCTTACCCACTGGTGATGTCATCTGTCCTGACGTTCTTCCCCAGGATGTCTCCATCGCTCATGTACCCTGCCACGTCCATCTCCAGCATCCCCTCCGGCCCTCCTCCCTTCTCCCCCTGCTCGGCCCCTCTCGCCCCTGCCGTCGCCGCTCGCCTCAGGGGGGCGCTGTACACAAACCGGGAGGAGTCCGAGTGACCGTACCGCCCAGTGGCGCCACCTGTGCTGGCACCCGTCCGAGGTGGTGGGACTGTGGTGTAGGTACTGGGCATAGAAGGGGCGTCGCCAGCTTGTAGGCGGGGGCTTGGGGCTGATTGGCCGAGGCGCCAGGAGGTCATGGGGGCGGAGCGACTGGTGATGCTCCGCCCGTTGACCTCTGTGGTCACTGTGCTGTCGAAGGTTGTCTCCAAGGTGCTGAAGAGGGCAGAGAGTTGGAGAGAGCAGAAAAGAGAGAAAACGAGGAAAAGAGAGAGAGAGAGAGAGGAAAAGAGAGAGAGGGAGAGAGGAAAAGAGAGAGACAGAGAGAGAGAGAGACATAAAGGAAAAGAAAGAGAGGAAAAGAGTGAGAGAGGGGGAGAGAGAAAGAGAGCGGGATTAGGAACGTTTAGGGCCAGATCAGCTCAGCCCCCTGGCACAGTCACAGAGAGGATTTGAGCAGAGAGATCAATACTTTCAGCTCTGCTGACACTTCACAAATATTCCCAATCTTTCCACCAGGGTGAGCTCTGGGGTGCACAACTGATCAAAGATCAGCATCTTGGGTCAACTTCACCCCAAGGTGACAGGAGTTGAGTTTGGAGAGACCCTGTTGAATGACCATACGGTGAACCCCTAGCCAGCTCAACACACAGACCCAAATGTCCACTCCCTAAAATATGTTCCTATTAGCATGTGCACTGTTGTATGAAGAATAAATTGCTCAGGCAGAAAGATTGGTAGTGTTGTTGCAACGAAGCAGTTTCCCTAAAATGGATGCCACTCGTTACCTCCACACACACACATCACCTACTGTATGTGTGTGTTTGTGTGTGTGTGTCTAGCCTGCTATCTCGTAGCCTGACCTTCCTAAAGTTCTATTTCTTTCAGTGTTTTAAAGGGATAGTTCACTCAAAAACTATGCAAAACACAATCTCAGCTTTTGCTCTGTACTGAAAGTGCTCTATTGCACACACACACACACACACACACACACACACACACACACACACACACACACACACACACACACACACACACACACACACACACACTGCTTGAGCTCTCTCTGGTGGAAAGATAACTACATTACACTCATGTCTGGAGGTCATCTCCATCATTGGTGTATAATCCACAAATATCAATGTCCTAAAATCTACATGTTCCAATACATTCCATCCTATTCACACTATAGCTGTTTATATCTCATGATTTATAAAACAGGATATAAAACTTGATTTTAAAGAGATTCAAACTGTATCTAACAAGAGCCAAAGTAAAGATGTTGAGAGGAGCATGACAACAAGATGGTTTGTGATGATCATTAGGGACAGATCCCATCCATCTTAAACCACTGTCTAACACTGAGACTGATCCATCTTAAACCACTGTCTAACACTGAGACTGATCCATCTTAAACCACTGTCTAACACTGAGACTGATCCATCTTAAACCACTGTCTAACACTGAGCCTGATCCATCTTAAACCACTGTCTAACACTGAGCCTGATCCATCTTAAACCACTGTCTAACACTGAGACATATCCATCTCTAACCACTGTCTAACACTGAGACTGATCCATCTCTAACCACTGTCTAACACTGAGCCTGATCCATCTTAAACCACTGTCTAACACTGAGACTGATCCATCTTAAACCACTGTCTAAAACTGAGACTGATCCATCTCTAACCACTGTCTAACACTGAGCCTGATCCATCTTAAACCACTGTCTAACACTGAGACTGACCCATCTTAAACCACTGTCTAACACTGAGACTGATCCATCTTAAACCACTGTCTAACACTGAGACTGATCCATCTCTAACCACTGTCTAACACTGAGACTGATCCATCTCTCTAACCACTGTCTAACACTGAGACTGATCCATCTTAAACCACTGTCTAACACTGAGACTGATCCATCTTAAACCACTGTCTAACACTGAGACTGATCCATCTTAAACCACTGTCTAACACTGAGACTGATCCATCTTAAACCACTGTCTAACACTGAGACTGATCCATTTTAAACCACTGAGACTGATCCATCTTAAACCACTGTCTAACACTGAGACTGATCCATCTTTAACCACTGTCTAACACTGAGACTGATCCATCTTAAACCACTGAGACTGATCCATCTTAAACCACTGTCTAACACTGAGACTGATCCATCTTTAACCACTGTCTAACACTGAGACTGATCCATCTCTAACCACTGTCTAACACTGAGACTGATCCATCTTTAACCACTGTTTAACACTGAGACTGATCCATCTTAAACCACTGTCTAACACTGAGACTGATCCATCTCTAACCACTGTCTAACACTGAGACTGATCCATCTCTAACCACTGTCTAACACTGAGACTGATCCATCTTTAACCACTGTCTAACACTGAGACTGATCCATCTCTAACCACTGTCTAACACTGAGACTGATCCATCTTAATCCACTGTCTAACACTGAGACTGATCCATCTTAATCCACTGTCTAACACTGAGACTGATCCATCTTTAACCACTGTCTAACACTGAGACTGATACATCTCTAACAACTGTCTAACACAGACTGATCCATCTTAAACCACTGTCTAACACTGAGATTGATCTATCTCTAACCACTGTCTAACACTGAGACTGATCCATCTCTAACCACTGTCTAACACTGAGACTGATCCATCTCTAGCCACTGTCTAACACTGAGACTGATCCATCTTTAACCACTGTCTAACACTGAGACTGATCCATCTTAATCCACTGTCTAACACTGAGACTGATCCATCTCTAACCACTGTCTAACACTGAGACTGATCCATCTTAATCCACTGTCTAACACTGAGACTGATCCATCTTAATCCACTGTCTAACACTGAGACTGATCCATCTTTAACCACTGTCTAACACTGAGACTGATACATCTCTAACAACTGTCTAACACTGAGACTGATCCATCTTCAACCACTGTCTAACACTGAGATTGATCTATCTCTAACCACTGTCTAACACTGAGACTGATCCCTCTAACCACTGGGGATGTGTGAGGTCACAACCATGTGAGTGTTGGTTTGTGAGTGTGTGTGTGAGATTCTGTGTGTGTGTGAGGTTGTATGAGGTTGCGTGTGTGTATGAGGTTGTGTGTGTGTATGTGTGTGTGTGAGGTTCTGTGTGTGTGTTGTTCTCTCTCTCCGTGTGTGTGTGTGTGTGTGTGTGTGTGTGTGTGTGTGAGAGAGAGATCTATCAGGAGCACACAGAGGCTGCAGCCATGTGATCCTAGCCAGGGAAGGAGATAGCTAGCAATGTCACAGCCACAGTCACTCTGCATCACCATCAACCTCCGATCAACACCCGCTGAAGTCTCCCCTTGGAGACACACACACACACACACACACACACACACACACACACACACACACACACACACACACACACACACACACACACACACACACACACACACACACACACACACACACACAAAGGTGTCAGTAGCAGTTGACAGCGATGTTAGTTAATATGGTGTAACGTTACAGCAGAGTGTCTCTATGGAACAATATGTTTCTGCAGTATGTGGACAGAGAGAGAGAGATAGGGAGAAGCAGTGTGTGTGTGTGTGTGTGTGTGTGTGTGTGTGTGTGTGTGTGTGTGTGTGTGTGTGTGTGTGTGTGTGTGTGTTAGATGCACTATTGTAAAGTGTTTGTTCTACTGGATATTATAGGTGAATGCACCAATTTGTAAGTCGCTCTGGATAAGAGCGTCTGCTAAATGACTTAAATGTAATGTAAATGTAATGTGTGTGTGTGTGTGTGTGTGTGTGTGTGTGTGTGTGTGTGTGTGTGTGTTTGGTGGAGAGCTGTGACTGTAGCGTTCCAGACCTGGTTGCCAGATCCTGATCAGGTATCCCCCATAGTGTTTGAGATAACCTGCTGTGGCATGCCACTGAGCAGGTGTGTTTGATTATTCCTGTGCCAGTGCTGTGTGCAGGCAGGAAGCAGGAAGGCAGGGTGTGGGAGCCCCATTGTCAGAGGGTCACCACTGCCCCCTATGGCACATGTTGGTACCGCAGCTCCAATAATGTAGTCCGAAGCAATTCTCTAAAGCCCTGTTTACACTTGGCACTAACATGGATCATGTGACCTGATCTTATCCACATCCTGATCGTGCCCACATTTCCGAAATTTGTCTACACATGGTATTAAAAGGTGTCTCTTATCCGTCCATTGTGTCCGCATTGTGATAAGATTCCCTGGTGGCTCCTTGTAGGCAAATTATTTCACAGCTATTCTTTCAAAATAATATTTATTTATTTATTTTATGACACATATATATGCCATTAGCCTATGGTGCCAGCTGTCAATGATTTCAGGATCAGGATGATTTACATGGTTTAACTGTCCAGATCCATCTACTCTACATAAGACACAATGCATGTCTGACTACTTCCTGAAGTGATATATATCAGTGTCTAGGTGGGGTCTGACTACCTCCTGAAGTGATCTATATCAGTGTCTAGGTGGGGTCTGACTACCTCCTGAAGTGATCTATATCAGTGTCTAGGTGGGGTCTGACTACTTCCCAAAGTGATCTATATCAGTGTCTAGGTGGAGTCTGACTACCTCCTGAAGTGATCTATATCAGTGTCTAGGTGGGGTCTGACTACTTCCCAAAGTGATCTATATCAGTGTCTAGGTGGAGTCTGACTACCTCCTGAAGTGATCTATATCAGTGTCTAGGTGGGGCCTGACTACCTCCTGAAGTGATCTATATCAGTGTCTAGGTGGGGTCTGACTACCTCCTGAAGTGATCTATATCAGTGTCTAGGTAGAGTCTGACTACCTCCTGAAGTGATCTATATCAGTGTCTAGATGGGGTCTGACTACCTCCTGAAGTGATCTATATCAGTGTCTAGGTGGGGCCTGACTACCTCCTGAAGTGATCTATATCAGTGTCTAGGTGGGGTCTGACTACCTCCTGAAGTCATCTATATCAGTGTCTAGGTGGGGCCTGACTACTTCCTGAAGTGATCTATATCAGTGTCTAGGTGGGGTCTGACTACCTCCTGAAGTGATCTATATCAGTGTCTAGGTAAAGTCTGACTACCTCCTGAAGTGATCTATATCAGTGTCTAGGTGGAGAGGCTGGTGGGGGATGGGGCCCAGGGCATGAGTCAGTCCACATACAGTAGTAGGTGACAGATCCCTCACATTTCCATGTATTTAACACACACACACACACACACACACACACACACACACACACACACACACACACACACACACACACACACACACACACACACACACACACACACACACACACACACACACACACACAATCCTGTCTCCTGCAGCCTCCAGGAAGGTGGAAGACTGATATGGTGTCATCACGGAGGCTAACCCACAGTATGGGAGCGGCCCTTTTCTTCTCCAAACGCAGAAATCAATAGTCAGGATGAAACGGGGTGGAAACAGCACAGGAAGAATGGGGGGGGGGCACAACCTTGATGTGTGTATCCACATTTACAGAGAATGTTGTTTTCCCATCGTTGACCTGGAGTGCGCTGGTTAAGGTAATATGAAGGACAGTAGAATAATGATCCTGCCTGTCTGGAGTATGTACTGCATGGACATGGATGGGAGAGCTTCATTCAATAGGTCTGCATTGGGCTGCCACTGGTTGAAATGCATGGGGGTGATGAGGTAGAGCTGTATGTGCGGTGGGCGCCCAGGTTGACAGGTGTTACAGATCAATTGGTTTCACCACTGATGGCGTGAAGGAAATGAGTTTAGCCTGTGCAAGTCTACGTCCCAAATGGCACCCTATTCCCTACACAGTGCACAGGGCTCTGGTCAAAGCAGTGCACTACAGGGAACAGGGTGCCATTTGAGACAGTGCCTAAGCCTGCATCTGTGAGAAATCACATGCTCTCCTCAGCACGGTGCATCTGCCCAGCAGATATCCAAACATCGTATAGCTGTGAATAATTGACTCTGCCTATAACGCTGTAAACACCAATTAAACAAACTAGACCGGGTAAAGCTAGTACATTTAAAATGTCATCCAAGGAGTCAGAATCCCATGGGACTAATACACAGCCACAGTGGAAAGGGATTTTTGGGGGCAATTGTTCTTTGCTTGCAATCTCGGGAATCGCCCTTGAAGAGCACAGCATCTTTTCATATGCGGGAAACATATTTCTCTTCAAATGTCAATCAATACTATTTTTTTTCATTCCGTCTGGGTGTAGGTTGGACAGAGAATCAAACACGGGCTTTGATCGATACAGATTATCTGTGGTGGTGTGGCATGCAACGTCTGGGTCTTGGAGGAATGTGGAGGTTACTGTGAGGAATGTTAGTGTTGTGGTGGATGGCGCTCTGTTTCAAGCAGAGTTCAATTACAAACTGGGTGGGGGGCCCTGGGGCTGGGATTCACACGTTAGAATCAGCCATAGAGAACAACCAGTACATGAGTCATAACAGAGAAACCACCACACAGAGAGGGCCTTTAAATGGGTTATAACAGAGAAACCACCACACAGAGAGGTCCTTTAAATGGGTTATAACAGAGAAACCACCACACAGAGAGGTCCTTTAAATGGGTTATAACAGAGAAACCACCACACAGAGGTCCTTTAAATGGGTTATAACAGAGAAACCACCACACAGAGAGGTCCTTTAAATGGGTTATAACAGAGAAACCACCACACAGAGAGGTCCTTTAAATGGGTTATAACAGAGAAACCACCACACAGAGAGGTCCTTTAAATGGGTTATAACAGAGAAACCACCACACAGAGAGGTCCTTTAAATGGGTTATAACAGAGAAACCACCACACAGAGAGGTCCTTTAAATGGGTTATAACAGAGAAACCACCACACAGAGGTCCTTTAAATGGGTTATAACAGAGAAACCACCATGCAGAGAGGTCCTTTACATTTCTATACTCTTCCTGACAGGATATCAGATTGATGACAAACACAGCCTCTCTATCAGCTGGACCAGTTGGCCATGAAGTACCCACACGATGGAAATGAAGCTCCAGTCAGAAAAGAGAAAAGAAATCCCTCATATAAATAACAATCACTGTGGGCCGGTTCTTCATGCAGCAGTGATTCATTACAATGGAGGTGAAAAACCTTCGCCCTGATTACCTCTTCACGGCAATTTCTGTGTGAAAGACCTTTTAATGGCTTGCCCATTCTTTAGTTACGAGCCCCATGGGAATTCCTGTCTGATACCCTCACTCTATTTACACTCATATATACTGTAGCAGACTGACAGACGGGCAGACAGGCGGGCAGACAGGCAGACAGACAGACAGGCGGGCAGACAGGCAGACAGGCAGACAGGCAGACAGACAGGCAGACAGGCAGGCAGACAGACAGGTTTCTACATGGCTGATGTTGAGGGTTTGATAATACTTAATGTTCCATGCTGGGTGTCCTCTCCTCATTACATCTCTAAGTGTCTCAATGGAATAACAGCAGTGGCCCCTGGGGGTCTAACTGGAGTCAATGTGCTAGAGAAACAATGGTGCTTTATTGATCAGCAGCGCCGCGCTCCTTTCTGGTGGCGGTGAGGGAACACGCGCTGCCATCTGTCACGGCTGTTCCGCCTCCTTGCCACCATTTTCCCCACAAATGGGTCAGAAATATCAGAATAATCCATTGGAGAAGAGAGGAGTACAGCCCAGAGCCATGACAAAAACCCATGATCATCATTATGACTCGCCGGAGATCAGCCAAGACATTCCTTTAATGCGAACAGGCTGCTGTTGTGACGGACCAGACATGATAGGTTGTGGTTTTCTGTCCCCCTCAAACACCATCAAAGTGTGCCAGTAGCGTGTAAGTACTTGATTAGAATATCTAGGAAATATCAAGATATGGTAATTGGGGGAAAATCATAAAGAGTTTTGAGACTTCTGAGATACGGCATCTGTCCTTTATATTCTGATCAAATCAGAATGTTTAATCTTAAAATAGACTTCCAGACAGTTTAAAAACTTGAAAACATCAGGAATCCTAAATAATAACTGACCAGTGTTTTAGTTGAGGACCTGATATAATTATAATCATGTCAACTTTAGATTGAGGAACTGCAGAGAATTAAAAACATCAACATGTAATTGTACGAGGTCAACTATTTCAATTCCAGTCAATTCACAAAGTAAACCAAATCCAATTCCAATTCAAAATTGTCGTAATTGAAAGCATTGAAAATTGGAATTTCAGTGTACTTCCTGAATTGTCTTGAATTGAAATGGAATTGACCCTAACCCTGAGCCCCACAGTGGACGTTCCCGAGCCCGTTGATCACCTGTGACTGATCTGCGTCCCCCGCAGACTGGACATGGTCTCCTCCAGGTTCTGCCGTAGGTCAGCAATGTTCTTCACTGTCCTCATGCGTCTCGTCTCCGGGTCTTCCCCTGTAATGCACAGAGAAGGGGTTTATGAGAGATGTTGGGCTCTGTGGTGAAGTTTCCCTTAAGTATAGATCTAGGATCAGCTTCCTCTGTCCCAATTCTAACCTTAACCATTACTGGGGAAAAAGCTAAACTGACCCAACATCAGCATCTAGGGGCAACTGCATGTTACACCAGATGGGGCTCCTGTAACATTCTGTTTCCTCAAGACGCCGCCATACATCAGCATCACCAACATCACCATGACAACGCACTCTGACAGGTAGCATGGGTACGCATTCCAAGATGCTGTGCCGACAGTTTGAACCCATCTCAGCTGTCAGGACGGAATTGTCAACGAAACATGTTTTTAGTGGAAAAAGGACAATTCTGCAGTCCTGCCATTTTCAACGCGAACATAGAAACCCACTGCCATGACGCTGCACTCTCCATCTGTAAGCTACAACATATATTTTGCCTCAACAGCTAAATCTCAGATAGTCTTTCAATCTTAGTCAGTCCCATCCAAATGCATTTCATCTCAGTCCAGGACCTTTCCCCTGATTCCAGTTCAGCTCCGACTGTAACCACTTCATGTTTCATATACTTACAATAGTTATATATAAGACTCATTCACAGTAAAGTGCCTGTTGCAGTATATTAAACCCATTCTATTGCAGTATATTAAACCCATTCTACTGCAGTATATTAAATCCATTCTACTGAAGTATATTAAACCCATTCTACTGAAGTATATAAAACCCATTCTATTGCAGTATATTAAACCCATTCTACTATATTAAACCCATTCTACTGAAGTACATTAAACCCATTCTACTGCAGTATATTAAACCCATTCTACTGCAGTATATTAAACCCATTCTACTGCAGTATATAAAACCCATTCTACTGAAGAATATTAAACCCATTCTACTGAAGTATATAAAACCCATTCTACTGCAGTATATTAAACCCATTCTACTGCAGTATATTAAACCCATTCTACTGCGGTATATTAAACCCATTCTACTGCAGTATATTAAACCCATTCTACTGCAGTATATTAAACCCATTCTACTATATTAAACCCATTCTACTGCAGTATATTAAACCCATTCTACTGAAGTATATAAAACCCATTCTACTGCAGTATATTAAACCCATTCTACTGCAGTATATTAAACCCATTCTACTGAAGTATATAAAACCCATTCTACTGCAGTATATTAAACCCATTCTACTGCAGTATATAAAACCCATTCTACTGCAGTATATTAAACCCATTCTACTGAAGTATATAAAACCCATTCTACTGCAGTATATTAAACCCATTTTACTGAAGTATATTAAACCCATTCTACTGCAGTATATTAAACCCATTCTACTGAAGTATATTAAACCCATTCTACTGCAGTATATTAAACCCATTCTATTGCAGTATATTAAACCCATTCTACTGCAGTATATTAAACCCATTCTACTGAAGTATATTAAACCCATT
Organism: Salmo trutta; assembly: GCF_901001165.1. NCBI lineage: Eukaryota > Metazoa > Chordata > Actinopteri > Salmoniformes > Salmonidae > Salmo > Salmo trutta. Next base: position 50,591,936 of record NC_042964.1, on the reverse strand, counting down.
CTACTGAAGTATATTAAACCCATTCTACTGCAGTATATTAAACCCATTCTACTGAAGTATATTAAACCCATTCTACTGAAGTATATAAAACCCATTCTACTGCAGTATATTAAACCCATTCTACTGAAGTATATAAAACCCATTCTACTGCAGTATATTAAACCCATTCTACTGAAGTATATTAATGTCACGTCTGATTTGGACTGGCGGATAGGCGGAATCAAATGCAGGAGACAGAGGTGCTGGAGGTGAGTGTCTTTTAATGAAAACGGACACACACAAACGCCGAAAAGCACAGGGCGCTATACAAAGTGCGCCTGGGAGAAACACCTTCCCATAAAACACAAAATATAATTCAAAGGCAAGGAGCGCAGCCCGGTAAATCCTTCCCGTATAATTTACGCTAACACAACGTGGACAATAAACAATCCCGCACAAAATCCCAACTGAAAACACACATTAAATAAGTCCCCACTAATGACATACACAAAACAGGTGCGGAACAGACAGACAAAACTAAACGATACAGAAACAACGATCGGTGGCAGCTAATAGGCCGGCGACGACGACCGCCGAGCGCCGCCCGACCGAGGAGGGGCGCCACTCTCGTTGGAACCTGTGACAATTAAACCCATTCTACTGAAGTATATTAAACCCATTCTACTGCAGTATATTAAACCCATTCTACTGAAGTATATTAAACCCATTCTACTGAAGTATATTAAACCCATTCTACTGCAGTATATTAAACCCATTCTACTGATGTATATTAAACCCATTCTACTGAAGTATATAAAACCCATTCTACTGAAGTATATTAAACCCATTCTACTATATTAAACCCATTCTACTGCAGTATATTAAACCCATTCTACTGCAGTAAATTAAACCCATTCTACTGAAGTATATAACACCCATTCTACTGAAGTATATAAAACCCATTCTACTGAAGTATATTAAACCCATTCTACTATATTAAACCCATTCTACTGCAGTATATAAAACCCATTCTACTGCAGTATATTAAACCCATTCTACTGAAGTATATTAAACCCATTCTACTGAAGTATATTAAACCCATTCTACTGCAGTATATTAAACCCATTCTACTGCAGTATATTAAACCCATTCTACTGCAGTATATAAAACCCATTCTACTGCAGTATATTAAACCCATTCTACTGAAGTATATAAAACCCATTCTACTGCAGTATATTAAACCCATTCTACTGCAGTATATTAAACCCATTCTACTGAAGTATATTAAACCCATTCTACTGAAGTATATTAAACCCATTCTACTGCAGTATATTAAACCCATTCTACTATATTAAACCCATTCTACTGAAGTATATAAAACCCATTCTACTGCAGTATATTAAACCCATTCTACTGCAGTATATTAAACCCATTCTACTGAAGTATATTAAACCCATTCTACTGCAGTATATTAAACCCATTCTACTGCAGTATATTAAACCCATTCTACTGCAGTATATTAAACCCATTCTACTGCAGTATATAAAACCCATTCTATTGCAGTATATTAAACCCATTCTACTGCAGTATATTAAACCCATTCTACTGAAGTATATTAAACCCATTCTACTGAAGTATATTAAACCCATTCTACTGCAGTATATTAAACCCATTCTACTGAAGTATATTAAACCCATTCTACTGAAGTATATAAAACCCATTCTACTGCAGTATATTAAACCCATTCTACTGAAGTATATAAAACCCATTCTACTGCAGTATATTAAACCCATTCTACTGAAGTATATTAATGTCACGTCTGATTTGGACTGGCGGATAGGCGGAATCAAATGCAGGAGACAGAGGTGCTGGAGGTGAGTGTCTTTTAATGAAAACGGACACACACAAACGCCGAAAAGCACAGGGCGCTATACAAAGTGCGCCTGGGAGAAACACCTTCCCATAAAACACAAAATATAATTCAAAGGCAAGGAGCGCAGCCCGGTAAATCCTTCCCGTATAATTTACGCTAACACAACGTGGACAATAAACAATCCCGCACAAAATCCCAACTGAAAACACACATTAAATAAGTCCCCACTAATGACATACACAAAACAGGTGCGGAACAGACAGACAAAACTAAACGATACAGAAACAACGATCGGTGGCAGCTAATAGGCCGGCGACGACGACCGCCGAGCGCCGCCCGACCGAGGAGGGGCGCCACTCTCGTTGGAACCTGTGACAATTAAACCCATTCTACTGAAGTATATTAAACCCATTCTACTGCAGTATATTAAACCCATTCTACTGCAGTATATTAAACCCATTCTACTGCAGTAAATTAAACCCATTCTACTGCAGTATATTAAACCCATTCTACTGAAGTATATTAAACCCATTCTACTGAAGTATATTAAACCCATTCTACTGCAGTAAATTAAACCCATTCTACTGAAGTATATAACACCCATTCTACTGAAGTATATAAAACCCATTCTACTGAAGTATATAACACCCATTCTACTGAAGTATATTAAACCCATTCTACTGCAGTATATAAAACCCATTCTACTGAAGTATATAACACCCATTCTACTGAAGTATATTAAACCCATTCTACTGCAGTATATAAAACCCATTCTACTGAAGTATATTAAACCCATTCTACTGCAGTATATTAAACCCATTCTACTGAAGTATATAACACCCATTCTACTGAAGTATATTAAACCCATTCTACTGCAGTATATAAAACCCATTCTACTGAAGTATATTAAACCCATTCTACTGCAGTATATTAAACCCATTCTACTGAAGTATATTAAACCCATTCTACTGCAGTATATAAAACCCATTCTACTGAAGTATATTAAACCCATTCTACTATATTAAACCCATTCTACTGCAGTATATTAAACCCATTCTACTGCAGTATATTAAACCCATTCTACTGCAGTATATAAAACCCATTCTACTGAAGTATATTAAACCCATTCTACTGAAGTATATAAAACCCATTCTACTGAAGTATATTAATGTCACGTCTGATTTGGACTGGCGGATAGGCGGAATCAAATGCAGGAGACAGAGGTGCTGGAGGTGAGTGTCTTTTAATAAAAACGGACACACACAAACGCCGAAAAGCACAGGGCGCTATACAAAGTGCGCCTGGGAGAAACACCTTCCCATAAAACACAAAATATAATTCAAAGGCAAGGAGCGCAGCCCGGTAAATCCTTCCCGTATAATTTACGCTAACACAACGTGGACAATAAACAATCCCGCACAAAATCCCAACTGAAAACACACATTAAATAAGTCCCCACTAATGACATACACAAAACAGGTGCGGAACAGACAGACAAAACTAAACGATACAGAAACAACGATCGGTGGCAGCTAATAGGCCGGCGACAACGACCGCCGAGCGCCGCCCGACCGAGGAGGGGCGCCACTCTCGTTGGAACCTGTGACAATTAAACCCATTCTACTGAAGTATATTAAACCCATTCTACTGCAGTAAATTAAACCCATTCTACTGAAGTATATAACACCCATTCTACTGAAGTATATAAAACCCATTCTACTGCAGTATATTAAACCCATTCTACTGCAGTATATAAAACCCATTCTACTGAAGTATATTAAACCCATTCTACTGAAGTATATTAAACCCATTCTACTATATTAAACCCATTCTACTGCAGTATATAAAACCCATTCTACTGCAGTATATTAAACCCATTCTACTGAAGTATATAAAACCCATTCTACTGCAGTATATTAAACCCATTCTACTGCAGTATATAAAACCCATTCTACTGAAGTATATTAAACCCATTCTACTGAAGTATATTAAACCCATTCTACTGCAGTAAATTAAACCCATTCTACTGCAGTAAATTAAACCCATTCTACTGAAGTATATAACACCCATTCTACTGAAGTATATAAAACCCATTCTACTGAAGTATATTAAACCCATTCTACTGAAGTATATAACACCCATTCTACTGAAGTATATTAAACCCATTCTACTGAAGTATATAACACCCATTCTACTGAAGTATATAAAACCCATTCTACTGAAGTATATAACACCCATTCTACTGAAGTATATTAAACCCATTCTACTGCAGTATATAAAACCCATTCTACTGAAGTATATAAAACCCATTCTACTGAAGTATATAAAACCCATTCTACTGCAGTATATAAAACCCATTCTACTGCAGTATATAAAACCCATTCTACTGAAGTATATTAAACCCATTCTACTGAAGTATATTAAACCCATTCTACTGCAGTATATTAAACCCATTCTACTGCAGTACATTAAACCCATTCTACTGCAGTATATTAAACCCATTCTACTGCAGTATATTAAACCCATTCTACTGATGTATATTAAACCCATTCTACTGAAGTATATAAAACCCATTCTACTGCAGTATATTAAACCCATTCTACTGCAGTATATTAAACCCATTCTACTGCAGTATATAAAACCCATTCTACTGAAGTATATTAAACCCATTCTACTGCAGTATATTAAACCCATTCTACTGCAGTATATTAAACCCATTCTACTGCAGTATATTAAACCCATTCTACTGCAGTATATTAAACCCATTCTACTGCAGTATATTAAACCCATTCTACTGCAGTATTACCAGTCTACTGCAGTATATAAAACCCATTCTACTGAAGTATATTAAACCCATTCTACTGCAGTATATTAAACCCATTCTACTGAAGTATATAACACCCATTCTACTGAAGTATATTAAACCCATTCTACTGAAGTATATAAAACCCATTCTACTGAAGTATATTAAACCCATTCTACTGCAGTAAATTAAACCCATTCTACTGAAGTATATAACACCCATTCTACTGAAGTATATAAAACCCATTCTACTGAAGTATATAACACCCATTCTACAGAAGTATATTAAACCCATTCTACTGCAGTATATTAAACCCATTCTACTGAAGTATATTAAACCCATTCTACTGCAGTATATTAAACCCATTCTACTGCAGTATATTAAACCCATTCTACTGAAGTATATTAAACCCATTCTACTGAAGTACATTAAACCCATTCTACTGCAGTATATTAAACCCATTCTACTGAAGTATATTAAACCCATTCTATTGCAGTATATAAAACCCATTCTACTATATTAAACCCATTCTACTGCAGTATATTAAACCCATTCTACTGCAGTATATTAAACCCATTCTACTGAAGTATATTAAACCCATTCTACTGAAGTATATTAAACCCATTCTACTGCAGTATATTAAACCCATTCTACTGCAGTATATTAAACCCATTCTACTGAAGTATATAAAACCCATTCTACTGAAGTATATTAAACCCATTCTACTGCAGTATATTAAATCCATTCTACTATATTAAACCCATTCTACTGAAGTATATTAAACCCATTCTACTGAAGTATATAAAACCCATTCTACTGAAGTATATTAAACCCATTCTACTGCAGTATATTAAACCCATTCTACTGCAGTATATAAAACCCATTCTACTGAAGTATATTAAACCCATTCTACTGCAGTATATTAAACCCATTCTACTGAAGTATATAAAACCCATTCTACTGAAGTATATTAAACCCATTCTACTGAAGTATATTAAACCCATTCTACTGAAGTATATTAAACCCATTCTACTGAAGTATATTAAACCCATTCTACTGCAGTATATTAAACCCATTCTACTGAAGTATATTAAACCCATTCTACTGCAGTATATTAAACCCATTCTACTGCAGTATATTAAACCCATTCTACTGAAGTATATTAAACCCATTCTACTGAAGTATATTAAACCCATTCTACTGCAGTATATAAAACCCATTCTACTGCAGTATATTAAACCCATTCTACTGAAGTATATTAAACCCATTCTACTGATGTATATTAAACCCATTCTACTGCAGTAAATTAAACCCATTCTACTGGGGAGCTACTAATAAGCAGTAGAGTGCTACATTACTTGTGGGCTGTATTCCAAATGGCACCCAATTCCCTACATAGTGCACTACTTTTGACCAGAGCCCTATGGAGCCCTAATCCCTACATACTGCACTACTTTTGGCCAGAGCCCTATAGGCCATGTTCAAAAGTAATGCAATGTGCAGGGAAAAAGGTGCCATTTGGATTTTACCCGTGGCAGTGTCTTCCCACAAACACAGTCGTAGACACAACAGCTGTAGGAAGACACTACAGTGCTATAGTCCAAGGGCAAGGCCCCGCATATCTGCCTGCCTAGTCCAATTAGGCCTGGCTATGCTCCAGCCATCATCGCCTCTGTCAGCGGACACCATGGGCTGGTAATTAACATGAGTTGTGGGAGACCCAAAATGGATGCCAGTCACAGCAGTTTCCAGTTTCAAGGCACAACAAAAAAAGAACCCGTCTCCTCAAAGGAGCGTTGCAGAATGAGTCGGCACACGCGTCTAATGAGGGAATAACAGAATGTGTCAGCGCTGCTGATAAAGTTTTCATGCTTTTTCTATTTCACATTGGAACGCGGTAACCACGCCAACACTGGGCCAAATGTGGTGAATGCGTGTGGGTTTTTAAAATGGCTTGTCATGTTCCTTTGTGTTGAACTTTTTGTTCACTAAACAGTCAACCAGCGCTTAACATTTAGAGAACGAATATACTCCACACAAGCTGAATATTAACTTACCGTTTGGTGCATCACCCCAACATACAACGCAGAGTGAATGCTTTCATTGTGTTATAAAGTACATACATAGTGAGTACAGAGTCCATCAAACTCTGTCAGCAACCTTCAAAGCTGACCTGATTTTGGAAGAGCTGGTGAGCGGCACCTCTAAACTGTGTTCACGCATCACTGCTTCTGTCAAGAGGACTGATACAGCTTGCGCACACACGCACACGCATACACACACACACACACACACACACACACACGCACACGCATACACACACACACACACTCCGAGGGTGTCTCAGGGGGAGCTGGGATAGGCAAAAAAACACATTTCCATTTCCCCCATGCATATTAATACACACAGGTACATGTGTGAAACAGGACAAATATAATCACCCATCTAACTACTTATTATATACACACACTCACACACAGCTATGTCTTACTATACCCCTAAACCTAACCCTAACCTGAACCCTAAACCTTACCGTAGCGCCTAAACCTAACTAATTTTAACCCTAACCCTAACTCCTGAGCCTAAAATAGCCTTTTTACAAGTGAGGACTGGAAAAATGTCCTCCCTTCTCAGATTTTTGTTGATTTACTATTCTTGTGAGGAAATCTGGTACTCACAGGTACAGTAAAACGTGTACACACACACAATTTTGGACTATTTAACCCTGACCCCTGACCCCATAGACGTGAGCCCGGTTCAGAATCAGTCCTTTCAGGGAGGCTGTTAAGATCTGAGGTGGGACCAAGCCCAGGCAGCATCCGTTAACCCCGAGCCACGGGGGTGGCCAATCAATGCCTCTCTATGCCGTCTACGGTTTCAGACTTAAAAGGGAACACAAAAGAGCTGGACAGCCTTGTATAATGTACTCAATAGGACATTGAATGGCTTTTAGAGCCCTTTAATTTGACTGTTGTGTGTCTCACTGTCAGCTGAAAGGATATAGAGAGGGAGAGCGAGAGAGCGAGCGAGAGAGAGAGAGAGAGAGAGAGAGAGAGAGAGAGAGAGAGAGAGAGAGAGAGAGAGCAGAGAGAGAGAGAGCAGAAAGAGCGAGAGCAGAAAGAGCGAGAGAGAGAGAGAGAGAGCAGAGAGAGAGAGCAGAAAGAGCGAGAGCAGAAAGAGCGAGAGAGAGAGAGAGCAGAGAGAGCAGAGAGAGAGAGAGAGAGCAGAGAGAGAGAGAGAGAGAGAGAGAGAGAGCAGAGAGAGAGAGAGCATAAAGAGCGAGAGCAGAAAGAGCGAGAGAGAGAGAGAGAGAGCAGAGAGAGCAGAGAGAGAGAGAGAGAGAGAGCAGAGAGAGAGAAGTGAGGAGGAATGCTCATATCATGTCTGTGTGGGTGGGGTGTGGCAAGTTGGTCTGAGAGACAGTCTCAAAACTGCAATACATCTTCAAAACCTTCCCCTACCTCCATCCCTCTCTCTATTCGTCTCCTCGCTTCACCCTATCCTCGCCGACAAAGATCCAATCACAGTCCAATTATAAAGGGACACAAACAGGGTTGGCCCTGGGGGGATCAGGGCTGGACACAGTGTGCATCCCAACTGGCCCCCTATTCCCTATAGTGGGTTATGGGCCCTGGTTAAAAGTAGTGCACTACATAGGGAACTAAATAGGGAATAGGGTGCTATTTAGGATGCAACCATGCTCTCAGTGATTTAGCCGCGGGGAGTGATTCATAGAGCGGTAATGGAGTGGAGCATTCACCTAAAGCAGAGTGCTGCTCTGTTATTACACCATCACTCACTACCATCACTCACTATTATCACTCACTATTATCACTCACTATTATCACTCACTACCATCACTCACTACCATCACTCACTACCATCACTCACTATTATCACTCACTACCATCACTCACTACCATCACTCACTACCATCACTCACTACCATCACTCACCACCATCAGTCACTTCCATCACTCACCACCATCACTCACCACCATCACTCACCACCATCACTCACCACCATCACTCACCACCACCACCACCACCCACCACTCACCATCACCACTCACCACCATCACTCACTACCATCACTCACTACCATCAGTCACTTCCATCACTCACCACCACCACCACCACCACCACCACCCACCCCCACCACCCACCACCACCACCCACCACTCACCATCACCACCCACCACCATCACTCACCACCATCACTCACCACCACCCACTACCATCACTCACTACCATCACTCACCATCACTCACTACCATCACTCGCCACCACCCACCACCATCACTCACCACCACCACCACTCACCACCACCACCACCACCACCACTCCCCATAGGCACACCCAACAGGTAATATGTACCATTCATTTTATACTCACACCACTCACCACCACCACTCCCCATAGACACACCCAACAGGTAATATGTACCATTCATTTTATACTCACACCACTCACCACCACCACTCCCCATAGGCACACCCAACAGGTAATATGTACCATTCATTTTATACTCACACCACTCACCACCACCACTCCCCATAGGCACACCCAACAGGTAATATGTACCATTCATTTTATACTCACACCACTCACCACCACCACTCCCCATAGGCACACCCAACAGGTAATATGTACCATTCATTTTATACTCACACCACTCACCACCACCACTCCCCATAGGCACACCCAACAGGTAATATGTACCATTCATTTTATACTCACACCACTCACCACCACCACTCCCCATAGGCACACCCAACAGGTAATATGTACCATTCATTTTATACTCACAGGCGGTCAGATTAGATTTTGGGAGCGAAAGGTAATAATATTGACGTCGAAATAAGTGTGAAGTATGTAAATATTAATATGTAAACATTAATAATTTGGTATTTGCCGCAAATAATACTGTTAAAAAGAAATGATACTATTGATGCCGTTATTAAACCAGATTGTAAAAAAGGAAATAGGTGTTAAGAGATTATGAGGAAAGGTTTAGGTCTTAGATTTCTCCCGCACCGTGTTCACTGGAAATCTAGAGATCAATAACATTATTTGCATCTAAATGATATGAATGTTTGAGTAACAAAAGCCGTGAACCTCATTCTAGACTGTTTATGACGGGGGGAATATAGCTGCAAGCACCACTTGACAACGTGGTACCAGGGAAGGTGATCTCAGCCACAGTCAGATGCATCGCTATTCAAGTCCCTGCTGAGCACAACAATCATGCTACGATGCAGCGACAGCACCGCAAGCCACAGGTTGACCCACACAAATATGAACACACACACACCAGCATTTACACACAGATGCGTGCACACACACACACACGCACACACGCACACACGCACATACACACGTGCGTGTGCACACACGCACACACACACCCAACACCACCACAGGCCACAGGTTCAGCAGCTGCCTAGTATCACTCTCCCTCTCTTCAATAATGCATGTTCTCTTTAGCTTGAGGCCCGCACCTCTCCTGGAGAGAGTGAACACCACTCCCTGCTCCACACATCCTAATGAGTCCAGCTAACACCGTGTCTCACAAAACACACCAGGGGCTCGGCAAGGCTTGCTCGCATGCACCAAACTCTGAATACGCCTTCGTGCAGAGAATGTCAACTCAAATCATTCAAACCCATTTCTATTGTCACCCACAATCCTCTCTGTGTTAGATAGCATGTGTCAACTCTCCGCAGCTTGCTGCAGCCACACGCCTGAGAGGAAGGACAAACTGGATCCAGAGTGTTATGACTTCTCTCAGCTAAAACCTGTGCTGCTGAGTTCTGTCCTAACAGGCAGTACAGCACTGAGCTGCTTGTTATACCACATCCAATATATCGTTCCCTGAGGCAAAACCCTGAGCTGCCATACTGTACTATACTGCAGCTGGGCAGGCTGGGCACTTTTACTGCCAACTTTGTGTGGAAATGGGCTTTAGGAGGTACTGTAACTATCCGGATAGATCACACAGACAGGGATAGTATGGATGGATTACTGTCACTGTTGTATTCACAGCCAGGGAGGGAGCGCGTACGCTGCAGCTGGCAACAGCACTGGTACCTCTTCAAGAATGGGACAATTTGGGGCTGGGCTTTTTCAGTGCAAATACGAGCTATTACTACTACAGTGATTATTTATGTTACTACTATTACTACTACAATAACACCACAATGATTATTTATGTTACTACTATTACTACTACAATAATACCACAATGAGTATTTATGTTACTACTATTAATACTACAGTGATTATTTATGTTACTACAATTACTACTACAGTGATTATTTATGTTACTACTATTACTACTACAATAATACCACAATGATTATTTATGTTACTACTATTACTACTACAACAATACCACAATGATTATTTACGTTACTACTATTGCTACTACAGTGGTTATTTATGTTACTACTATTACTACTACAACAATACCACAATGATTATTTATGTTACTACTATTACTACTACGGTGATTATTTATGTTACTACTATTACTACTACAATAATACCACAATGATTATTTATGTTACTACTATTACTACTACAACAATACCACAATGATTATTTATGTTACTACTATTGCTACTACAGTGATTATTTATGTTACTACTATTACTACTACAACAATACCACAATGATTATTTATGTTACTACTATTACTACTACGGTGATTATTTATGTTACTACTATTACTACTACAATAATACCACAATGAGTATTTATGTTACTACTATTACTACTACAGTGATTATTTATGTTACTACTATTACTACTACAGTGATTATTTATGTTACTACTATTACTACTACAATAATACCACAATGATTATTTATGTTACTACTATTACTACTACAATAATACCACAATGAGTATTTATGTTAATACTATTACTACAGTGATAGCACAGTGATTATTTATGTTAATGCTATTACTACTACAATAATACCACAATTAGTATTTATGTTACTGCTATTACTACTACAGTGATACCACAATGATTATTTATGTTACTACTATTACTACTACAATAATACCACAATGAGTATTTATGTTACTGTTATTACTACTACAATAATACCACCATGAGTATTTATGTTACGGTTATTACTACTACAATAATACCACCATGAGTATTTATGTTACTGCTATTATTACTACAATAATACCACAATGATTATTTATGATACTGATATTACTACCAGTGTTTCTACTATTACTAAAATGATTATTTCTGTTAGCACTACTAATAACACAACCACTACCACACAGTAACTATGACTACCTTTACCTGACACTACTACCCAAGCTTCAGTCCACTACCACACAGTAACTATGACAACCTTTACCTGACACTACTACCCAAGCTTCAGTCCACTACCACACAGTAACTATGACAACCTTTACCTGACACTACTACCCAAGCTTCAGTCCACTACCACACAGTAACTATGACTACCTATACCTGACACTACTACCCAAGCTTCAGTCCACTACCACACAGTAACTATGACAACCTTTACCTGACACTACTACCCAAGCTTCAGTCCACTACCACACAGTAACTATGACTACCTTTACCTGACACTACTACCCAAGCTTCAGTCCACTACCACACAGTAACTATGACTACCTTTACCTGACACTACTACCCAAGCTTCAGTCCACTACCACACAGTAACTATGACTACCTTTACCTGACACTACTACCCAAGCTTCAGTCCACTACCACACAGTAACTATGACTACCTTTACCTGACACTACTACCCAAGCTTCAGTCCACTACCACACAGTAACTATGACTACCTATACCTGACACTACTACCCAAGCTTCAGTCCACTACCACACAGTAACTATGACTACCTTTACCTGACACTACTACCCAAGCTTCAGTCCACTACCACACAGTAACTATGACTACCTTTACCTGACACTACTACCCAAGCTTCAGTCCACTACCACACAGTAACTATGACTACCTTTACCTGACACTACTACCCAAGCTTCAGTCCACTACCACACAGTAACTATGACTACCTTTACCTGACACTAGTCAGCAGCACTACCAGAACAGCAGCTCCACATCCAGCTGTACATACAACCGTACGGATGGAGACCTGTGTACGCCCCTGTGTGATGCCTACGTTGTAGTTGTGTGTGTGACTCACAGCGTGTGTGTGGCTTATAGAGTGTGTGACTAAGGGTGTGTGACTAAAGGTGTTTGTGTGGGTGTTACGTTGTGAGTGTGTGTGTGTTACGGTGTAAGCGTGTGGGTGTGTGGGTGTGTGTATTACAGCGAGAGAGTGTGACTAAGGTTGTGTGTGTGTGTGTGTGTGTGAGAGACTTACAATGTGGGTGTGTGTGCAGCACCTGCTCCAGGTCACCCAGCATGGTGAGGATCACCTCCTTGTCCAGCTGAGCCGTGCCCTCGCGGGCGCCCCCCTCCGCCTCCTCCTCCGCCCAGTACCCCCTCTCCCTGCCACCCTGGACCCCGACCCTGGTGCCCGCCGCTGATGCCACCTCGTCGTCCGAACGCCCACTGCTGCCCTCTTCATCCGTACCCTCCTCCCTGGGCTTCCCCAGCTGCCCACGTAGCGTCTCCCGAGGCGGTTGCTGTTGCCCGCCCAGCGATGCCCGCCCGACCGCCGTGCACCTCCATGGCACAGGGATGAGGGAGTGCTCCGACTGGGAGAGAACTTTGGTCAGGGAGAGGGACAGGGAGCGCGCCCTGGTGCCCCTCGCACCCCTGCCATCCCTGGCTGGCTCCTTCCTGGGGCTGCCCCCACGCGCTGGGGATGATGACAAGGATGAAGAGGATTTGGAAGGCGTGGGCGGGTCATCTAGCTCGAAGGAGTACACCCGCTGCTCGCCCTCGCTCAGCAGTGTCAGGTTGGTCAGGGAGCGCTGCTTGCGGAGGTTCAGGTTGTCTGGTAGGGGCTGGGGGGGTCGGCGAGGGGGGCTTCCACCCTGGTACACGGAGAACTCGGCGCCTCTCTTCATCTTCACCTCCTTTCTCTCATTCACTCTCTCTCTGTTCGTCAGTGGGTCTGTGCTGGTCCACCTGTTTGGCTCTGTTCCCGTTCACATTCTGGCAGTGGTGGCTGGTGAGCCGGAGGAAGTGAGAGGAGAAGAGGGTGGCGAGAGAGGTGAAGACTCCTCTATCTGTGGGGGGGGCTTAGGTGGCCCCGTGTCCAGCGCTCACCGAGGGTCCAGGCTTCATCCAGACGGAGGGAGTGAGGGATGGAGGGATGGAAGGCATGTTGCAGATGCCTGGATGAAAAACTCCCCCCTCACGCACAGCAGAGTCCAGAGCCATCCTCCAGACATTGCATTCCCATGGTCACCCAGCTAATAACTGGTGCCACAGACACACATCAACAAAGAAAACAGACACTGCTTTACCTCCCACCTCCTCCTCTTCTCTCTCTCTCCTCCACCTCAAAACAGCAAGAAGCGGTGAGGGGTGTGGATGAATGCGATTTTACATCTCTCTCTCTCCTCCGTTCTATTCTACTCTCTCTCTGCTTCTCTCTCTCTGCTTCTCCCTCTCTGCTTCTCCCTCTCTGCTTCTCCCTCTCTGCTTCTCTCTCTCTGCTTCTCCCTCTCTGCTTCTCCCTCTCTTTATCTTTCTCTATTAAGAGTAGAGGGGAGCATTTCATTCCTCTCTCCCTCTCTGCTCTCCTGTTAATTACCAGCTCAGCAGAGCCTTTGCTTCTCTCCCTCTCTCCTCTCCTCACACCAGAGAATGGAGCCAGCACTCAATCTCTCCGCTCTGTTCATTTTAGCATTCAGCCTGCAATTCTATCCTTCCTCTCCCTCTGCCGCTCTCTCTCTTACTCTCTGCCTCATCTGTTTCTCCCTCCTCTCTCTCTCTCTCTCTCTCTCTCTCTCTCTCTTTCTCTTGTCTCGCTGGTTTCCCTTTCCTCTGCTGCAGTAGTGGCAGTCTCTGCTGTGGCTACTGCCGACCATCAAAGCACGTGTCTTCAGTCTCCACGTCTGCCCACTTCAGTTCAGGAAACGCCTCACCACAAGTCGCAGGGTACTTGGGTTGTATGTGTGTGAGTGAAAGAGAGTCAAAGGATGAAAACGCATGTTCAACACTGCTGCCTCCCCCTCTTCTCCTCCTCTTCTCCCTCTTCTCCTCCTCCTCCTCTTCTCCCTCTTCTCCTCCCCCTCCTCTCCTCCTCTTCTCCCTCCTCTCCTCCTCTTCTCCCTCCTCTCCTCCTATTCTCCTCTTCTCCCTCTTCTCCTCCTCCTCCTCCTCCTCCTCCTCTCCTCCCTCTTCTCCTCCCCCTCCTCTTCTCCTCCCCTTCTCCTCCTTCCCTTCTCCCTCTTCTCCTCCCTTTCTGCTCCTTCCCTTCTCCCTCTTCTCCTCCCTTTCTGTTCCTCCCCTTCTCCCTCTTCTCCTCCCTCTTCTCTCTCTTCTCCTCCTCTCCCTCTTCTCCTCCCTTTCTTCTCCTCCCCTTCTCCCTCTTCTCCTCCCTCTTCTCTCTCTTCTCCTCGTCTCCCTCTTCTCCTCCTCTCCCTCTCCTCCTCCCCTTCTCCTCCTCCCCTTTGCCCTCTTCTCCTCCCTTTCTCCTCCTCCCCTTTGCCCTCTTCTCCTCCCTTTCTCCTCCTTCCCTTCTCCCTCTTCTCCTCCCTTTCTCCTCCTCCCCTTTGCCCTCTTCTCCTCCCTTTCTCCTCCTTCCCTTCTCCCTCTTCTCCTCCCTTTCTCCTCCTCCCCTTTGCCCTCTTCTCCTCCCTTTCTCCTCCTTCCCTTCTCCCTCTTCTCCTCCCTTTCTCCTCCTCCCCTTTGCCCTCTTCTCCTCCCTTTCTCCTCCTTCCCTTCTCCCTCTTCTCCTCCCTTTCTCCTCCTCCCCTTCGCCCTCTTGTCCTCCCCCTCTCCTCCTCTTCTCCTCCCCTTATCCCACTTCTCCTCCCCCTCTTCTCCTCCCCTTCTCCCCCCTCTCCCTCTCTGCTTTCCCTGATAAAAACCAGAGTGACTGGGAGTTGTTTGGACAGCACACCTGCGAGTTGCGGCTCCCTGATAGCCGTGCTGCGCTGATGCACAGGCTAATTAAACGTTATAGGGTTAATGAGGTAAAGAGTAAAGCCCCGGCTCTCCTCTAGCCTCGACAAGACTGCAGACTGTCTGTCAACAGCTTCAACACTTCCTCTAGTATTAATAACCTCAACAGTACAGACACACACACCATAGACAAACAACAGCCTCCATGTGACCACACATGCTATAAGCTCGTGATGCAGAGAAACTCATGGTAGCAGTTGCCCTGAGCAACCATATCCAAGGTGACATTAACTGCCATGGACAGAGATGGTATTTACAGTTGTAGGATCTTAATTTGACCCGTTTCTCCCCAGACATTTTTGTAGCGGTTGATACATTTTTAGTTAAAGTCTGACATTTTAAAATGTGTGCCAAGAGTGTGCAAAGCTGTTATCGAGGCAAAAGGTGGCTACTTTGAAGAATCTCAAATATAAAATATATTTTGATTTGTTTAACACTTTTTTGGGTTACTACATGATTCCATATGTGTTATTTCATAGTTTTGATGTCTTCACTATTATTTGAAATAAAGAAAAACCCTGGAATGAGTAGGTGTGTCCAAACGTTTGACTGGTACTGTATGTCTACCTCTACATTGACGCTACACTGATCTTCTGTGAAATGACTGTAAGTTACTCTGTCCGTTAAACAACCAAAATGTAAATTAAAATGTAAACTCAGCGCTGCAGGAAATTTTGCCCGAAGATGATGAACCATAAGTAGCTTTTTGAAAGACTTCCTTCACTATAGAGGCTACTGCAGACTCACACTGCAGAGGCAAGGAGCAGTTCAGGAGTCCAAACTGAGAAAAAAAAACAAGGGTGCAGTTTCTCCTAGGTACAGATCTAGGATCTGCATTCCCTCCCCGAATCCTAACCTTATGAATAGTGAGGGAAAAACAAAACTGACCCAAGATCAGTGTCTGGGGGCAACACAATCGTCCTGATACAGAAGTGAACCACCATTTATCATTTACATACGTTCATAAAAAGACCCCAAAAAGCACAAAAATCAGACTTTCTGAGTAGAGCGTTTCTCCAAACATTTTCATAAATGAACAAATCAAAGCAGAAAGTTCAATGGAGTCTCGCTGACCGCGGCGCTCATTGTGCCGTGACCACAGTGTGTATATTACAGGTTTGGCGATGTAAAAACACAACATTCCAGACATTTGACTTTAGGTGTGGCTTTGTAAAGGCATACATTTAGAGGACTAAAGTAGAGCTATGTAGGGACCGTTCCCTTTGTAGATGACGATTTGGGGAGCCATTTGTTTTGTGACAAAACAATCGTTTGTTTTCCCATTCCCAAATGACAAACCAGCTTATAGTAGAGCAAGGCCTAAGACACGCAGTATGTTAAGTTAACATGCAGACCCACTAGGCAGGAATACACAGCAATATCTATTTTCTATGTTACAATAGATGTGCTATGATTTGGCAGATACCTGACCTGCAACACCAAAGCTACGTAATAACACATCATCATTTCCAAGGGACATTATCCACATTACATTTCCATTGCATTAAAATTCTATCAGTCTCTGTGTAAATGCCAACCTGAGCTGCAGCCCAGCCCACCACCCAGATAATACAGATTCTAGCAATCTCTGTCTCCTGCAGCCTCTGGCCACTGTCTATCCGGATGAGCCGCCACATCCCCACAGCTAGAACAAGACGCCGGGCGCCGGGGCATAACCAACGGCAACTGAGTAAACAAAGGGCCACAGATGCCTCCAATGTCCGCCAGTCGTTCCTGACCTTTTCCCTTCGCCGTGTGAGGTGGGGATCAAGGGACTCCCCGTGCTACCTCAAACACACACACACACACACACACACACACACACACACACACACACACACGTCAGCGAGTGTTGCCTACCTGAGATTTCTTCCAGGCACTGCTTGGCAGTCTTGCTGTAGACCAGGTCTCCCTTGGTGGGGCTGAGGCAGTGGTCTGTGGGGGCCACCGTGGTACAGTCGTTCTCGGAGTACGTCCTGGGAGAAACAAACAAAGCCATGGTTATTCAGGAGACACATTGCATAGAGCGTTTGTTTTCATGTGGTAAAAAACCCAACGGGAGCTGGACTGAAATACTTCTATTTGTGCTTTTTCGTATTTTCAACAGACGAAGATGAATATCTCAGGAGGATCTCTTAGATGAAGTGAGGTTTTGTGGGTGAAGGGAAGTTTGTCTCTATCTGTGTGTACATGTGTGTGTGTGCATGCATGAGCCTGCCTATGTGGAGTCAAAATCCACATACTGGCTTGCATTCCCTGTCTCCCTATAGCCTATGGGCCCTGGTCAAAAGTAGTGCACTAAAAAGGGAATAGGGTGCCATTTGGTAGGCAGCCTGTGTTTGTTCCCTTGCCTTGGGCAGAGATGTGAGAAACCCAGCCAGACGTCCTGACGGCTGCTAGATAACTCTCCCTCACCGGCACACCCACAATAAAGCCTTTCCCCAGCCACCTGCACCGCCACAGATAAACTGGCATCCACAGAATGCTGCATCAGCCAATGAGTTGAGCACTGTGAAACCTTGGTTTCTAACATCCGCCCTACAAACTACTTCTGCATACATAGGATTTCACAGAGAGAGACATTCAGAAATATGGCAGCAATTTGAAAGCCTGTAAAAAATGTAGGAATGGGTAAATGAATTGTTCACTGGGGGAGGGTATATATTCTGACAACTCAGTTTAGGAATGTATGTTATAAAGATGTACAACAAGGATCTCAAATCAGTCTAAAAATACCCTGAGAAATGTACTGAGAACAAAACAAAGCACAGCACAACCAATCATAAGTGAGAATCTCAGGTTGAATCAGGTCAGAGAGAGGACGCACATACAGTGTTAACGTCACACAGCAGTGCCCTACAATCACCTCCCTGGCTGCTGTCAAAGGCGGAGGCAGGGGGACTGTAATCAACGAAACACAAACTGCAGCTAACTGCTGCTGCCTCTGCTCTTCTCAGCCTATGCCCCGGCTGCTCTGCTGTGGCACAGGAGAGGGAAGAAACCTAATTGGCCCTGAAATGATGGTAAATTGCGGCGCAGCGGGAGGCCCTAAGTGCGAGGCCGCTGACAGTTCCTCCTCTGTCAGGCAGGTGGGCAGGGGCACACCTCCCTCCGGAAGGGAGTGAGAGAAACAGAGGAAAGGGGGAGGGAGGGAGACATGGGATACTATAGCCGGGATTGGACAAGCGAAGGGGAGAGGTAGGCAGGAGTGTGAGTGATCAGGTAGAACTGAGCATGTCAACCTGTTGGCTGCTGAGCCACAGAAGACAACGTGCTTTTCATTTTGGTTGATTGCATCTTGGTTAAGTAGCTGAGCCGCTCATGATTAGGACCTGATGAATACAAAGTAGGAGAGAGATATGAAGAGAATCCCTTTTTAATGGCATGACATTACAGTGTATTTTGTGCGTTGCTTGTCTCCCATTTAATGCAGATGGAGAACAGGTTGGAGAACAACAGCTGTCACCTGCATCTGCCTATGAATGGTAATCAGGGATGCCTGTTAATGGGCAAGACGGCGAGGTGCATTGGACGGATTAAGACGAATTCTCATTGGTGAGTCAGCGAGCAGCAGAGTGCATTGTGTGCCAAGGTTGAACCCTTTTTGGAAATTATAGAGAAAGAGAAGAGAGAGAAAAGTTCCTCGGAAGCCGATTATGGCTCGTTAATAGAATCCCCCCCCCCCACTCCCCCCCACTGTTGTTAGCACGCCCGCCATCATGCACAGGCTCTGTCTCTGACATCACAAAGCCCCTATCCAGCGACCCCCATCCAGTCGACAGATTGAAAGGTGGGAAATTAGCTTTGATGGGTGGCTTCCGTCTGGAATCAAGGCTTCCAACTCTCACTCTAATAATAGGGCTTATTTGGGGCGCCAAGGGATGCAGAGATTCAATTGGTTGTACACAGGAGTGTGACTGGACGGGCCAGCCCTCGTGTGTCTGTGTGTGACTGTAGGGTTATCAAACGAGCCTTGGCACCACATGCAGTCCCGTGGGCACAATGACAGAAGGCGGGATGCGGATAAAGGAGTGGAAGTATGGAGGGATGGATGAGGGCCTCTTTTCTCTGTCTCCCCATGAAACCTGTTCTAGATGGATCATGATGAGAGATCAGTCAAGACGCAGTCTGCGTCCCAAATAGCTCCCTATTTCCTAGAGCAGAGACCTGTGGGCCATGGTCAAAAACAGGCCTCTGGTCAAAAGTAATGCACAAGACAGGGCTGCCATTGGGATCAGATGCATTTGATAAGACAAGTAAGGTTAAAAGAAAGGCTGGAAATTCATCTTGGAGTATAACTGTCACTTTAGCAGAAGACATTTTAAACAAACATGCCCAATAATTCCCTCTCAATTCCACTAACAACGAGTCTCAAAAACTGTCCAAATAAATCTTTTTTTTTGTATTGTTCTCAACAAAGTTGAACTCCTTCGCAGAAATCAAGTGGCAAACAAGAGACATTTCCTGCATATAAACACCCAAATGATGGACGGTTCAGACACAAGTTCAGCTGTACTATGTCAGGTGGAACAGAGGGCCTTGGGGTAATGCTGCAGGCAAAGACATCAGGACATGGAGGTAGTGAGGTTAGTTTGGACTGTCATTCTAACAACCTGCTGAGGTTAGTTTGGACTGTCATTCTAACAACCTGCTGAGGTTAGTTTGGACTGTCATTCTAACAACCTGCTGAGGTTAGTTTGGACTGTCATTCTAACAACCTGCTGAGGTTAGTTTGGGCTGTCATTCTAACAACCTGCTGAGGTTAGTTTGGGCTGTCATTCTATAACAACCTGCTGAGGTTAGTTTGGGCTGTCATTCTATAACAACCTGCTGAGGTTAGTTTGGGCTGTCATTCTATAACAACCTGCTGAGGTTAGTTTGGACTGTCATTCTATAACAACCTGCTGAGGTTAGTTTGGACTGTCATTCTAACAACCTGCTGAGGTTAGTGTGGACTGTCATTCTGACAACCTGCTGAGGTTAGTTTGGACAGTCATTCTATAACAACCTGCTGAGGTTAGTTTGGGCTGTCATTCTAACAACCTGCTGAGGTTAGTTTGGGCTGTCATTTTATAACAACCTGCTGAGGTTAGTTTGGACTGTCATTCTATAACAACCTGCTGAGGTTAGTTTGGACTGTCATTCTAGAACAACCTGCTGAGGTTAGTTTGGACAGTCATTCTATAACAACCTGCTGAGGTTAGTTTGGGCTGTCATTCTATAACAACCTGCTGAGGCTAGTTTGGACTGTCATTCTATAACAACCTGCTGAGGTTAGTTTGGGCTGTCATTCTATAACAACCTGCTGAGGTTAGTTTGGACTGTCAATCTATAACAACCTGCTGAGGTTAGTTTGGACAGTCATTCTAACAACCTGCTGAGGTTAGTTTGGACTGTCATTCTATAACAACCTGCTGAGGTTAGTTTGGACTGTCATTCTATAACAACCTGCTGAGGTTAGTTTGGACTGTCATTCTATAACAACCTGCTGAGGTTAGTTTGGACTGTCATTCTAACAACCTGCTGAGGTTAGTTTCGGCTGTCATTCTATAACAACCTGCTGAGGTTTAGTTTGGACTGTCATTCTATAACAACCTGCTGAGGTTAGTTTGGACTGTCATTCTAACAACCTGCTGAGGTTAGTTTGGACTGTCATTCTATAACAACCTGCTGAGGTTAGTTTGGACTGTCATTCTAACAACCTGCTGAGGTTAGTTTGGGCTGTCATTCTATAACAACCTGCTGAGGTTTAGTTTGGACTGTCATTCTATAACAACCTGCTGAGGTTAGTTTGGGCTGTCATTCTAACAACCTGCTGAGGTTAGTTTGGACTGTCATTCTATAACAACCTGCTGAGGTTAGTTTGGACAGTCATTCTAACAACCTGCTGAGGTTAGTTTGGACTGTCATTCTATAACAACCTGCTGAGGTTAGTTTGGACTGTCATTCTAACAACCTGATGAGGTTAGTTTGGGCTGTCATTCTATAACAACCTGCTGGGGTTAGTTTGGGCTGTCATTCTATAACAACCTGCTGAGGTTAGTTTGGGCTGTCATTCTATAACAACCTGCTGAGGTTAGTTTGGGCTGTCATTCTAACAACCTGCTGAGGTTAGTTTGGGCTGTCATTCTAACAACCTGTTGAGGTTAGTTTGGGCTGTCATTCTGACAACCTGCTGAGGTTAGTTTGGACAGTCATTCTATAACAACCTGCTGAGGTTAGTTTGGGCTGTCATTCTATAACAACCTGCTGAGGTTAGTTTGGGCTGTCATTCTAACAACCTGCTGAGGTT
This sequence comes from Salmo trutta, assembly GCF_901001165.1. Taxonomy (NCBI): domain Eukaryota; kingdom Metazoa; phylum Chordata; class Actinopteri; order Salmoniformes; family Salmonidae; genus Salmo; species Salmo trutta. The sequence continues at coordinate 50,569,883 of NC_042964.1, read as the reverse complement.
AGTTTGGGCTGTCATTCTATAACAACCTGCTGAGGTTAGTTTGGACTGTCATTCTATAACAACCTGCTGAGGTTAGTTTGGACTGTCATTCTATAACAACCTGCTGAGGTTAGTTTGGACAGTCATTCTATAACAACCTGCTGAGGTTAGTTTGGGCTGTCATTCTATAACAACCTGCTGAGGTTAGTTTGGGCTGTCATTCTATAACAACCTGCTGAGGTTAGTTTGGGCTGTCATTCTATAACAACCTGCTGAGGTTAGTTTGGACTGTCATTCTATAACAACCTGCTGAGGTTAGTTTGGACAGTCATTCTAAAAACCTGCTGAGGTTAGTTTGGACTGCCATTCTAACAACCTGCTGAGGTTAGTTTGGACTGTCATTCTAACAACCTGCTGAGGTTAGTTTGGGCTGTCATTCTAACAACCTGCTGAGGTTAGTTTGGACTGTCATTCTAGAACAACCTGCTGAGGTTAGTTTGGACTGTCATTCTATAACAACCTGCTGAGGTTAGTTTGGACTGTCATTCTAACAACCTGCTGAGGTTAGTTTGGGCTGTCATTCTAACAACCTGCTGAGGTTAGTTTGGGCTGTCATTCTAACAACCTGCTGAGGTTAGTTTGGGCTGTCATTCTAACAACCTGCTGAGGTTAGTGTGTACTGTCATTCTGACAACCTGCTGAGGTTAGTTTGGACAGTCATTCTATAACAACCTGCTGAGGTTAGTTTGGGCTGTCATTCTATAACAACCTGCTGAGGTTAGTTTGGGCTGTCATTCTATAACAACCTGCTGAGGTTAGTTTGGACTGTCATTCTATAACAACCTGCTGAGGTTAGTTTGGACTGTCATTCTAACAACCTGCTGAGGTTAGTTTGGGCTGTCATTCTAACAACCTGCTGAGGTTAGTTTGGACTGTCATTCTAGAACAACCTGCTGAGGTTAGTTTGGGCTGTCATTCTATAACAACCTGCTGAGGTTAGTGTGTACTGTCATTCTGACAACCTGCTGAGGTTAGTTTGGACAGTCATTCTATAACAACCTGCTGAGGTTAGTTTGGGCTGTCATTCTATAACAACCTGCTGAGGTTAGTTTGGGCTGTCATTCTAACAACCTGCTGAGGTTAGTTTGGGCTGTCATTCTATAACAACCTGCTGAGGTTAGTTTGGACTGTCATTCTATAACAACCTGCTGAGGTTAGTTTGGACTGTCATTCTAACAACCTGCTGAGGTTAGTTTGGGCTGTCATTCTATAACAACCTGCTGAGGTTAGTTTGGACTGTCATTCTAGAACAACCTGCTGAGGTTAGTTTGGGCTGTCATTCTAACAACCTGCTGAGGTTAGTGTGGACTGTCATTCTGACAACCTGCTGAGGTTAGTTTGGACAGTCATTCTATAACAACCTGCTGAGGTTAGTTTGGACTGTCATTCTATAACAACCTGCTGAGGTTAGTTTGGGCTGTCATTCTATAACAACCTGCTGAGGTTAGTTTGGGCTGTCATTCTAACAACCTGCTGAGGTTAGTTTGGGTTGTCATTCTAACAACCTGATGAGGTTAGTTTGGGCTGTCATTCTATAACAACCTGCTGAGGTTAGTTTGGGCTGTCATTCTATAACAACCTGCTGAGGTTAGTTTGGGCTGTCATTCTGTAACAACCTGCTGAGGTTAGTTTGGGCTGTCATTTTAACAACCTGCTGAGGTTAGTTTGGGCTGTCATTCTATAACAACCTGCTGAGGTTAGTTTGGACTGTCATTCTATAACAACCTGCTGAGGTTAGTTTGGGCTGTCATTCTAACAACCTGCTGAGGCTAGTTTGGGCTGTCATTCTATAACAACCTGCTGAGGTTAGTTTGGGCTGTCATTCTATAACAACCTGCTGAGGTTAGTTTGGGCTGTCATTCTATAACAACCTGCTGAGGTTAGTTTGGGCTGTCATTCTATAACAACCTGCTGAGGTTAGTTTGGGCTGTCATTCTATAACAACCTGCTGAGGTTAGTTTGGGCTGTCATTCTAACAACCTGCTGAGGTTAGTGTGGACTGTCATTCTATAACAACCTGCTGAGGTCAAGTGCACCAGAGCTGAGGGGAAGGCTGTTTACCAGAGCTGAGGGGAAGGCTGTGTGCCAGAGCTGAGGTAAAGGCTGTGCGCCAGAGCTGAGGGGAAGGCAGTGCACCAGAGCTGAGGGGAAGGCTGTGTACCAGAGCTGAGGGGAAGGCTGTGCACCAGAGCTGAGGGGAAGGCAGTGTACCAGAGCTGAGGGGAAGGCAGTGTACCAGAGCTGAGGGGAAGGCAGTGTACCAGAGCTGAGGGAAGGCAGTGTACCAGAGCTGAGGGGAAGGCTGTGTACCAGAGCTGAGGGGAAGGCTGTGCACCAGAGCTGAGGGGAAGGCTGTGTACCAGAGCTGAGGGGAAGGCTGTGCACCAGAGCTGAGGGGAAGGCAGTGCACCAGAGCTGAGGGGAAGGCACTGTACCAGAGCTGAGGGGAAGGCTGTGTACCAGAGCTGAGGGGAAGGCTGTGTACCAGAGCTGAGGGGAAGGCAGTGTACCAGAGCTGAGGGGAAGGCAGTGTACCAGAGCTGAGGGGAAGGCTGTGCGCCAGAGCTGAGGGGAAGGCTGTGTACCAGAGCTTAGGGGAAGGCTGTGCACTAGAGCTGAGGGGAAGGCTGAGGGGAAGGCAGTGTACCAGAGCTGAGGGGAAGGCTGTGTACCAGAGCTGAGGGGAAGGCAGTGTACCAGAGTTGAGGGGAAGGCTGTGCGCCAGAGCTGAGGATAAGGCAGTGTACCAGAGCTGAGTGGAAGGCTGTTCACCAGAGCTGAGGGGGAGGCTGTGCACCAGAGCTGAGGGGAAGGCTGTGCACCAGAGCTGAGGGGAAGGCTGTGCACCAGAGCTGAGGGGAAGGCTGTGCACCAGAGCTGAGGGGAAGGCAGTGTACCAGAGCTGAGGGGAAGGCAGTGCACCAGAGCTGAGGGGAAGGCTGTGTACCAGAGCTGAGGGGAAGGCAGTGTACCAGAGCTGAGGGGAAGGCAGTGTACCAGAGCTGAGGGGAAGGCAGTGTACCAGAGCTGAGGGGAAGGCTGTGCGCCAGAGCTGAGGGGAAGGCTGTGTACCAGAGCTTAGGGGAAGGCTGTGCACCAGAGCTGAGGGGAAGGCTGTGCACCAGAGCTGAGGGGAAGGCTGAGGGGAAGGCAGTGTACCAGAGCTGAGGGGAAGGCTGTGTACCAGAGCTGAGGGGAAGGCTGTGCACCAGAGCTGAGGGGAAGGCTGTGCACCAGAGCTGAGGGGAAGGCTGTGTACCAGAGCTGAGGGGAAGGCTGTGCACCAGAGCTGAGGGGAAGGCTGTGCACCAGAGCTGAGGGGAAGGCTGTGTACCAGAGCTGAGGGGAAGGCTGTGCACCAGAGCTGAGGGGAAGGCAGTGTACCAGAGCTGAGGGGAAGGCTGTGTACCAGAGCTGAGGGGAAGGCTGTGCACCAGAGCTGAGGGGAAGGCTGTGTACCAGAGCTGAGGGGAAGGCTGTGCACCAGAGCTGAGGGGAAGGCAGTGTACCAGAGCTGAGGGGAAGGCAGTGTACCAGAGCTGAGGGGAAGGCTGTGCGCCAGAGCTGAGGGGAAGGCAGTGTACCAGAGCTGAGGGGAAGGCAGTGTACCAGAGCTGAGGGGAAGGCTGTGCACCAGAGCTGAGGGGAAGGCTGAGGGGAAGGCAGTGTACCAGAGCTGAGGGGAAGGCTGAGGGGAAGGCAGTGTACCAGAGCTGAGGGGAAGGCTGAGGGGAAGGCAGTGTACCAGAGCTGAGGGGAAGGCAGTGTACCAGAGCTGAGGGGAAGGCAGTGCACCAGAGCTGAGGGGAAGGCTGTGCGCCAGAGCTGAGGGGAAGGCAGTGTACCAGAGCTGAGGGGAAGGCAGTGTACCAGAGCTGAGGGGAAGGCTGTGCACCAGAGCTGAGGGGAAGGCTGAGGGGAAGGCAGTGTACCAGAGCTGAGGGGAAGGCTGAGGGGAAGGCAGTGTACCAGAGCTGAGGGGAAAGCTGAGGGGAAGGCAGTGTACCAGAGCTGAGGGGAAGGCAGTGTACCAGAGCTGAGGGGAAGGCTGTGCGCCAGAGCTGAGGGGAAGGCTGTGTACCAGAGCTTAGGGGAAGGCTGTGCACCAGAGCTGACGAAGGCTGAGGGGAAGGCAGTGTACCAGAGCTGAGGGGAAGGCTGTGTACCAGAGCTGAGGGGAAGGCAGTGTACCAGAGTTGAGGGGAAGGCTGTGCGCCAGAGCTGAGGATAAGGCAGTGTACCAGAACTGAGTGGAAGGCTGTGCACCAGAGCTGAGGGGGAGGCTGTGCACCAGAGCTGAGGGGAAGGCTGTGCACCAGAGCTGAGGGGAAGGCTGAGGGGAAGGCTGTGTACCAAAGCTGAGGGGAAGGCTGTGTACCAGAGCTGAGGGGAAGGCAGTGTACCAGAGCTGAGGGGAAGGCTGTGCACCAGAGCTGAGGGGAAGGCTGTGTACCAGAGCTGAGGGGAAGGCTGTGCACCAGAGCTGAGGGGATGGCTGTGTACCAGAGCTGAGGGGAAGGCAGTGCACCAGAGCTGAGGGGAAGGCTGTGCACCAGAGCTGAGGGGAAGGCTGTGCACCAGAGCTGAGGGGAAGGCAGTGTACCAGAGCTGAGGGGAAGGCTGTGCACCAGAGCTGAGGGGAAGGCTGTGCACCAGAGCTGAGGGGAAGGCTGTGCACCAGAGCTGAGGGGAAGGCTGTGCACCAGAGCTGAGGGGAAGGCTGTGCACCAGAGCTGAGGGGAAGGCAGTGCACCAGAGCTGAGGGGAAGGCTGTGTACCAGAGCTGAGGGGAAGGCTGTGCACCAGAGCTGAGGGGAAGGCTGTGCACCAGAGCTGAGGGGAAGGCTGTGTACCAGAGCTGAGGGGAAGGCTGTGCACCAGAGCTGAGGGGAAGGCTGTGCACCAGAGCTGAGGGGAAGGCAGTGTACCAGAGCTGAGGGGAAGGCTGTGCACCAGAGCTCATTTGGGTAATTGTGATTTGATTGTGTATTTTTCTTTGTATTTTAAGTGAACATCCTACAAAGCCCTCTATAGAAAAGTCCAAGTCTGTTAACAACCTTGAAGACAAAGGCTGTCAGATGAGGATTCTTGGCTTGATGGGATTACTCCCCCAGGATACTAGTGGTATGGTGTAACTAGCTAATAGAAAAACTCTTCATAGCTTATGAACACACCAATCATTAGAGAGACCTTCGCCTGACCACCGCACACTACCCCAGCCCCATTGTCACACAAAACAATTGCATGCACGTACACACACACACACACACACACACACACACACACACACACACACACACACACACACACACACACACACACACACACACACACACACACACACACACACACACACACACACACACACACACAGAGAGAGAGAGACAGACACAGACACACACAGACAGAGACAGAGACAGACACACACATAGACAGACACAGACACACACAGATGCACACCTGCACATACACAGACAGTCTCACCTATACATGAAGGGGGCGACGGTGGCTGTGTTGGGGTGGTTGTGCTGCTGCTGCTGGGGGAGCTGCACCGCTCCGTTCCCCCCCATGGCCCCTGGGGGCTGGGACAGGGCAGAGGTGCTGGTAGAAGACACCATGTTGCTCCGCCTACCCTCCAGGCCCCCCAGGGAGCGCTGCTGCATGTAGTAGCCCCCCTGGCCCCCTTTAACCACCTTGGCCTTGTCCCCTTCCCTGCCCCCTACACTACCACCCTGGGTGGCCTGGGCCTGGGTCTGGGCTTGACCGCCGGCCGGCTTCCCCGTAGCCGAGGGGGCCTTGAGCCCAGGCTTGGGGATTCCACTGGAGGCAGGGGGGATGGCGCTGTCCTTCTTGCCCGCTGCAGGCTTGCCTCCCTTGGGGATGAGGCTGGCGATCTTAGAGGTCTTCTTGGATGGATCCACCATGGGTTCCCGTTGTTCCTCTTTGGGAGGGGTGCTGGCCTTACCGCCTTTGCTCCTGCTCTTATCCTCCTTGTCTTTGGGCTGGGGCAGGGACTTATTGCTGCCGCCGCTGGAGGGCGACGAGCCCTTCACACAGCCCTTGTTGGCTGCTGCCAGGGAGGGGGGCGAGGCAGTCTTGGCCAGCTGCTTGGTGCTGTTGCTGCTGCTAGTACACATTGACGACGTTGGCTCCGTTATGCTTAGCCCTTCTTCGCCGTACTCCGACATGTCATCCTCCTCCTGCAAGGCCATCTCGGCCACCGACGGCGAAGTCCGTGCGGCCGAGCGAGGGTTGATCATCCGGAACTTGTCCAGCATGGATCTCTGGGAGGTGCCACCGCCAGCGACAGAGCCCGACTTGGGCGCCTCGGTCATGGGGGTCCGTAGGCGGTCGGAGGCGGGGGGTGGGGTGGGCGAGTGAGAGGGCGAGGTGGAGACCGAGAGCATGGAGGAGGTGGCACTGTGCTTCATGTTCATGGACTTGCTGCACCAGGACTTGCTGGCGGTGGGGGAGGGGATGGCAGAGGCCAGCTGCTGCCCGCTGAGGCTGGTGGGCACGGGGGCACCTCCGTTCATGCTGCCAGGCAGAGGGATGCTCTTCGCCGATTCTGCAAGGGAGACAGATAAACAGACACACCACAGTTACATTAACAGTCTCATGAACACAACTGTATCAATACATACACATGTGGTCTCATATACTGGGAGAACAATTTGGATTGAAAATGAAATGGCAGGTACTTGTAGAGCCAAATATTCACCATCATTGAGTCATCTGCAGCAGGGGTGTCAAACTCATTCCATGGAGGGCCTACTGGCTGTAGTTTTACCTTTTGTCCTTTCATTGAATCCCTAGACCACCAGGTGTGGGGAGTTCCTTACTAATTAGTGACCTTAATTCATCAATCAAATACAAAGGAGGAAGGAAAAGCCGCAGACACTCGGCCCTCCGTGAAATGAGTCTGACACCTGTGATCTACAGCCTCTGGCACTTTGACAGAAGAACCATCATTGCAGTAAAAACGCTCTCAAAAGTAGCACACTATGATATAAAAGCACACAGGTTCTTCCCCAATGACAGGTATGACTAGAGTAGTCCATCACATGGGAGCTTCCATTGGCTTCACGCTGGTGTCTCAAAGATGTTGTTGAACCCAGCCCAGGATCCACTACACTGTCACATTTACACTTCTATTACATGATCACAAGCAGAGAGAAAGAGAGGGAGAGAAGGAGAGAGAGGGGGAGAGAAGGGGAGAGAAAGAGGGGAGAGAGAGGGGGGGAGAGAGAGACAGAGACAGAGAGAGAGAGAGAGAGAGGGGGAGAGATAAAGAGAGAGAGAGAGAGAAAGAGAGAGCGATGCTGTTTGGATGGGTCAGCAGGCGTTTTCTGCACCACGGGAGACAGACAGAGAAAGGCTTGTCTTGCTCTCTCTGCTAGGCTGCAGGGGGGATTGGCTGGTAAGGATGGGGGGCATCGTCGGGGGGTAGGAACAAAAAAGAAACGGAGCAGATCGGCAGTGCGCTATCCAAATCTTTCCCACTGCAAACAAAGATCCTACTGCAGCAGTGCAGCAGTGCAGCCTGCTGTGCGCTCAAGCAAAACATTGACTCAGCAATTGATTCTGCGAAACCTAAAACTGTTTCCGTTTCCCCTTGTGACAGTGGGATGCCAGGCAATTCACCCCCTGGGCCAAAGCTGCCTGGGAACTGGGCAGGTGTCTAATGCCAACAGAAAATAAAAACATTTACTAGTGTGGCGTTGGAAAGCAAGAATGGGTTGATACATGAACAAAACAACTGTATACTCGCTTTCAAAAGAACCAGGGGGTTTCAGAATGCACACACACACACACACACACACACACACACACACACACACACACACACACACACACACACACACACACACACTCACAGAGACACACACACACACACACACACACACACACACACACACACACGCAGAGACACACACACGCAGAGACACACACACACACTCGCAGAGACACACACACACACACACTCTATGACGTGTCGGCGCTACACTAGATGGACACAACCACGCCCCACGTACACCCATCCGTCAGGATCGTGAGATAACCCATGGTCCCGTTAGCCGCTCAGCAGTGGCTCTGACCTTCTGAAGGACCCCCATTTCTCCTCACTAGTGGGTGTTCAGATCATCATCAATCCCCTAGCAGACGCCTCCCGGCCCCTACACTGTGCTTTCCATGGAGATACATTAATACTGTACTGCTACTTTCTACCAAGGGGAGAGGTTAGTGATAGGAAATGCATTGCAACCTTAAGGATTATACAATATACTGTATATACAAAAGTATGTGGACACCCCTTGAAATTTGTGGATTCGGCTATTTCAGCCACACCCGTTGCTGACAGGTGTATGCAATCGAGCACACAGATATGCAATCTCCATAGACAAACATTTGCAGTAGAATGGCCTTACTGAAGAGCTCAGTGACTTTCAACGTGTCAGCATCAAGTCAGTTCGTCAAATTTCTGCCCTGCTAGAGCTCCCCCGGTCAACTGTAAGTTCTGTTAGTGTGAAGTGGAAACGTCTACAAGCAACAACAGCTCAGCCACGAAGTGGTAGGCCACCCAAGCTCACAGAACAGAACCACAGAGTGTTGAAGCGCATAGCGCATAAATATCCTCTGTCCTCGGTTGCAACACTCACTACCGAGTTCCAAACTGCCTCTGGAAGCAACGTCAGCAGTCGGGAGCTTCCTGAAATGGGTCTCCATGGCCGAGCAGCCGCACACAAGCCTAAGATCACCATGCGCAATGCCAAGCGTCGGCTGGAGGGGTGTAAAGCCCGCCACCATTGGACTCTGGAGCAGTGAAATCGCGTTCTCTGGAGTGATGAATCCCGCTTCACCATCTGGCAGTCCGACGGACTAACGTGGGTTTTTTGCGGATGCCAGGAGAACACTACCTGCCCGAATGAGTAGTGCCAACTGTAAAGTTTGGTGGAGGACGAATAATTGGGGCTGTTTTTCATGGTTCGGGCTAGGCCCCTTAGTTCCAGTGAAGGGAAATCTGACATTCTAGACGATGGAAGCAAGTCCCCGCAGCAATGTTCCAACATCTAGTGGAAAGCCTGTCCAGATGAGTGGAGGCTGTTATAACAGCAAAGGGGGAACAACGCCCTATTAATGCCCATGATTTTGGAATGAGATGTTTGACGAGCAGGTGTCCACATACATTCTGGTCATGTTGTGTATGTTTGCCTTCTATTGTTGATTGATGTCGTGTCAAACAGCAGGGACATGCTGGGATTCACATTCACTATATAGAACTGCCTGTTCTCTCCATCTCCTCATTCAGCTCTACTCTCCATAGATGACAGTACTTCTCAAAGGATGCTAGATGGTTTATGGAACCACATTATTTTCAAACCTACGTGATGGAATACTGAGTCATAAGCACAACAATATAGCTGAACTGCTGGCCTTTCCAGGGACGCAGCCTCGGCCTGAGGCACTGTGATTCTCCCTAAGCGTGCAGTATTTTCCCCAGAGGCAAGGGAAGGAGAAGGGCTTTAGCTGCCGCCACGCAAGGCGTTGGTACACTAATCAGCTTATGATCTGGGCCACAGCCTTTAAAACCTTACGACGCCTGTAAACGTGTCAGTCCGTGGGAGGAACATGTAAGCTGGCACACGCCAAGTCATCTCTTTAAAGACCAGCCTGTGTGCGTGTGTGTATGAGAGAGTGTTTAAGACACAGATAGAAAAAGAGAGAACGAGAAAGAAAGAGAGAAAGAAAGAAAGAAACAGTGTGTGTGTGTGTGTGTGTCTGTCTCATGACTAGCCTGACTGCTCTTTCTGCCCAGATTCTCACTTAACCCTTACATCTAAGAAGCCCAGTCATTCTTGTGATAGGCTGACAGAGCTTGCCCTCACACCATGGAAACAGCCGTGAAAGTTGGGCAACAGAAATGCCATGCTTGATTTGATTTCTTTGTAGGAGTCGCGGGCAACACTGTGATAAGATTGTGAATGAGGGCCGAAGTGTTTGGGATTCAGTATGCGCGGCCAGCGAATGAACCACGTCTTTAAAGATAACAGGGGCCCGAAGGATGCCATTTCATACCAATCGGCTGATGCCACCGCCACCAACGCCCCAGAGAAGAAGTAGAGACTTGGCGTTACCATGGCAACACACTCTTTCACAACCGCTTACTTCATCGGCTGAGAGTGAAATGTCACTTCTGCTGGCTGGGCGCTGGACCCTCACACGTCTGCTGCTCAGTGCTCACATACCCATCGTGTGGCACGCAAACACACACACACACGCCCCCCCACACACACGCCGCCCCGCCCCTACACACCCACACCCGCCGCCCCCACACACACACACACACACACACACACACACACACACACACACACACACAGTGAGCTGAGTAAATCCTCTTGTAATAAACACCAAGTCCCAATATCTGTGAGCCTGCCCTCATTTTCTCTCCCCTTGGACAGCTGGAAGTGTCCCCAATGGCATCCTACTCCCTATATAGTGCACTTAATAGGGAATAGGTTGCCATTTGGGACGCAGACCCTGTCACCCTGAGCTGGCCTGCACTAGCCTGCAGCTCTTGCTTTTTACATGATCTCTTCAGACAGGCTCTTCTGCCATGACTAGACTCTCAATTCCCTGTCTTTTGCTAAAGGTTTGGCTGCATCATTGAAATTTCTCTGACATTTCCTTGGAATCGTTTGATTTGACCCCCAAATCTAAAGCCTCCACCCTCGCAGGGATGAGGGGGAGGCATCTTATCTACACTGGGCCTAAAGTTGAGTCCTTAGGCTGGGGTCAAACTCTCACTCCCAATGACATAACTCCCCCACTGGCAAACTGTTGAGGAGAGCGACTGGCGACTGGCCATGTTACGTAAGGCTGATTAAAATAGATTGGAAATGTGTTGAGTAGCATACAGAGAAAACAATCGATATACACAAAACCATTCTGAATCACACATAAAACAGACCTGTATCAAGATTAAAGATTGGAATATTAAGTACAATATTAAATGCTTAAGTTCCAGGCTGATTCATAAGCATGGACATGACTCCTGAGTTTAACACTGGACTAGTGACTGATAGACTAGCAGCAGACTGCCTCTTCATCCACCTGTACACCATGCAATTAGCTCCCCCAGGTCATACTGCCAGTGAGTAGTGAGAGAGAGGGGAGACAGACAACATACTGCCAGTGAGAAGTGAGAGAGAGGGGAGACAGACAACATACTGCCAGTGAGAGAGAGGGGAGACAGACAACATACTGCCAGTGAGTAGTGAGAGAGAGGGGAGACAGACAACATACTGCCAGTAGGAGAGAGGGGAGACAGACAACATACTGCCAGTAGGAGAGAGAGAGAGAGAGAGAGAGAGAGAGAGAGAGAGAGGGGAGACAGACAACATACTGCCAGTGAGTAGTGAGAGAGAGGGGAGACAGACAACATACTGCCAGTGAGAGAGAGGGGAGACAGACAACATACTGCCAGTGGGTAGTGAGAGAGAGGGGAGACAGACAACATACTGCCAGTAGGAGTGAGAGAGAGGGGAGACAGACAACATACTGCCAGTGAGAGAGAGGGGAGACAGACAACATACTGCCAGTGAGAGAGAGGGGAGACAGACAACATACTGCCAGTGAGAGAGAGGGGAGACAGACAACATACTGCCAGTGAGTAGTGAGAGGGAGGGGAGACAGACAACATACTGCCAGTGAGTAGTGCGAGAGAGGGGAGACAGACAACATACTGCCAGTGAGAGAGAGGGGAGACAGACAACATACTGCCAGTGGGTAGTGAGAGAGAGGGGAGACAGACAACATACTGCCAGTGAGAGGGAGGGGAGACAGACAACATACTGCCAGTGGGTAGTGAGAGAGAGGGGAGACAGACAACATACTGCCAGTGAGAGAGAGGGGAGACAGACAACATACTGCCAGTGGGTAGTGAGAGAGAGGGGAGACAGACAACATACTGCCAGTGAGTAGTGCGAGAGAGGGGAGGCAGACAACATACTGCCAGTGGGTAGTGAGAGAGAGGGGAGACAGACAACATACTGCCAGTGGGTAGTGAGAGAGAGGGGAGACAGACAACATACTGCCAGTGGGTAGTGAGAGAGAGGGGAGACAGACAACATACTGCCAGTGGGTAGTGAGAGAGAGGGGAGACAGACAACATACTGCCAGTGGGTAGTGAGAGAGAGGGGAGACAGACAACATACTGCCAGTGGGTAGTGAGAGAGAGGGGAGACAGACAACATACTGCCAGTGGGTAGTGAGAGAGAGGGGAGACAGACAACATACTGCCAGTGGGTAGTGAGAGAGAGGGGAGACAGACAACATACTGCCAGTGGGTAGTGAGAGAGAGGGGAGACAGACACATACTGCCAGTGGGTAGTGAGAGAGAGGGGAGACAGACAACATACTGCCAGTGGGTAGTGAGAGAGAGGGGAGACAGACAATATACTGCCAGTGGGTAGTGAGAGAGAGGGGAGACAGACAACATACTGCCAGTGAGTAGTGAGAGAGAGGGGAGACAGACAACATACTGCCAGTGAGTAGTGAGAGAGAGGGGAGACAGACAATATACTGCCAGTGGGTAGTGAGAGAGAGGGGAGACAGACAACATACTGCCAGTGGGTAGTGAGAGAGAGGGGAGACAGACAATATACTGCCAGTGGGTAGTGAGAGAGAGGGGAGACAGACAATATACTGCCAGTGGGTAGTGAGAGAGAGGGGAGACAGACAATATACTGCCAGTGGGTAGTGAGAGAGAGGGGAGACAGACAATATACTGCCAGTGGGTAGTGAGAGAGAGGGGAGACAGACAATATACTGCCAGTGGGTAGTGAGAGAGAGGGGAGACAGACAATATACTGCCAGTGGCAGTGAGAGAGAGGGGAGACAGACAATATACTGCCAGTGGGTAGTGAGAGAGAGGGGAGACAGACAATATACTGCCAGTGGGTAGTGAGAGAGAGGGGAGACAGACAATATACTGCCAGTGGGTAGTGAGAGAGAGGGGAGACAGACAATATACTGCCAGTGGGTAGTGAGAGAGAGGGGAGACAGACAATATACTGCCAGTGGGTAGTGAGAGAGAGGGGAGACAGACAATATACTGCCAGTGGGTAGTGAGAGAGAGGGGAGACAGACAATATACTGCCAGTGGGTAGTGAGAGAGAGGGGAGACAGACAATATACTGCCAGTGGGTAGTGAGAGAGAGGGGGAGACAGACAATATACTGCCAGTGGGTAGTGAGAGAGAGGGGAGACAGACAATATACTGCCAGTGGGTAGTGAGAGAGAGGGGAGACAGACAACATACTGCCAGTGGGTAGTGAGAGAGAGGGGAGACAGACAACATACTGCCAGTGGGTAGTGAGAGAGAGGGGAGACAGACAACATACTGCCAGTGGGTAGTGAGAGAGAGGGGAGACAGACAATATACTGCCAGTGGGTAGTGAGAGAGAGGGGAGACAGACAAACGACACAAACACCAAGAAAGAAGGACCATGGAGTTGGCTGTTCCCACCAGGGGAGACATTAGCTCTGTTTTAGGTGGTAAAGTAGGGTGTGAGTAATGGTTTAAACAGTGGAAGGGGGGTACTGAGGAAACAGAAAAACCTTCACTCCCTTTCTGGATGGGGGATTCATGTGCCCCAAATGGCATCCTATTCTATATATAGTGTACTACTTTTGACTAGAGTCCTATGGGCCGTGCTGAAAGGTAATGAACTATAAAAGGAATAGGGTGCCATTTGGGAGACAACCACTGTGACAACAGGTCTGGGCAAATGTGACACAGGGGACAGTGAAGGCACTGGTGTAAATCTAGTGGGCTGGCTCTGGCCAAAATAAACAGGGTCGGTGACCGGGGTCTGTTCATGGTTGGTAGACTGTTGTTAACGTGTATGGGAAGAGGGAGAGAGGGATAAAGCGTGAGAGAGAGAGAGAGAGAAAGGGGAGAGGGTGTGAAAGAAAAAGAGAGAAAGAAGGTAGGGATGGAGAAGCATGAGGAAAAAGAGGACAGCCCTCCTGCTTTCCCTTTAACTGGCCCTGAACTGACACTATTCTAATGCCACATTTACTCCATCCCCAATTCCTTCTCTCCCTCTGTTTTATGGACTGATATACAGTATCCCCTCTTGGTGTTTTATCTACAGACGACCATAACTCTACTGACGACCATAACTCTACTGACGACCATAACGACCATAACTCTACTGACGACCATAACGACCATAACTCTACTGACGACCATAACTCTACTAACGACCATAACGACCATAACTCTACAGACGACCATAACTCTACAGACGACCATAACTCCACCGACGACAGTAACTCCACCGACGACCGTAACTCTACTGACGACCATTACTCTACCGACAACCATTACTCTACCGACGACCGTAACACCACCGACGACAGTAACTCCACCGACGACCAAAACTCCACCGACGACAGTAACTCCACCGACGACTGTAACTCCACCGACGACTGTAACTCCACCGACGACTGTAACTCCACCGACGACTGTAACTCCACCGACGACAGTAACTCCATCGACGACCGTAACTCCACCGACAACCGTAACTCCACTGACGACCGTAACTCCACTGACAACCGTAACTCCACTGACGACCGTAACTCCACCGACGACCGTAACTCCACCGACGACCGTAACTCCACAGACGACCGTAACTCCACAGACGACCGTAACGACCATAACTCTACCGACGACCATAACACCACCGACGACCGTAACTCCACCGACGACCGTAACGACCATAACTCTACCGACGACCATAACCCCACCGACGACCGTAACTCCACCGACGACCGTAACTCTACCGACGACCGTAACGACCATAACTCTACCGACGACCGTAACGACCATAACTCTACCGACGACCATAACACCACCGACGACCGTAACTCCACCGACGACCGTAACGACCATAACTCTACCGACGACCATAACACCAGCGACGACCGTAACTCCACCGACGATCGTAACTCCACCGACGACCGTAACGACCATAACTCTACCGACGACCATAACACCACCGATGACCGTAACTCCACCGACGACCGTAACTCTACCGACGACCGTAACTCCACCGACGACCGTAACTCCACCGACGACCGTAACTCCACCGGCGACCGTAACTCCACCGACGACCGTAACTCTACCGACGACCGTAACTCCACCGACGACTGTAACGACCCTAACTCTACCGACGACCTTAATAACTCTACAGACGACCCTAACTCTACCGACGACCGTAACTCCACCGACGACCATAACTCTACCGACGACCTTAATAACTCTACAGACGACCTTAATAACTTTACAGACGACCATAACTCTACCGACGACCTTAATAACTCTACAGACGACCCTAACTCTACAGACGACCCTAACTCCACCGACGACCGTAACTCCACCGACGACCATAACTCTACCGACGACCTTAATAACTCTACCGACGACCGTAACTCCACCGACGACCATAACTCTACCGACGACCTTAATAACTCTACCGACGACCTTAACTCTACAGACGACCCTAACTCTACAGACGACCCTGACTCTACAGACGACCCTAACTCTACAGACGACCCTAACTCTACAGACGACCCTAACTCTACTGACGACCCTAACTCTACTGACGACCCTAACTCTACCGACGACCGTAACTCTACAGACGACCCTAACTCTACCGACGACCCTAACTCTACTGACGACCCTAACTCTACTGACAAACATTACTCTACCGACAACCATTACTCTACCTATGACCGTAACACCACCGACGACAGTAACTCCACCGACGACAGTAACTCCACCGACGACCGTAACTCCACCGACGACAGTAACTCTACCGACGACCGTAACGACCATAACTCCACCGACGACAGTAACTCCACCGACGACCGTAACGACCATAACTCTACCGAAGATCGTAACACCCCCGACGACCGTAACTCCACAGACGACCGTAACTACACAGACGACCGTAACGACCATAACTCTACCGACGACCGTAATGACTGAAACTCTACCGACGATCGTAACACCCCCGACGACCGTAACTCCACAGACAACCGTAACTCCACCGACGACCGTAATGACCATAACTCTACCGACGACTGTAACTCCACCGACGACCGTAACTCTACCGACGACCGTAATGACCATAACTCTACCGACGACCGTAACGACCGTAACGACCATAACTCTACTGACAACTGTAACACCACCGACGACCGTAACTCCACCGACGACCGTAACTCCACCGACGACCGTAACTCCACCGACGACCGTAACTCCACCGACGACCGTAACTCTACCGACGACCGTAACTCCACCGACGACTGTAACTCCACCGACGACCGTAACTCCACCGACGACCGTAACTCCACCGACGACCGTAACTCTACCGACGACCGTAACGACCATAACTCTACCGATGACCGTAATGACTGAAACTTTACCGACGATCGTAACTCCACAGACGACCGTAACTCCACAGACGACCATAACAACCATAACTCTACCGATGACCGTAATGACTGAAACTCTACCAACGATCGTAACACCCCCGACGACCGTAACTCCACAGATGACTGTAACTCCACAGACGACCGTAACACCATAACTATACTGATGACCATAACACCCCCGACGACCGTAACTCTACCGACGACCGTAACTCTACCGATGACTGTAACTCCACCGACGACCGAAACTCTACCGACGACCGTAACTCTACTGACGACCGTAACGACCATAACTCTACCGACGACCGTAACACCACCGACGACCGTAACTCTACCGATGACCGTAACTCCACCGACGACCGTAACTCCACCGACGACTGTAACTCCACCGACGACCGTAACTCCACCGACGACCGTAACTCCACCGACGACCGTAACTCCACCGACGACCGTAACTCCACCGACGACCGTAATGACCATAACTATACTGACGACCGTAACGACCCTAACTCTACCGACGACCGTAACACCACCGACGACCGTAACAACCATAACTATACTGACGACCGTAACGACCCTATATCTACCGACGACCGTAACACCACCGACGACCGTAACTCCACCGACGACCAGAACTCTACCGACGACCTTAACTCTACCGACGACCGTAACTCTACCGACGACCGTAACTCTACCGACGACCGTAACTCTACCGACAACCGTAACTCCACCGACGACCTTAATAACTCTACCGACGACCTTAATAACTCTACCGACGACCTTAATAACTCTACCGACGACCTTAATAACTCTACAGACGACCCTAACTCTACAGACGACCCTAACTCTACAGACGACCCTAACTCTACAGACGACCCTAACTCTACAGACGAACGTAACTCTACCGATGACCGTAACTCCACCGATGACCGTAACTCCACCGACGACCGTAACTCCACCGACGACCGTAACTCTACCGACGACCGTAACTCCACCGACGACCGTAACTCTACCGACGACCGTAACTCTACCGATGACCGTAACGACCATAACACCACCAACGACCGTAACTCCACCGACGACCGTAACTCTACCGACGACCGTAACTCTACCGACGACCGTAACTCTACCGACGACCGTAACGACCATAACTCTACCGACGACCATAATACCACCGACGACCGTAATGACCATAACTCTACCGACGACCGTAACTCTACCGACGACCGTAACTCTACCGACGACCGTAACTCCACCGACGACCGTAACTCTACCGACGACCGTAACTCCACCGACGACCGTAACTCCACCAACGACCGTAACTCCACCAACGACCGTAACTCCACCGACGACCGTAACTCCACCGATGACCGTAACGACCATAACTATACTGACGACCGTAACGACCTTAACTCTACCGACGACCGTAACTCTACCGACGACCTTAATAACTCTACCGACGACCCTAACTCTACCGACGACCCTAACTCTACCGACGACACTAACTCTACAGATGACCCTAACTCTACAGACGACCCTAACTCTACAGACGACCCTAACACTACAGACGACCCTAACTCTACAGACGAACGTAACTCTACAGACGAACGTAACTCCACCAACGACCGTAACTCCACCAACGACCGTAACTCCACCGACGACCGTAACTCCACCGATGACCGTAACGACCATAACTATACTGACGACCGTAACGACCTTAACTCTACCGACGACCGTAACTCTACCGACGACCTTAATAACTCTACCGACGACCCTAACTCTACCGACGACCCTAACTCTACCGACGACCCTAACTCTACAGACGACCCTAACTCTACAGACGACCCTAACTCTACAGATGACCCTAACTCTACAGACGACCCTAACTCTACAGACGACCCTAACACTACAGACGACCCTAACTCTACAGACGAACGTAACTCTACAGACGAACGTAACTCTACCGACGACCGTAACTCCACCGACGACCGTAACTCTACCGACGACCGTAACTCTACCGACGACCGTAACTCTACCGATGACCGTAACTCTACCGACGACCGTAACTCTACCGATGACCATAACTCCACCGACGACCGGAACTCCACCGACGACCGGAACTCTACCGACGACCGGAACTCTACCGACGACCGTAACGACCATACACCACCAACGACCGTAACTCCACCGATGACCGTAACTCTACCGACGACCGTAACTCTAGCGACGACCGTAACTCTACCGACGACCGTAACTCTACCGACGACCGTAACTCTACAGACGACCCTAACTCTACAGACGACCCTAACTCTACAGACGGCCGTAACTCTACTACAGACGGCTGTAACTCTACATACGGCCGTAACTCTACAGACGGCCGTAACTCTACAGATGGCCATTACTCTACCGACGACCATAACTCTACCGACGACTGTAAGTCCCCTGACGACCATTACTCCATTGACGACCATAACTCTGTGATAGTGACAGAGGGATGAAGGGAGACGTGACTGTAAAGGGAATGGTACCACTACTGTACGATCATTGTAAAATACTGAGAGACAAATATTCAATATCTACAAACATAATATAAGCTTAAAGAACCACCAGGTAGGGGCTTGTTAAGAAAAGAGCCTTGTTGAAGCCTCTTTTCCCCAAGCCCATAGGGCCCTGGTCAAAAGTAATGCACTATATAGGGAACAGGCTACCATTCAGGACACAGACAAATAATTTCATCCACTTACTTTCGGATAAAAGTAATATGACAATAATAAAATAAGGAAAGCGAGTGTGTGACAAAATGTGTCATGATGGCAGGTTATTATGCTTGGCAGAGCATGGTGTGATTCAGCCCCACAGCTCTGCAGTCTAACCACTACCACTCACCATGCTGTGAAATGCACCGTCTTGCCTTCTCCCTAAACGAATACCCTACAACTCTGGTCAACTACACTGCTGATATGATTCAGCAGACTGGTTAATGTGGAGTGTGCTGGCGTCCGCTGCTCTGTCCAGCCCACTGTGTTTATCAGTGGTGCCACCTAGTGCATGTTGTGGACCATGCGCTCAAAAATATAAATGCTGAATGGTACTGACCGACCCTGAGGAAAACAGCTGTAGAAACGCAGGGTAATTCTAAGACACTACAGGTTTTCCTGATCCTGTTTAAACCTTATGGAAGGTGAGTTTAGACACGGCCATATCACCATTTTCACACTATTGTGCTGATCCTAATCAAACTGCGCTGGTTTTACATTGTGTCTTTTTCATCATCGTTCCAGCAACTGTGTAACCAGGCTAGATTAGAACAGTTTGGTTCGGCTCGGCTCATACGGCTCAGGCCTGCTTCTACCTGATTCTAGGTTCACCTACCTCTGTCATTGCCACTAGCATACTGGAGAGGCTTGCTCTTATCGATGCTGTTAAAGCTCTGACTCCTCCTGTTGAGGTTGGAGGATCCTTGGCCCTTGGGGGCCACGCTGCCTGCAGCGGACACCCTGGTCGGCCCTGGCAACCTGCAGACGAAAACACAGCAGGGTGAGGAGAAAGCGTGAACACACACACAGAGCAACAAAAAGAAAAGTCTAGCTAGGTAATGTGTTTGTGTTGTGCTTAAAGGACCATTATGTTCTCTCTGGGACATGCATAAGAGGCCACACACGGATACGCCGATGTAAGCGCAAGCACACACACACACACACACACACACACACACACACACACACACACACACACACACACACACACACACACACACACACACACACACACACACACACACACAGCTAGTGTTGTGCTGAAAGGACTACATGTATTCTCAGGGACACACACAAGAGAATACACACTTCAGCATCTGTGGACAAATTGTCTAATGTGGATGTTTACTTCTGATGCTACAGCTGGAGCGCAGTCATAAGTCCCAGAGGGGGGAGAGGCCATAGGCTCATTATTCCATTAGAGACTCGTTAAAGCATGCTAACGGATCTCACAGTCCACTACACTGACAGAGCAAGGTCTTCTCAGTACTGCACCCAAACAACCTCCTGATTGGTTAAACACTGAGATGAACCAATCAGCATGGTTAAAAGGCTCAGTGTAACACGCACGGAATGCACCCACAGTCCTTGAGTCAAGCTGGACACTTCAATGTATCTGGCGAGGTAACTGCCTTGGGCATGAATAAATTAATGGTCATCATGAACGGTCTTTTTCTGGGAACTTTTACTTTGTTTTGGATGTTTTATCAGTGAGGTAATTGACCTGGAAAATATGTTGCTGACGTCCAACTTTGCGGATGGACTTGTTGACCTTTACGAGGAAGTGAAATCTATACAAATCTGCTTTTGTCCTGGAAAAACATGATCACATCTCAAAGAAAATTATTTAATCACATGACCATTACCATATATCTTTATGAAGTTCATACAGTTTTGATTACCGGTCCGCAAAACACACAAAACCTTCATTCATGCCCCAAACACACTAAGCCTCTTTAGAGTGATACAGAAAAAAAAATCTGGTTTCAGAGAGAGAGAGAGAGAGAGAGCAAGAGAAATAAAGAGAGAGACCTGGTGAACAGTATGAACTGCTCTGTGTTGTTGTTTCATGAAAGATGCTAAGCCCATTTCCCCATGGGGATTCCATCATCTAAACTACCCCACTATCCAATCCACATCATTTATGACTGGCCCTTTAAAACTGACACTCCTAAAAGCTTGGCAATTAAAGGGGAGTATGAGAGTTTAATTAGGCATCGTAACCCTGGACAAAGAGACTTAACAACAGCGCATTAACCTGTCACAGAAGCAGACTGAGGAAGCTTGAGGGACTAGATGGCAATGTGAAGTAATGTCTAAGGGTCAAAACAACACAACCAGAGAATTAACATCTTAGCCCTGCGGTAATGCATCTAGGGAAACGTCCCAAATGACAACCTATTCCCTTTATAGTGCTACTTACAGTAGGGCTCTGGTCAAAAGTAGTGCACTATATAGTGTTAGGGTTGAACTGGCTATTTGTATGCATAACCTTTATAATATACCGGGGAAGCTATGCTACAATATTAAGTATATAAACTACGGATAAATCAACTGCTGAAGACAGGAAGTGCGTCACTAGGCTGGGACCAGCCTGTACGCCGACGATAGGAGGAGCAAGTTTAAACCACGCTCCTCCTCCCTCTGACAGGCCAGCATTGAGCGGGAACTATCACTGTCAGAGTATATAAGCGAGAACAATAGGAGGTGTCGTTCTCTTCTCTGTTTGCCCTGAGAGGTAAAACAGCGAGACCGTATATACGAACCACCCATTTACCACACACGTGTTTGCATTAATTAAAGTACAAAAAAATCAGAAGGTACTATGTGCTGACTATTTTGTTCTGATACCAGAAACGAACTGTCGCAACTTTAACAATAGGGACTAGGGTGTCATTTGAGATGCAACCTCTCTCTCTCCTACTGAATTTAAACCACATAGAGGAGACAGTCTGTTTGATAGTAAACATGACTGTGTGTGTCAAACAGACAATAAAACACACATTCCGAATTGGGTACGTATGCGTCTAAAATTGTGGTGGCAGAAATCATACTGTGACGAGTAAACGTGTACCTTTTTCTTTCTGTTTCAGAGTAAAAAGCCAACTCGCAATGCAACACAGACAATGGACTGGTCCCGACTGAGTCAATCCATACGTCATGTTATGATTGATGGAACAAGAGTAACACGAACTCCTTCTGTTGTGACGTAGGAGTCTCTTATCTCCAGTCTTCAACCCAAGGATCAATGCATTACTCAATGTGTGTCCCAAACGGCACCCTACAATGTCTTGGTCCAGTGACTGAGGAGTCTAGGTGGTTCTAGACATCATTGGGCAGGAAAATGGATAGATGGTAAAATGAAAAACCAGGTGATGTAGATATGCTAGAAGCTCCATCCACTTGGTAATGATACAGGGTTGTGGGTTCGATTCCCATGGGGGACCAGTACGGGGGGGGAAAAAATTTATGAAATGTATGCATTCACTACTGTAAGTCGCTCTGGATAAGAGCGTCTGCTAAATGACTAAAATGTAAATGTAAAAAATTATACACTTTCATCACCCTGTCAATACATATTTCACCACATCCTGCCACCAATGCATCATGATCAGAAATAATAACATCCTACTAAGATATAATCCTTCATTTCCGGGACGGGGCTAACTAAGATGTATCTGATGTCCCTCCTGGCTGCCTGTGTTCCAAATGGCACCCTAGTCCTTATTTAGTGAACTGTTTCTGACCAGTGCCATTTGGGATGCACCCGGGGTCTCCAGCACGCAGTTCTATTTTTAAGACGGGGAAGAGGGAGAGGGGTGGCCAGACACATTATTCTCCCTGTCAGTCAGGGCTAGAGGAAACGGCTTCAAACTGACAGGGTGTCTCTGTGCTCACTGCAAAACAACCCCCCCCCCTCCAAAAAAAAGAAAATGGGACAGATAACAGACTCAATACACACATGTACAAACACACACAACCACCGACCCACCCACCCAGGCTGAGAGGGGCACCTGGAGACCCGTGAGCTGAATAAGCATGACTTCATGAGTGAATGTGTGTAACATCAAATAGGTAATGTCAAATATAACCAGGCAGGAGGGATGGGTGGGGGGCAGAGAGAGAGAGAGAGAGAGAGGAGATGGAGCGAGAGCGCC
This sequence comes from Salmo trutta, assembly GCF_901001165.1. Taxonomy (NCBI): domain Eukaryota; kingdom Metazoa; phylum Chordata; class Actinopteri; order Salmoniformes; family Salmonidae; genus Salmo; species Salmo trutta. The sequence goes on along the minus strand of NC_042964.1, from coordinate 50,546,644 downwards.
CACTTGAACAGAAGACCCTGCCATATGCTCAGCCCATTATCTATATTAGTGAGAGAGAGCGTGTGTGTGTCTGTGTGTCTGTGTGTGTGTGTGTGTGTTTGACAGTACATACCTATGCGAAAGATAAGGAGTATTATCAGTATGAGACACAGTATGTATAAAACAAAATGTGTGTGTGTGTGTGTGTCTGCTTCTGGCAGGAAGCTCAGGGGAGTCAGTCAAATTGAATAACAGGTTTCTTAGCAAGTCAGTACGTCTGTCGCTGTATATTCAGGACAATTACCAAAGCTTCCCTGGAATCGCTTCTATCAGCATCACAGACAGGTGCTCTAGGCTGCGGACAAGCTGTCAAACACCGCCCCCTGCTGCGAACATGATGAATTTAAATGGCTATTTATTTTTTTTAAGTGCTGTTAGTTGAGGGTGAGATGCCGAAACACTGTCAACACACCAGGGGTGTATCCATTAGTGCACACTATAGCAAAATGAAACAAAATGCTTTGCAACAGAAAACATTTTCCAACGAAAAACAAGAGTTTCTTATTGAACAAGTTCAGGTAGTCCCTCCCCATTTGTCTTTTTGCTTCTGCTTGGTTCCTAGTGAATAGGACCCAGGTAAGCAGGTTTGCTGAGAGAGTGGAGTAGGGATTTTAAGCTCAAAATCAATTGAAGAGGCTTGTTTGCACACTTTACACAGCTCTAGGAGAATAGAGGAAACACTTTATACAGCTCTAGGAGCATAGAGGAAACACTACACAGCTCTAGGAGCACAGAGGATACACTTTATACAGCTCTAGGAGCATAGAGGAAACACTTTACACAGCTCTAGGAGCATAAAGGAAACACTTTACACAGCTCTAGGAGCATAGAGGAAACACTACACAGCTCTAGGAGCACAGAGGAAACACTCTACACAGCTCTAGGAGCATAGAGGAAACACTTTACACAGCTCTAGGAGCACAGAGGAAACACTTTACACAGCTCTAGGAGCATAGAGGAAACACTTTACACAGCTCTAGGAGCACAGAGGAAACACTTTACACAGCTCTAGGAGCACAGAGGAAACACTACACAGCTCTAGGAGCACAGAGGAAACACTTTACACAGCTCTAGGAGCACAGAGGAAACACTTTACACAGCTCTAGGAGCACAGAGGAAACACTTTACACAGCTCTAGGAGCACAGAGGAAACACTACACAGCTCTAGGAGCACAGAGGAAACACTTTACACAGCTCTAGGAGCACAGAGGAAACACTTTACACAGCTCTAGGAGCACAGAGGAAACACTTTACACAGCTCTAGGAGCATAGAGGCAACACTTTAATAGTAGAGAAAGAAACTCCAGCACATTGGCATTCCTGTTTGCCCCACAATGTGTTTAGTGGTTGGAGATCCATTAAATGCATCGTGGAGCAATAGTTGGAGAGTTGCTTGAGTTTTTTTGCAAGGCACAATATCCTCACATATAAAACTGCCAAGGTAGCAACATAACTAAGGCCTTCAGCCAATCAAACACAGGAGCTTTCATAAACGTGTGAGGCTACCATTGTGCTGGGAACTCACATTGACTGTATTTCCTGAATAATGTTGTTGACATTAAAATCCCCCTGGGGGTGTAGGCTAGTACCTCACAATAAAACAACTGTTCATGCCCAATGGTTATCCTCTGCAGTAAATCAAAGGTACATTTATGGCCACAAACTGAAACTACAGGGCTAATGTCTTCATGTACAATACTTTCAGTGAATGATATAATTTGGCACATTTCTACCCTGACCCCTTCCAATTCATGGAAGAAAACGTGCACTCTTCATCAACGATGTAGTTCGTTTCAAGTTACGGGTGCAGGTCACGTGACCACGAGTTTTTATTTTCACATATCAATCTGCATCAGGAAAAATCTGTCATTTTAATCATTCTATTCATTTTAATTCAAGTGTTAGTGGGATTTTCATCGGCAGAGGAGGAAACACTCCCTGATCCAAGGAAAGACGCCCCGATCCAAGGAAACGAGCCCCGATCCAAGGAAATGCGCCCGATCCAAGGAAACGAGCCCCGATCCAAGGAAACGAGCCCCGATCCAAGGAAACGAGCCCCGATCCAAGGAAACGAGCCCCGATCCAAGGAAACGCGCTCCGATCCAAGGAAACGCGCCCGATCCAAGGAAACGAGCCCCGATCCAAGGAAACACGCTCCGATCCAAGGAAACACGCTCCGATCCAAGGGACCACGCCCAGATCCACATCAACGGGACTGCAGTAGAGAGAGTCAGCAGTGTTAAGTTCCTCTGCATTCACATCACCGAGGACGACATGGACCAACAACACTCTTGTCAAGAGGGCGCAGCAGTGTCTACTTCCTAAGGCGGCCTCTCCAAATACTACCGCTGCACCATCGAGAGCATCCTGACCAGTTACATCATGGCCCTCCAGCGGGTGGTGAAGACGGCCCACACATACGCGCTACACACGCGCTGCGCTACACACACACACACACACACACACACACACACACACACACACACACACACACACACACACACACACACACACACACACACACACACACACATCACAACCAGACTCATATTTACAGTACTATTTACAATCCCCGCTTTCTCTGATACATGTGTAAATATTGGATATATATTCCCTTAGTTAACAGCTGTGTTCAAGAGCAAAGCAGCTTGTACACGGCTATTCAGCAACAACATCAGCTGACGGGTTGTCAATGTTGTGAGGGGGAATACCACCCATAGGCTTGTCAATGCTGTGAAGGGGAATACCACCCATAGGCTTGTCAATGCTGTGAAGGGGAATACCACCCATAGGCTTGTCAATGCTGTGAAGGGGAATACCACCCATAGGCTTGTCAATGCTGTGAAGGGGAATACCACCCATAGGCTTGTCAATGCTGTGAAGGGGAATACCACCCATAGGCTTGTCAATGCTCTGAAGGGGAATACCACCCATAGGCTTGTCAATGCTCTGAAGGGGAATACCACCCATAGGCTTGTCAATGCTCTGAAGGGGAATACCACCCATAGGCTTGTCAATGCTGTGAAGGGGAATACCACCCATAGGCTTGTCAATGCTGTGAAGGGGAATACCACCCATAGGCTTGTCAATGCTGTGAAGGGGAATACCACCCATAGGCTTGTCAATGCTCTGAAGGGGAATACAACCCACAGGGTTGTCAATGCTGTCCAGCACATATTTCACATAGCTTGGCGGGGTTTGCGTTAAGTAATTTGCCAGCACGCTGGTTCCCACCAGCCACTACCGTCAAAGGAGAAACAAATGCTCTGGGAGCCAGACAACTGGCCTGGTGAAGTATAGGAGCCTGGAACTGGCTGGAAGCCACCACAGCAAGTCATTCTGTTCAATGCAGCATTCAGTAAAATGGCCCCTAATCCACATAGGCTTGAGTTTAATGGCTCACGCACGTCACTGACGCCTACGATCGCCAAGTGCCGATATTAGTTTGGCATCAGAGAATAGCCAACACAAAGTATTCCATTATGAAATCCTCTAAGATAGATGCACTACCAAACCAAATGTAAGAACTCCCTTGTGCCAAGATTTTCACAAGTAGATTATTATGAATTTAAGAGGTTGTACAGTAAAGTACACAATATGTGTCATTCATGTCGACATGAACTGAAAGGTGAAAGAAAGTTAGCCATGTGAGAGTCATACCTTGTGTTTTTCTTCTGTAGTGTTGCTCCTGTTCCACTGTGACCCGGGGGACTACCATACCGCGCAGTGAGACTGTGGAGAGAGCAGAGAGAGACACAGACTTAGTGAAGGAATGAGGCCAACGGCTCGCTGGACTCTTTAAACTGTAGCATCTTTGAGATATCATCTAATGCAATAAGGAGAGTCAGAGGAGAGCATTGAGCGAGACAGAGACAGTAACTAACAACACGAGCCCTAGTGAAAGAAGCACATAGTGTGAACCCGTACTGCGGTTCACGTGACGGGCCACACATTTCATGTGTATGTCCTCTGTAGCTTAGGTGGTAGAGCATGGAGCTTGCAATTCATTTTTTCATTTAATTTTTTAATTTAACTAGGCAAGTCAATTAAGAACACATTTTTATTTACAATGACAGCCTAGGAACAGCGGGTTAACTGCCTTGTTCAGGGGCGGAACGACATATTTTTACCTTATCAGCTCAGGGATTCGATCTAGCAACCTTTCGGTTACTGGCCCAACGCTCTAACCACTAGGCTACCTGCCACCCCTATGCAATTCCTGGATAGTGGGTTCAATTCCCAGAACCACTTGCTCGAAAAATGTTTGCACGCATGACTAAGTCACTTTGGATAAAAGTGTCTGCTGCATGGCATATATTATTACCATTATATTACTATATTATATTAATACCATTATATTATATTATTACCATTATATTACTATATCATATTATTACCATTATATTACTATATTATATTATTATCATTATATTACTATATTATTACCATTATATTACTATATTATATTATTACCATTATATTACTATATTATATTACTATATTATATTATTATCATTATATTACTATATTATTACCATTATATTACTATATTATATTATTACCATTATATTACTATATCATATTATTACCATTATATTACTATATTATATTATTATCATTATATTACTATATTATTACTATTATATTACTATATTATATTATTACCATTATATTACTATATTATATTACTATATTATATTATTATCATTATATTACTATATTATTACCATTATATTACTATATTATATTATTACCATTATATTATATTATTACCATTATATTACTATATCATATTATTACCATTATATTACTATATTATTACCATTATATTACTATATCATATTATTACCATTATATTACTATATTATATTATTATCATTATATTACTATATTATTACCATTATATTACTATATTATATTATTACCATTATATTACTATATTATTACCATTATATTACTATATATTATTACCATTATATTACTATATTATATTATCATTATATTACTATATTATTACCATCATATTACTATATTATATTATTACCACATGTTTTTGAAGCAAGTAACGGCTTCAATTACCCTTTAACTGTAAAGCAACTCTCCCTCACCATAATGTGCCACTTCACCGTAATCTCCTACTGGATCTTGACTGGTCTCCCTCAAAAAAGAGAGGGTTATAACTTCAGAAATAAAAACACATTCTTAACGAAGGTGAATAAAAAACCCTACAGAGGAAGTGGTGTAGGAAACTCCTCCAGGCAAAGTCATAGTTTACAATGGGACACTCATTCTTAGTCATGTTGAGAGAATTAACTGCGAGGCTGGTGGTTACTGCCTCGTTTGGCCTCTGCTGGCGTTCGACAGGAAATAGTTAGAGAACTTGCGACGGACACAAAGAAAACAAAAGGGTGTTTAATGAACAAAAGGACTGCTTTAATCATAGTGAACACAGAGTAAATCAGGGTAAAAGCCAGGTGGTCGGGGTGAGTGGCTCTGAAAGCATGTGGTCTTGCCAAGCTTCATCAAGCCCACTATACAGGTCTATTGAGGACTGACTATTGAGCACAGCTATACAGGTCTATTGAGGACTGACTATTGAGCACAGCTATACAGGTCTATTGAGGACTGATTATTCAGCACAGCTATACAGGTCTATTGAGAACTGATTATTCAGCACAGCTATACAGGTCTATTGAGGACTGATTATTCAGCACAGCTATACAGGTCTATTGAGGACTGACTATTGAGCACAGCTATACAGGTCTATTGAGGACTGACTATTCAGCACAGCTATACAGGTCTATTGAGGACTGACTATTGAGCACAGCTATACAGGTCTATTGAGGACTGACTATTCAGCACAGCTATACAGGTCTATTGAGGACTGACTATTGAGCACAGCTATACAGGTCTATTGAGGACTGACTATTCAGCACAGCTATACAGGTCTATTGAGGACTGACTATTGAGCACAGCTATACAGGTCTATTGAGGACTGACTATTGAGCACAGCTATACAGGTCTATTGAGGACTGATTATTCAGCACAGCTATACAGGTCTATTGAGAACTGATTATTCAGCACAGCTATACAGGTCTATTGAGGACTGATTATTCAGCACAGCTATACAGGTCTATTGAGGACTGATTATTCAGCACAGCTATACAGGTCTATTGAGGACTGACTGGTGGAAGCACAGCAGAGATACAACGCCTTGGCCTTTGGGGTCACACTTTACATTAAGTTCCATTGGGTCACTTTACACTAAGTTCCACTGGGTCACACTTTACATTAAGTTCCACTGGGTCACACTTTACATTAAGTTCCATTGGGTCACACTTTACATTAAGTTACATTGGATCACACTTTACATTAAGTTACATTGGATCACACTTTACATTAAGTTACATTGGATCACACTTTACATTAAGTTACATTGGGTCACACTTTACATTGGGACAGACTTTACATTACGTTACTTGGGATCAGACTTTACATTATGTTACATAGGGTCACACTTTACATTACGTTACATTGGGTCACACTTTACATTGGGTCAGACTTTACATTACATTACATTGGGTCAGACTTTACATTATGTTACATAAGGTCACACTTTACATTAAGTTGCACTGTACATGAAGTTGCTACTGTTTTCATTTTTAAAACAGGGAAAACTAATATGTTGATGTTGTAAACTAATATGGATGGGCCGTGAAAATCTAGACTTTCATTTTTTCTCAACTGGTTTGACACAATGAGGGATGTTAGCCTGATAGCAATAGGTCACATTATGTTAGCCTGATAGTAATAGGTCACATTATGTTAGCATAATAGTAATAGGTCACATTATGTTAGCCTGATAGCAATAGGTCACATTATGTTAGCCTGATAGTAATAGGTCACATTATGTTAGCCTGATAGTAATAGGTCACATTATGTTAGCCTGATAGTAATAGCTAACATTATGTTAGCCTGATAGCAATAGGTCACATTATGTTAGCCTGATAGCAATAGGTAACATTATGTTAGCCTGATAGTAATAGCTAACATTATGTTAGCCTGATAGCAATAGGTCACATTATGTTAGCCTGATAGCAATAGGTCACATTATGTTAGCCTGATAGCAATAGGTCACATTATGTTAGTCTGATAGCAATAGGTCACATTATGTTAGCCTGATAGCAATAGGTAACATTATGTTAGCCTGATAGTAATAGCTAACATTATGTTAGCCTGATAGTAATAGCTAACATGATGTTAGCCTGATAGCAATAGGTCACATTATGTTAGTCTGATAGCAATAGGTAACATTATGTTAGTCTGATAGCAATAGGTAACATTATGTTAGCCTGATAGAGGTGTAAGGATCGAGGACAAAGTCATTTTAGTATGTAATACCCTTCAGTGATATAAGTCAAAAGACTAAAACAAGAGGAACACACAGTGAAAGGGACCCTAGATAGTTGTTATCTGGGGTTTTGAATTGCAGGTGTGTTTTTTCCAGTGGAGAGGGAATGGACATGTGTTATCAGGCCAACCAAGGACACATGTAGGAAATAGGGTTACATCACTACAAAATTAGAAAAATAACAAGAAAATACCAAATGTTTCTACATGAGACTCAAATTCATTTATGATCATGCAATATGAATTTTACATTTTTACATTTTAGTCATTTAGCAGACGCTCTTATCCAGAGCGACTTACAGTAGTGAATTGCATACATTTCATACAATTTATTTTCCATACTGGTCCCCCATGGGAATCGAACCCACAACCCTGGCATTGCAAACACCATGCTCCACCAACATAGCACTGTATAAAACGGTTGCATATAAAGTCTTAAAACTGTTAGCTAAATCCTTCTCTAGCACTATTCAGAGCTATACATACACATCTCTGGTTTGAAAATACATTTAAAATGACATTGGATACAGTATATAGAATGAAAACAATCAACCATTGATTTAAATACTCCAATGACCCTTTCCTAATGAAACAACATGTTCCACATACTATAAGTAATGGTTTATCTTACAAAGTGTTCAAACTGCTTCCTATGTCTCAATGAACCATGGGAGATGTACTATAAGATGCGAGGGAGGAGAGGTCTTTCTTGCACTAATACTCACACTTGTCATTTTCTTACTAGCACGGACTTTGCTGATAGTTGCTTTATTGAGGAAATTGTGCTTACTATGATTGTGATATGTGGTTGTCTCACCTACCTATCTTAAGACGAATGCACTAATTGCAAGTCGCTCTGGATAAGAGCGTCTGCTAAAGAAAATGACTAAAATGTCATTGTAATAGGGTTGAGTGGGAAGGGGGCCTCTCCCTCTGTGATGATAAGAGGCTGTTTGGAGCACAGTTTCTGAGAGCACTGAAGGTCATGTTTCGATAACTGCTCTAACCCTCCTGTTACATGGCTGAGAACAGTCTGATCGCCCAGCATCGATAAGCAGCTGGATACATCATCCCCCTCCTTGAGGTTAATATTCTACCATGGTTATCCTCAATTTCGAGTGAGGTGGACACACCTCGGTCTCCCATTGGTTATAGACGGGTGGGGTTGGGAATAAATAGGGTCCCCGAACCACTAGACATTCACATTCTCACAATGGCTTTCCTCTGGTTTGTGTCCTGTCTTGCCTTCGTCAGCGCCGCCTACGGTGAGTATTCACACCTTCTCTTTACCTACAGTGTTACCTCCTTGATTTAACCCTTAACCCTTGTTTTAATGCTAAGAGTGTAAAAGTAAGTTGTGGAGTTCTTCAAGGCTCTGGTCTTGGACCACTACTGTTCTCATGATGTGCTACTGCTACATTGTTAGCACTTGGTGGTGTTATTTGGAAACACTTCCGTACGTTGGATGCCGATGGTTGAGTATGTTGCATTAAACAAAGCATTTACTGTTGTTAGAAAACATGACGAGCTAAGTGTTTACTAAATGTTCTCATGTAACCAGGCTGCGGCATCCCCGCCATCAAGCCAGAGGTGTCTGGCTATGCCCGCATCGTTAATGGTGAGGAGGCTGTGCCCCACTCCTGGCCCTGGCAGGTATCTCTGCAGCAGACCAGCGGCTTCCACTTCTGTGGGGGATCCCTGATCAACGAGAACTGGGTGGTCACCGCCGCTCACTGCAACGTCGCTACCTACCACCGCGTGATCATTGGAGAGCACAAGAAGGGCAGCGGCAACAACGCTGAGGACATCCAGATCCTGAAGCCCGCTAAGGTACAGCACAGTCACACATCCTCCTCTATAGCTCTGGGTAGAAGTTCCCCTCAGGCGCTGATCTAGGATCAGCCTATCCCCCGCCAGCTCGGCTGATCCAATCAGTGTCTCTGAGCAATGTCGTCCTGTAGTCCTACCCGAACTCTCCATTTCATAAAGGTTTCAGTTCTAACCGTCCCTTCTCTCCCTCAACCCACCGCACCCCCTCTCCTCACCCACAGGTGTTCACCCACCCCAAGTGGAACCCCAGTACCATCAACAACGATATCTCCCTGATCAAGCTGTCCACCCCTGCTGTCCTGAACACCAACGTGTCCCCTGTGTGCCTGGCTGAGACCGCCGACGTCTTCGCACCTGGCATGACCTGTGTGACCACCGGCTGGGGTCTGCTGCGCTACAACGCTCTCAACACCCCCAACGAGCTGCAGCAGGCTGCTCTGCCCCTGCTGTCCAACGAGCAGTGCAAGACGCACTGGGGGAGCAGCATCTCCGACGTCATGATCTGTGCCGGTGGTGCTGGTGCTACCTCCTGCATGGGTGACTCCGGTGGCCCCCTGGTCTGTGAGAAGGACAACGTCTGGACCCTGGTCGGTATTGTGTCCTGGGGCAGCAGCCGTTGCTCCACCACTACCCCCGCTGTGTACGCCCGCGTCACCGAGCTCCGTTCCTGGGTGGACCAGACCCTGGCCGCCAACTAAGAGCCATGCTGCAGCGTCCCTGTCCATACTGTATATTGCTATGTCATTTTATGCATTGTTATGTCATACTATGTATTGCTATGTCATTCTATATATTACTATGTAATGTACAACACCTAAGCATTATAGCTACCAAGACTGAGAGTGCCACCCATTGGTCTGAACTGAACATGACATTCAATAAACATACTTGAACATAAAAAAATATGCTTGTGTAGTAATTGTATGATTACTACAATCACAACGTAATGTTTTAGTACACGAGAGGAACTAAATGTAAAGTGTTACCACAGTCGGTTTACTGCTGACTGAATCTACTGCTAGCGTTAGGGGTCTCGAATGGTTGAGGGACAGCTATTGGGGAACTGTGGGGGGGGGGGATCTTGGAGGGTTTGGATTCACGTTTTTTGACCTAGTGGGAGACCTGTCAACGTGCTCTTGAGCAGGGCATTGACCCTGGATGCTTCTGTGTGTCGCTCTGAATGGGAGTCTGTTGGATGACTGGTTTAATGTAGTTGTTGAGCGGCTTCACTGCAAGTATATTGTATGTTTCGGATTTTCAATAAAGAAATAATAATAATAATACATTTAAAAAAAAAGTAGTAGCACGGCATCATTGACAAAACTTAAAACCAAGTGTATAAGGGCTATTATAAACTGGGTATTTTGGATCCTGGATGCTGATTGGCTGAAACAGCATTCCAGCTGTGTGTATATCATCAATATTCCAAGGGTATGATGCAAACATACATGTTGCTGTTCTATCTGAAAGTTTCACGACAGCAAATGACAAAAGAAAAGCAATAAGCTTCCATTAACGTATGACCTAACCTTGTATCTAGCCTAGCGTTTGGTTTGCAACAGTCACATACAGCAGACACATCACATCATATGCCATTTTAACGAGGCTAATCAGGAAGTGTTCATTCCAATTCTCGCTCTACCTCTCTATCCAAAGTAAAGACACAGACCGTGTCTGAATACCCATATTTGCGTTCTAGTCTGCATTTTGGGTGTGTGAAAATAGAACGTTTTATAGTATGTAAAATGTAGAAAATTGCTTTAAAACGCCAGGATGTTATACTCATTTTGAGCGAGAGATGGAATGAACACTTCCTGATTATACTCGTTAAAATGGCGTATGTTGTGATGTATCTGCTGTGTGTGACTGTAGAAATCGCTGCACACTATTGAGGAAGAGAATCAGTGCACAGTCACACACATACCTGCCGACACATGCATTAATACACACATGCACGCTCGGACAAAGGCCCAACTCACACTGTCGCTGCACTGACAACCTAGCCTTTATGAAAAGACAGAAATGCTCATAGCATTACATGTAGTCATTTTGAGACATTACCACAAAAAACCTAGGAGTCGATTAAAACCTCTACAGGATCAGCGGGTCCCCCGCGGGACGGATGAGCTAACGTAGGCTAATGCGATTAGCATGAGGTTGTAAGTAACAAGAACATTTCCCAGGACATAGACATATCTGATATTGGCAGAAAGCTTAAATTCTTGTTAATCTAACTGCACTGTCCAATTTACAGTAGCTATTACAGTGAAAGAATACCATGCTATTTTTTGAGGAGAGTGCACAGTTATGAACATGAAAAGTTATTAATAAACCAATTAGGCACATTTGATACACACTTGATACAACATTTTGAACAGAAATGTAATGCTTCATTGGATCAGTCTTAAACTTTGCACATACACTACTGCCATCTAGTGGCCAAAATCGAATTTGCGCCTGGGCTGGAATAATACATTATGGCCTTTCTCTTGCATTTCAAAGATGATGGTACAAGAAAAATACAATAAAATGCATGGTTTTTTCTTTGTATTATCTTTTACCAGATCTAATGTGTTATATTCTCCTACATTCATTTCACATTTCTACAAACTTCAGTGTTTCCTTTTAAATGGTATCAAGAAAATGCATATCCCTGCTTCAGGTCCTGAGCTACAGGCAATTAGATTTGGGTATGTCATTTTAGGGCAAAATTGAAAAAAAGGGGCGGATCCTTAAGTTAAATTGCAGACTGAAGCATTAGCCAGCGACTAACCTCAACTTGACAAAATAGTAAGTAAAAACCTATGCATGCAATAGTACTAAGCATATAGTAAACATTGTTGTAACAGAAAACGGCCATTGAAAACAAACAACAATTGACCCCCTATTGATCAAAGCTAAATACTGACATTACCTGGTAACACTTTCAATGAGGCATACACATAATGCCTTATAAATGCATTCATAATGCCTTATAATACACTTATTAGTGGCTTATACTACTTGGTATAAGGCCAGAGAGCATAATGCATTATAGGTTAGCTTCCTATCTCGCTTAGCTTGTTAGCATCAGCCATGTCATTAGCTTCCGCTAGCTGGTTAACCATCTTCACAGCCAGCTATCTTCCTAGCAAAGTCAGCTAGCAAGACAGCTAAGTTTCGGCATGTGCCTAGCTTTACCAAATATATGTTTGTAGCTAACATAACTACCTACAGTAGTCCATGCTTATGTTCCTAGTTCCTTTCAATCAATGTAGTAAATGTCAACAAGCACACAATAATCAAAGATAAAAAAATACGATAAAAAATAAATAAAAATAATAATAATAATAATAAATATATATATATATATATATTAGCATTAAGCTAGGATAAAAGGCTGTTTTGATCAGAGTCTCACTCTTGTAGAACCAGCCTGATTGCTAAGTTTACAATTTTATCAGTCTGGAGTCCCTACTTATCAGACTGGTTCCACCAGGATGACATCGTTGAGGTTAATATTCTACCATGGTTACCCTCAACTTTTGGGAGGGGTGGACAAACCACAGTCTCTGATTGGTTACAGGTGGATGGGGTTTGGAGATAATTAGTATCTCTGTCTTCTAGACTGTCACGTAACCACAATGGCTTTCTCTGGTTCGTCTCCTGTCTCGTGTTTGGCTGCGGAACCCCCGCCATCTCCCCCGTGGCTATGGCCGCGTCATCAATTGTGAGGAGGCTGTGCCCAACTCCTGGCCCTGGCAGGTGTCCCTGCAGCAATCTGGTACCCACTTCTGTGGAGGTTCCCTGATCAACAAGTACTAGGTGGTGACTGCTGCTCACTGCGATGTCAAGACCTCCCACCGGCGAGCACGACATGCTCATGAGCAATGAAGCCATCCAGATCCTGAAGCCTGCTAAAGTATTCACCCACTCCTGGTGGAACCCCAGCACCATCAAAAATGACATAATATTGATCAAGCTGGCCACCCCCACCACCCTGAGTGCCAAAGTGTCTCCTGTGTGCCTGGCTTCGTACGAAGACATCTTCGCCGCTGGCATGGCCTGTGTGACTTCCAGCTGGTGCATGAGCAGCTACCGGCCTGCAAATGATCCCAACAAACTGCAGCAGGGTGCTGTGCCCCTCCTGTCTGAGGAGGAGTGCAAGAAGCACTGGGGCAACATGATTCACAAAATGATGATCTGTGCCGGTGGCAAAGGTGTTTCCTCCTGCATGGGGGACTCCGGCGGCCCCCTGGTCAGTGAGAAGAACAAGGTGTGGAGCCTGGTCGGTATTGTGTCCTGGGGCAGCAGTGGTGGCTCTACCTCTACCCTCTGTGTACACCTGAGTCGCCGAGGTTCGCACCTGGGTGGACATGACCATGATGCTCAACTAAGAGCAATGCCACAGCCTCCCTGTCCAGAATAATATGTACTGCTACGCCATTCTAGGTTATGTAAATCTATGTATCAGTGGAGGCTGCTGGGGGGAGGATGGCTCATAATAATGGCCAGAGTGAATGGAATGGCATCAAACACATGGATGTGTTATATTTGATACCATTCCACTGATTCCGCTCCAGCAATTACCACGAGCCCGTCCTCCCCATATTAAACAGTATTTTTTCTACTTCATGAATTTAAATGCTGTGCACCCTTTGATAATCAGGAGACCCTTGGGTATGTTGTGGACCACAGGAGGTTGGTGGCACCTTAATTGAGGAGGTCGGGCTCGTGATAATGGCTGGAGCAGAATCAGTGGAATGGTATCAAATACATCAAACACATGGTTTCCTGGTGTTTGTTGCCATTCCATTTGCTCTGTTCCGGCCATTATTATGAGCCGTTCTCCCCTCAACAGCCTCCTGTGGTTGTGGTGGACTGTCAGTCAGTCCAGTGTGAAGCAGGTTATTCATGTCTACAGTATAAGGGAAGAAGGTCTCCTGTACTCTATAAATCACACATGCAATACTGTAGAACTAATTCCCAAAGCTGACCACTAAGACTCCTAACAACGCCAGAGGGGACTCAGGAAAGCTGACCTCCCTGGCCTTAAACTGTCATCACAAACAAACACACAGGTAGCTGAATAAACAATAGAATTGGTCATCTAGAGTTACTTGATCTTGTCCGACAGTCAGGACACGTCCTCTGTGTATATCTGTTTGTTAGTTAGTTAGTTTTGGGCTAGTGGAAGAGATGAGGGCCAATACACCACCCATAAGAGGTGAGTGATACCCAGTCCCAGTGCCAGTTGCCTTGGAATGCAAATGAAGACTAGACTGAACACTTAATGCATGCTGGGTAAATTAGCACACTCAATAATTATCGGAATAAAATAACTGCGGTTTTCAAGGGCAAAATTTGTGCAGTTTTACAGGGCGACAGACGGGATATGCAGATTATCAAAAGCTTTTAGATTGCATTTCTGAATATTCTTATAAGATATAAATATTCAGGTCATCTTTATGGTTCACAGGTCACTTCCTCCCAGATGGGAGAGAGACAGGAAAAGGAAGGACAGATGGAAGGAAGTTGGGAGAGAGAGGTTATGGTGCCACTTGCGATGAGAACGTATTCCATTTTACAGAATAAATAAATCATTTATTAGACATTATTTCTCAGTTGGTTTCATTAGGGCCACTGAAGAGATCTTATCTTAGATTAAAACCGGGCAACACAGAGCCATACCCTTATCAATGCATGGTTGGCCTTCCAACTCCCAATGAAAGTGATAACGATCATTTGACGTAGCGTAGTGCTCCTGTTCAAATGACTTTTAGTCAAACTGACTGTCTAAGTCGTAACTGTGGACGCTCTCTCTCTCCCTGGTAAATTAACAAGGCTTTGATTTTGAAGAGGTGCCAAGTCATTGTTGGCTACTAATTAACCAAACGTAGCAGGTGTAGAAAAGCACCTGAGCGGAGTCTCCACTTCCGTTTTTTAGGGGAAACGGAAGTTAGATTGAAAATTCTGTATCCCTGAAAACCAAAAACATCTGGTTTCTGACAACGCCGTTAAGGGTGGCTACTAATTGACCTCTGAGATACCCATTATGCATGGCTCTTCTTCTGCTGTATGCCACTGAGCTAAATAAATACCATAGAGCTTCAATTAGCTAGGGAAGTACCATAGAGCTTCAATGAGCTAGGGAAGTACCATAGAGCTTCAATGAGCTAGGGAAGTACCATAGAGCTTCAATGAGCTAGGGAAGTACCATAGAGCTTCAATGAGCTAGGGAAGTTCCATAGAGCGTTAATGAGCTAGGGAAATACTATAGAGCATCAATGAGCTAGGGAAATACCATAGAGCTGCAATGAGCTAGGGAAGTACCATAGAGAAGTACCATAGAGCTTCAATGAGCTAGGGAAGTACCATAGAGCTTCAATGAACTAGGGAAGTATCATAGAGCATCAAAGGGCTAGGGAAGTTCCATAGAGCTTCAAAAACACACACAGGGCAATTTCCCATTATATCTAGCTGAGAGACCTGTTCATATGATTGTGCTAATGGAAGGTGCATGTATGCCATCTGACAGAGACGTAATAAAACCCCCGTAACCAACGATGCGCCCCACTCACTCCTCTATCCTCTCTCCTCCCAGAATCCTTTGTGCGAGGGGTAAAGTAAATGGTCGGTTCACGTAAGGAAGACAGCCGCGGTGCCATGATTAATAGAAGCCATCATTCCCAGAGGATGAAGCTGCAACGTGGGCGCAACAGCTCTGCTCAAACCTTTCTCATCTTTTAACATGAACGTGCGTTGGATCTTTTCCCATTTTCTCCCTAAGTTTCATATTTCAGCTGGCCCTATTGTGAATAGGCATTAGTGTCAGGTTAACGGATGGGGTTTAAAGTTAGAGATGGTCACAGGGCTAGATCACTAGCTACTGGTCTGTGGAACTGGTAGAAAGAGCTAGCGCTACACTAGCCTACAGTGCATTGAAATTGTACAGCAGCATGTGTTTCACTTAATTCAACTGACAGTGGACTGCACAGCACATGTTTCCCTGTGGCCCAATGCATCCCCTATAAAGTCTACTGGAACATAAAAGCCACAGTATATTCCTACCCTCTAGCGTTTAAGATATTTCCATGTGGAGAAAACATGTGAGGTAAAGATACGCTGTACAATTTGTCAGGTCACATTGATTAGGACGTACATCACCGAGCGCAATCTAATGAACTGCGACAACGGCACATAGCATATGAGAGCTATATTGGAGAGGCATCGCTGTCCTATTAGATATGAGCTATGGTTATCTATTCACTTTGCCTCAACAGTGTCACAATTCTGAGGTCAGCCAATAGCTAATCCCTTCATGATCCACAACGGCAGATTCCTCTGTTGACAGTAGGTATGAAGATGTCCTCCGACGGTGACACACCCACACATGCGCACGCACCCACACACGCCCTTTTAAACGAGGCTAAATCAGGGAGTGGGAATTCCATCTCTCGCTCTACCTCTCAAAGTAAAGACACATACATGCCTGCCTAGCGCCTTTACACAATCCCTTACCACATTGATACCACATTGATACCACATTGCTGTATACAGCTCATCTAAAGCTCAACGGATAGTCTAGACGGAACTGTCAATATAGTGATGAACTGAAGCCTGTGAGAAAAGACAGGAATGCTCATAGCATTACATATAGAAACATTGAAACACGACCGCCCAGAAACCTCAGAGTGGATTCACTTACAGTCTATAGAGTAGATTCACTTACAGACTATAGAGTGGATTCACTTACAGACTATAGAGTGGATTCACTTACAGACTATAGAGTGGATTCACTTACAGACTATAGAGTGGATTCACTTACAGACTATAGAGTGGATTCACTTACAGACTATAGAGTGGATTCACTTACAGACTATAGAGTGGATTCACTTACAGACTATAGAGTGGATTCACTTATAGACTATAGAGTGGATTCACTTACAGACTATAGAGTGGATTCACTTACAGACTATAGAGTGGATTCACTTACAGACTATAGAGTAGATTCACTTACAGACTATAGAGTGGATTCACTTACAGACTATAGAGTGGATTCACTTACAGACTATAGAGTGGATTCACTTACAGACTATAGAGTGGATTCACTTACAGACTATAGAGTGGATTCACTTACAGACTATAGAGTGGATTCACTTACAGACTATAGAGTGGATTCACTTACAGACTATAGAGTGGATTCACTTACAGACTATAGAGTAGATTCACTTACAGACTATAGAGTAGATTCACTTACAGACTATAGAGTGGATTCACTTACAGACTATAGAGTGGATTCACTTACAGACTATAGAGTGGATTCACTTATAGACTATAGAGTGGATTCACTTACAGACTATAGAGTGGATTCACTTACAGACTATAGAGTGGATTCACTTATAGACTATAGAGTGGATTCACTTACAGACTATAGAGTAGATTCACTTACAGACTATAGAGTAGATTCACTTACAGACTATAGAGTGGATTCACTTACAGACTATAGAGTGGATTCACTTACAGACTATAGAGTAGATTCACTTACAGACTATAGAGTGGATTCACTTACAGACTATAGAGTGGATTCACTTACAGACTATAGAGTGGATTCACTTACAGTCTATAGAGTGGATTCACTTACAGACTATAGAGTGGATTCACTTACAGACTATAGAGTGGATTCACTTACAGACTATAGAGTGGATTCACTTACAGACTATAGAGTGGATTCACTTACAGACTATAGAGTGGATTCACTTACAGACTATAGAGTGGATTCACTTACAGACTATAGAGTGGATTCACTTACAGACTATAGAGTGGATTCACTTACAGACACGACATACAGAAACATCTCCACAAGCAGAAACTCATAGTTCCCTTTCAACCAACTTCACAAAATAACACATCAAAACGTATGCAGGCAATAATACTAAGCATAGACGTGAAACTAGTTTGAATAAAGGCAGTCAATTACCAGTTCATGATGACATCAACACAGTCTCCTAATCCAACTACAGTAGCACGCTTGGCTTTAAATCAGAACAGAGAGCCAACAGGCACCGACACTCTACTCAGTACAGTACCTAGAGGGGTCTGGTTTGGCTTTCCCATAGAGCAGAAGACTCTTTCTCTCCCGGGGCTTGGCAGTGGGCAGGCGCGAGCGCGAGACAAGGGGGTCAACTTGTTCACCATGGGACATGATGAGTTAAGTGGGAGGGATCGCAGATGCTGCCCCACTACCTTCTACAGTTCCAGCCCCAGAGGCTCCTGGGTGTCGCGGGCCACCAATGGGGAGTTTCCCCCCCAACATAGACACACGCACGCACGTACAGAGCACTTGGCCTGCTCACATTTACAGTTGCAGCACTGGGCTTTCTATAGCCAGCACCTGCTGCTGGAGCCCTGATCGGCCTCACTGGTGTCTGGGGGGAGAGAGGAGGACGTGTGTGTGTGTGATTAAGTGAGTGAAAGATAATTGATAATTGCTATATAAAAAGCAACACTGCATTGTTCGGTGGATCAGACTACATTGTCCTAGATTGTATTTTTGGTCAAGAGATCCAGACAGGGCTGGTCATGTCTGTGAAATCAAACAATGCTGTACGCAGGATGACGTTTATTGGGATGAGTCTTGTCCTTGATGCAAAACTTCTGCTAGATGGGCCAGCTGCAAAGTCAAAATTGGCTATACTGTAAAAATGCATGAAAACAAAAATGTGATTTTTAGTCTTTGATTAAGGTTAGGGTTAGGCATTAGGGTTAGCAGTGTGGTTAAGGTTAGGATTAGCAGTGTGTTTAAGGTTAGGGTTAGGCATTAGGGTTAGCAGTGTGGTTAAGGTTAGGGTTAGAAATTAGGCTTAGCAGTGTGGTTAAGGTTTGGATTAGCAGTGTGTTTAAGGTTAGGGTTAGGCATTAGGGTTAGCAGTGTGGTTAAGGTTAGGCATTAGGGTTAGCAGTGTGGTTAAGGTTAGGGTTAGGCATTAGGGTTAGCAGTGTGGTTAAGGTTAGGGTTAGGAATTAGGCTTAGCAGTGTGGTTAAGGTTAGGATTAGCAGTGTGCTTAAGGTTAGGCATTAGGGTTAGCAGTGTGGTTAAGGTTAGGGTTAGGAATTAGGCTTAGCAGTGTGGTTAAGGTTAGGATTAGCAGTGTGCTTAAGGTTAGGGTTAGGCATTTGGGTTAGCAGTGTGCTTAAGGTTAGGGTTAGGCATTAGGGTTAGCAGTGTGCTTAAGGTTAGGGTTAGGCATTAGGATTAGCAGTGTGCTTCAGGTTAGGGTTAAGTTCAATGACATTGTGGCTGTTCCAACTAGTGTCCACTCTGCAGAGCTGCCTCCAGTACAAGATTCATGATGAAAAATGCTAACCTGCATGTCATACGGGCAGAGAGGTAAATGCTTACTCAGAGTACATTTCACTTGAAACACTTTACAGCTCAAGCTAATTGGCTAATGTAACATGTCCTCATATTCCCCTACAGTTGAATACCTAAATATCCTTCTTGTGTCGGTTCTGAACTATTTATGACAGAATGATAAATCATCCTGGTTTGGGTCAGATTTTTGACACACACATACACACACATGCACACGCACACACACACACACCGTATCTGGTTCTCCATTAAAACCACCACCACACTGACCACTTCTCTACTGGGAGAACAATGGCTTCCTGTAGCAGTGATGGGCTGTGGAGCATCACCTCTCGTGGGGTGTTGATTTAATAATCGCACCCAGGGGAATGAGACGTTACTGGGCCTGGCAGACCTTGAGGAAATCCTGGCAGATCCTGGGTGTTGTTGGAAGCCAGCCCCATACATTTAACTATGCCTCTGGTTCCTGGCTCCTTATGGCCTCCTGGCCTACTTCTGCTGTGTGACATCACCCAGGCCCGGCTTGTGGGACTGGGTGATCCTGCCATGACGGTGGTAGTCTCGCTGGAATGCCAGCGTCGGCCTTGTACCAGGCCAGCAGGGGTATCGGACCCGCACCTGTTGCTTGTTGCTGCCTCTGACTGGGAGAGGTCCCAGGGAGCTGAGGCCCGAGAGGGAGGAATGAGGGGCAGCTGTGCCTCTCTGTGCACCCCTCCCACCCACAGCCATGCTAAAGCCCCTAGACTCAGTTATTCAGTTATAGCCTCTCAAACTCTGCCCCTCCTTGCCTCTCTCCCTCCCTAGCGCTCCCCAGTCCTGACAGTGACCAGAGGATCAACACCGGGTACCTCAGAATACATCCGTACACCAGCAGCAGGCCAGACCAGGGCCTGGTTGGGATGGTTGGGAGGTGTAACCTGAGCTCGCCA